>NC_086283.1:98596471-98896471 GCF_021018805.1 Prinia subflava | reverse complement strand
TGCACACAAATAACAGCTATCTGTTGCAGAAGGAGAAAGGCCCTTGTCTTGTCCAGCCTTTCCACCTCTTGCCACCTATGCTCACCACTTACCTCCCACCGAGCACCAGCTGCACCAGGACGTCTAGAAAAAAAATCAAAGAAGTCAAATCCAGAATGAAGAAGAATTTTGCAGCTGCCAAGTCATTACTCAAAAGTAGCATGATGGCACCTACATTTCTAGAGAGGGCCAAATTTAGTTCTGATTCATCCTGGGCTCAATGTGATACATTACACATTTACATGTTGATGTTCAGTCATGTTGTCTCAACAATCTTTTGACTTGTAAGTGTTAATGGTTTAAAGACAACACAAAGACCACTGTGATAGCAGAGGTCAAAACATTTCTGTGATCATGGCTTGAAGGATTCAAGTCCTCTTGAATTCTGTGTATAGGATGCCTATAGGAATAAACTGTTTGTCTAAATCTTCAACATCTGTGTATAAATTTCAGGTATCACCTTTTTCACACATAGCCAGTAAGGTTATATAGTATATAGTATATAGTATACAGTATACAGTATACAGTATATAGTATACAGTATACAGTGTATAGTATATAGTATATAGTATATAGTATATAGTATATAGTATATAGTATATAGTATATAGTATAATCACTTCTACCTCTTACTTATTTTCTACCAAAATGTTAATTATTGACTAAGACTTATAGGCAAGCCTTTCTTGGTGAGCTTTCAGGAGTTTTGTTAACATGAACTCCCAAATATCCTGCAAAGCCTGTTTGAACCATGTACAGTGAAGGCAGGGGATTCTTGATGCAGCACTTCTCCAACTACTCTCCAGTAGGACTCTGCAGGATGTACAGAGAAAGGCATCCCAGAGGTCATGAAAGGCTTGTGATATGGTTTGAAGCCCAGGTATTTTGGGTTGCTGAGTTTAAAAGCTACAGGCATCGTAAGAAAACAACACTGCTGGGCAGCAGCTTCTCTTCCTTGACACTAAAGTCTGTTACAGATCAACTCTGCAACACATGACACAACATGGTAATACATGAGATGAAAACAGCACCAGACGTAAGTTCAGTCTTTCTGGGCTCCTATCAATGTTTATATATATTTTATATCCCTTAAAAAGTTATTAATTCTTCAGTGAGTTTTATGTCTAGATATCTGGACATGGTTTCTTTTCTAGTCACCTCTCAACACTTTTGGTTCTCTACTCCACAATGCTGCTATTTTCCTCCGTTACATTGCTAGCACACATGGGTACTTTCAAAATTACTTAGTGCTTCCCCCCTTATGTCCTGCAGTTAAATACAGTATTCTTCTGAACAAATGCTTCCAAATGAAATTTTGATTATCAGATTCCCTTAACTGCCTAAAAACATGGTTTTTTTCCCTTTTTGTCTCTGATAATCAGGACAAGGATTACTTTATTATATGAAGTAATCTGAAGAAATCACTTATGATTATGACCTGTGGTTAGCTCCCTCAATACAATACTAACACCTCTCCTCAACATGCCCTGTTATTATTTATGGAGCACTGGTCATGACTTTTAGCAGAGCTTTTCCACTGGCATTTTGAGAGCAAATGTCATTCTTCTGCTTTTAAACTTCCATATAATTTAGGAAACAATTTTTTCCAAGTAACCACTTTAATGATCTTCTCCATAGCTATGCTGTTTCTGTGTAGCTAATGAACTTTCCTTTAGCAATCTATATCTGTTGATGTTTTTGAGGTCATGACTTTCACCCTTTTTCAGAACTGAAAAGGTGCTTACTGAGCTCAGGGTATCTCTCAGTGGTACAGCCCTTGGATCTGCTTCATTTCTCAATAGAAGTTTATCAGCTGCAACCTAATCCAGGTTTAGGTTTATGTTTCCCATTATGGAATTACAAAACAGCAACTGAACAAAACGACCCAATACTACTTTAGCATGCTAAAAAACTTTTTCTCAGATGTAAGGTTTGTTCTTTGAAGGTCTCCTGTTTGATCCACAAAATGTAACCAAATCTTAGAGTCCCTTGAACTGCCACTCCTGAATCACTTTAGCTGAGTCCTGATACAACTCAGTGATTTGTTTTCATCATAGTTTGTCTTCAAAAATCTCACAAGAGGGCATATGAGATCATATCTCTAGACCAGTTGATCCTAAAATGCCAGCTGGAACAGCATTTTCTACAGTTCCTGTCTTGGAATAATCTTTCTGGGATTCATTTTCCCTTCAGTATTTGAGTCTAAAAAAATATTTTGCTTGTTTGTAATCACCATTTGGCCTGGCAATTCTAGGATATTTCATATGTATTGATGGCAGACTGATAAATCTAAAGCAGACCGATTTTTACTTTCAATAGCTTGCAGCGACTCAGGTTTGTTTTGTGTTTTTTTCATCTCAGCTCTCTTCATTTTTGCTGTAGGTACATTGGAAATTTCATCCTGCAATAAATTTATAAGCATTCCTTTTAGTTCCTAAGAAATGCTGTCTTCCCCAAACTATCCCTAAACACTCCCTTCTCCAGAATATGTTTTTTTTTTGCCCCTTTTCTGAATTACATACTGGATTTGTTAGTTCAGATAAATAATAAGGGCTTCCCCCACCACCTTTTCTCTCTAAACTGATTGACTGTTCGAATTTTCCATATGTGGTGGACCAAATTTTTGGAGGTCTTCCACCATCTTTTACAGTTGTTTTATCATCCTCTAATTTTTATCTGTGATTCGCATGGTGGGAGGCGCAGTGTCTGCTGCTCTTCAGCAGCACCTTTTGAATCACCATCTCCCTGAGAATTTCTATTACCACCAGATGGAGTAACCTTGGGATTATCATTAATTTTCACTAATTACAAAAGCCTCCATTTTAACAGGATCAAATCTTTTGTACAAATTAACACTCAGCTCAGGTGTAGTGAAAAGATAACATAAGAGCAAACAAAACTTACAGACATATAAAGTAGTGCCTTGGCAAAATCTTGGCTCTGGGGATTACTACCAAGGGAGAGAGTGTTAATCAATAAAGGAGGATAAATGAATTATTAACATAGTCTTACAGAAACAAGACCAAAGAGAATAGTTAACTGAGGATATTCCAGAGAAGAACCAGCATAAAAGCCATCAAAACACAGCGTGAGAAGGCAAAGTCAGTGGTATTTCTGCTGGTGCCAGTAGGCCCATCAGGTTGTGATTGGGAGTATGAAGCAACACGGCTTCTCCTCTCTTGCATCACTCTGTGGGCACGTGTAGCACTGATGAGAATGCCAGGCTTCTTCCCTGAAGAAAAATCTGCCCTCTGCTGTGCAGCACAGGTCCTGGAATGGCTGCTTCGCCTTCTGTGGGAGCCAGACCTGTGCTCCCTGTGGCTGTGAGATTAGTCCCACTCCTCAGAACAGAGGAAACTCAAACACACTGGCACACTTGTGGGGGACTGAAATGGTAGGCTGTGAATGATCTCTGCCTCAGAAACACAAACTGAGGAACAGGGTTGACATATACTCCAAGGCAGTAGCAACTGCGTGAGTTAAGGCCTGGGAGGTGTGGGTTTGGCTCTCAGAATAGGATTTGGAAAATACAAAAACTGGCAGTACATAAAAAGGGCATATTAAGGCCTCAGTGAGGGAAAACACGGCTACAGAGGAACATCTCTGAGGGATCCAGCGAGGGCACACAGAGGGTATCCAGTGAACAGCAGCAAGCAGCCACAGGTGGGTACCTTATAAATTACAACAGCATCACAGAGGAGGAAAAGCCACAGTGAAAAACACACAAGGTGGACGAAATAAAAAGAACAAGAACTGACACACAGGCAGCAGTGATGCAAAAAGCCTCAGTAATTTGGCTGGGCAGGGGCAGCTGGGGACATTGGGGGTTGGTTCATTTAAGGGGCCCCACCACAGAGCTCTGCACTGGGCAGCTGGGAGGACAGAGGTGACTTGTTGGGGACACAGGGAGAAGCACGGCCATGAGCTTTGAGATGTGGCCTGTGCAACACAAGTGAGAAAAAACCACGATGCTTACATGTATTCTAGCATGAAAAATAATAAACACACAATTAGGCCACATCTGGAGTACCATGTCCAGTTGTGGACTCCTCATTACAGGACAGACAAAGAACTACTGCAGAGGGTCCAGCCACACAAATACTATTGCTGGGGCATCTCTCTTATGAGAGACTGTGGGGCCTGTTTAGTCTAGAGAAGACTAAGGAGGGATCTTGTCAATACATATAAATATTTCAAAGGGAGATATCAAGAGGATGGTGCCAGACTCTTTTCAGTCATGCACAGTCACAGGATGAGGAGCAAAGGCCATAGGCTAAAACACAAGAAATTCCCCCTCAACATGAGGGACAACATTTTATGTTGAGGGCAGCCGAGCACTGGAACAGTCTGCCCAGGGAGGCTGGGGAGTGAATCTCTCTGGAACCATTCAAAACCCACCTGGATATGACCCTGTGTCACCTGCTCTGGGTGACCCTGACCCAGCAGAGGGGGGTTGGACTGGATGATCTCCAGAGGCCCATTCCAACCCCAATGATTCTGTGATGCTAAACCATGGAAGTCATGCCTGCTGCTGGTACCACGGGGGATAAGAGAGCAGCAAAGTGAGTAAGGCATGGTAACGTGAGGCATGGCTAGTGCTAGCTCCTGCCCTTGGCAGCTCCATAGGCTGGGGCAGAGGGGCTGCAAAGCTGCCACAGGAAAAGGCCCTGGGGGCTGTGACAGTGACTGAACAGGAGCCAGCAGTGCCCAGGTGGCCAAGAAGGCCAAGGGCACCCTGGCCTGTGCCAGCAATGGTGTGGCCAGCAGGACACAGGGATTGTCCCCCTGTGCTCAGCACTGGTGGGGCTGCACCTCCAGTGCTGTGTCCACTCCTCGGCCCTCACTAGGACGAGGACATTGAGGTGTTGGCAGCAGACCAAAGGTGGCCAAGAAAGCTGGTCAAGGGTCTGGAGCACAAGTTCTATGAGGAACAGCTGAGGGAACTGGGGTGGTTCCGCCTGGAGGAGAGAGCGATAAGTGACCCTATCACTCTCTACAACTCCCTGAAAGAAGGTGCAGCAAGGGGAGGGTCGGCAACTAGCCAACAGGATGAGAGGTCTCAAACTGCACCAGGAGAGCTTTAGGTTCGACATCAAGTGGAGTTTCTCCACAGAAAAGGCGACAAGACATTAGAATGGGCTCCCCAGCGAGGTGCTAGAGTCACCACCCCTGAAGTCGTCTAAGGTAAACGGTTTATTTGACAGGGTCCGATGTTGGGCAGACCCCGCCCGGCCGCTCCCGCCGTTCCCGCCCTCAGGGCGGTGGGGCGCCGCCTGCCGGGCGCGGCGCGGCGCACGCGCGGCCCCCGCGCGCCGCTCCTTCCTTCCGGCCGCCATCTCGCTGCGCCCGCGTGCGGATCCCGGCCCCGCGTCCTGCCCGCCGCCTCCGGCTCCACTCCGCGCCCTGCCCTCGCCGAGGTACCGGGGGGGGCGGCCCGGGGGGCAGCGGGGGCGGCGGTGGTGGTTGGAGGAAGGGACGGCTACGGGCCGGGCCTGAAGGGAGGCTCGGCCGGGCTCTGCCCGCGATCCGGGACCGTTCCCGGCGCTGGGGCGGGGCTGCCGGCCTGCCGCGGGGGACGCGTGTGGGCTTGTGGTGAGGGGCGGCTGCGGAGCTCCCTGTGCCCGCTTGTCCCCACCTGTGTTCCCACACCCGCCTGCTCCGGGCGCTGTTGTTGTTTCCGCAGATGAAGGAGACCATCATGAACCAGGAGAAGCTGGCCAAGCTGCAGGCCCAAGTGCGCATCGGTGGCAAGGTAGGAGCCGCCTCCCTGCGCTGCCGTCGGGGTTGCGTGTCCCTGTCTGCATGTAGGGCCTGGAAAAGGGTGTGGGGAGCAGCCCTGAGCGCTCTCAGCTTCGCTGGACTGCCTTCAAGGGAAGCTGTGTCACTCCAGAGCCCTCTGAAGTCACTTTTATAGGTGCAATATGTAGTAGCTGAATCTCCCGGCGTTTCTCTCTGTGTATGTTATGCTATAGCAGAGTTAGTATTTTGGATTAGGGCGAATGGGACTCTCATCATCAGCAAGGTCAAGTGCAATGTACTGCAGCTGCGTCAGGGCAACCCCTGGTATAAACACAGGCTGGGGATGGACAGATCAGAGCAGCCCTGCCCAGAATGTCCTGGGGGTGTTGGGGCATGAAAGGCTGCACATGACCCAGCCATGGGCACTGCCAGCCCAGAGAGCCAAACGTGTCCTGGGCTGCAGCCAAAGCCCCGTGGGCAGCAGGGCAGGGAGGGGATTCTGCCCCTCTGCTCTGCTCAGAGCCCTGCTCTGCTCAGATGCAGGGCTGCATCAGCTCTGGGGTCACTAGCATGAGAAGGACATTGAGATGTTGGAACAAATCCAGAGAGGAGACAGCAAGATGATCAGATGGCTGGAGCTCCACTCCTGTCAGAATAGTCTGAGGGAATTGGGACTGGTCCGCCTGCAAAAGAGGAGGCATTAGGATGACTTTATTGTGGCCTCCTAGTACCTGAAGGGAGCCTCCAGGAAAGATGCGTCCAGAATATTTACAAGAGCACCTAGTGGCATGACAAGGGGGAATGGGTTTAACTTGAAAGTAGGTTTAGATTGGATATTAGGAAAAAATTCTTTACTGTGAGGCTGCTCAGGCACTGGAACAGGTTGCCCAGAGAAGCTGTGGATGCCACATCCCTGGGGGTGTTCAGGGCTAGGTTGGATGGGACTCTGAGTAACCTGTAAGTAAGAGGTGTTCCTGCCCATGGCAGGAGGGTTGGAACTGGATGGCTGTTGTAGTCCTCCTCCAGCCATTCCATGATAGGTGTATGGGCTGTTTTAGAAAACGTGTGGGATTTGAAGTGAGTGTACCTTACAGCAGGTGAGGCTTGGTATAGTTTTTATAACAAATCATAGAGAATTATGTTACTGACTTGTCAGAAATACTTAAGGTGCTCAAGGCAGTTTTTTGCCTTTCTAAATAAAGTAGGAAGTCCTATACATGTCATATTTCTGTAATTGCAAAGTAATATAATCAGAAAAACTTTTTATTTTGTTACATCTGACTATATGTATTTGTGTTGTGTGTTTACTTATAATCTGAGAAAAATGTTTAATATAGTCATATGACAGTAAACATTTTAATTACAGTGTCAGTCTTAATTCATGAATTTGTCAGGATTTTGTACCTGAGGGAGTATACACAGTGTTCTAGATTACAAATTATTCAACAGAACTCTTGCTGACAAGAGTTTCCAGGAGCTTTCATTCCAGTGTTATTCTTTTTTCTTTATTTTTTTTCCCAATTGCTGGAGATATAGCCAGCCTTAAAACAGGGTTTATGTAGTAGTTCACTGCCTTGGTAATTTTTTGCCTATTCTTGGTATGTAATGGTTAATTAGAGAACTCCTGCATTATATTCCTGATTGTATGCATGTTAACCAGTGTGTGTTTATTGACTATAGAGGCTTTTTATGTCTATCATGTGAGAACATGCATTCAGATTACAGTTCCTGCAGCTTGCTGCTCAATATAGGGCTTTTAGAGACATTAAACAAAGCTTAGAATTTAGTTTTAAAATTGGCCTGTGAAATAGTTGGAATGCCTGAACTTGCCATATTATTTTTTTATATGTAATGGGAGATTATTCCTGGGATTTTCATGGCATTGTTGCCATGTAAGTTGAGATGGGTTTGGAGGAGGTACGTATTCCTCCATACCCCTTGATTCAAAACATGTTCTGAAATTTACTGAGAATTCTTTTGTCCAGAGAGACTTAGCATATACCTTGTCTAGCTCAATTCTTGGGTAGACAAGGCACTAAAATAAAGCATTTCTATTACTTTTAATAGTTTCCAAACCAGTGTGTGTGCTAACCTGACAGTAGCAGGGTGTGAATATCAGGTTTTCCAGACAAAAACCTAAATGCTTGAGTGGTAGTCTTCCAAGTGTGAGTTTGATATGAATTCACCACAAATGTTCCTCATTGTTGGTAACAGAATTATGTGAGAGTTGTTAGTGTCCAGTCAACTTTCAAACTTCTGACAGTAAACTGAAAAGGAATTCTAGCTACTTATACAGCTAGGTAACAACAAATCCTCTTATTATTAGCATAGATGAGCAGCTGGAGTAGGAGTACTTAGATTAGTAGTTACATTATGTCAAAATTATCTTACTTTCACTTATTCACAGACATTTTATGTTAGATTTTCCTGAACCCTTGTGCAAGCTATTAGAGAGTGACACTTTCTGCTTTTTTGTAGAAATAGGTATCCTCAAATGTGGGACATTTACTTCCCTGGAGAAATCTAGAGCTCTGAGTCTGTAGGACAACTTAACCTTTGCTTGTCTTGTTTCTAAACAGGATTGGGCTAAAATACTAAAAGTATTTTTAAAAATGTATTTATGAAATATTTTGGAAAAGTAGGCATTTTTCAATTATGTAAGTTCATCGGACGAGAGATGGCTATTTAGAATAAAAATGTGGTATTTTGACTTCTCTCGTTTTCATTTGTTAATGATGTGTTCATAGCTTTATGCCCTCTGACTATTACCAAAATTTGGCTATAATTTAAGAAAGATAATCTAAGGGAAAACTAGTAACTTTTTGGAAATTGCTTGAAACTGCTCATTCTTCAGTTTTATGTCTTGTGATTACTTGGGTTAACAAGGGTAAATTTGCACGGGTAAATTTGTAAGATGCTGCAGTAAACCATGAAATCTGTGAAATAAATACTTTCTGATGGCATTGCTTCCTAAAATCTCATGCCTTTCCCACGTGTGCAAATCTGGCCTTAGTGCAAGAGAAATACTACTGCAGTGCAGTTAGGCAGCAGGGTTGCATGCACTGAAACATGTATGTAAGCAGTATGTTGATTTGTAGATGTTGTAAATAGTTACAGCCCTTAGGATTAGAGTTTGTGACAACTGCTTAAGTTTCGCCTTGTTTTTTTGTTTTGTTTTTGCAAAGGGTACTGCCCGCAGAAAGAAGAAGGTTGTTCACAGAACAGCTACAGCAGATGACAAAAAACTTCAGTTTTCGTTGAAGAAACTGGGAGTCAACAATATTTCTGGAATTGAAGAGGTAATTGCTTCAAAGGAAAAAAAAAAAAGGTTCTGTATATAAATAGAAAACGTATTAAAATCAATGTTCTGGTAAGTAACACAGGTCCTAAACTGTCTGTAAATTATCAATAGGTCTTCATGGAGCTTTAAGAACTTTGATTTCCTGTTAAATTGAAAATTCCTGTTAGACTGCTTCAGACACTGGATTTTTTTTTCCCTGCAGGTGAACATGTTTACCAATCAAGGAACAGTCATTCACTTCAATAACCCGAAAGTCCAGGCCTCTCTGGCTGCCAACACTTTCACTATCACCGGCCATGCTGAGACGAAGCAGCTGACAGAAATGCTGCCCAGCATCCTAAACCAGCTCGGAGCTGACAGCCTGACCAGCCTCAGGAGATTGGCAGAAGCCCTACCCAAGCAATGTAGGTTGAAACCTGAATGTGTTTCGTGCTGGCAGCTGACATGAGGCTTATTTCTGTAGCAGTGGTGACATTCCGTGCACTCTTCTTGTCTGCAAGCATGTTGGAAAATGCTTATAAAGAAATCAAATTCACTAAAATCAATTTTATTTGTAGCTCAAATCTGATGGCAAGAATGACTCAGTAAAGCAAAGTCACATGTTAATGTGTCTTTTAGTGGGGTTAGCACTGGAAAACTGTAGCCAGACTTGATTTTCTGTTAGTTTCCTTCTTGATGTGGCTGCCATATTTTGACGTGTCTTGTTCATTAAAGGTGGGTGGATTAATTACTCTGTAACTGTTAGGTTTTAAAGAAAGATCAGCTTGAATATATTTCTTTTGACACTTTGAATGGAAACGTAAATAATGGAGAAAGGGACATAATAGATAGCTTTCAATTGCTTTTCTCCCTCACAGGTGTGGTGAAAGTATTTCTTCATGGGCTTTTTGATAACTAGGAAGGAATTACAGGGTGTTTATAAATATGTTATAATTTCAGTATGTGTAGAACAACGTAGAGAACAGGGCTGATATGAGCATTAATCTAGATACACCCAACTTCCTGTTCCATACTTAAAATAGTGAAAAAGCATGAACGTTTGTTCCTTCTAAAACTGGGAAGAGTAGAGGAGGGCCTTAATTATGTAGTGTTTGAAAAGGTGCTGCTGCTGCTACAGGATGAGAGTTCAGAGTGGAAGACTTGCTGACACTGGGAACATTCCCTGTGTCCTGTGTATGTACTCTTCTTACTTTCTGAAATATCTTAAGCCCATTACTTTAAAGACATGAAACAGCCTAAACGTGGAAAAAATAAGATAATCATTGTGTCCATTTTTGGCAGTTCTGACTTGATTGATTTTTTTTTTTCTTCATCTGCTTTGCTGCCAACAAAGCAGCCTCTGTTTACATTGCTAAAATTGATGGTACCCTCGTGTCAACTTAGCAATGAAAAGAATTTTGCTAGAAGTAGTCTTCAAGATGTGGGATGAAGTGTTCTTTATCATGATCCTTGAATCCTTTCTTCTAAATGTCACCTGTGTGCCTTTCTCATGATAGTAGCAGGTCTTGAAAGAAAAAAGTTCTGGAAGGATTTAGAATGATTGCTGATGTTCTGTTTTCTGATAACAATGAGAAGCTAATTATGAGAAGTTTTATTCTAAGCTAAATTGTGGAGTTTTAGAAAGAGGGACGCTTGTTTGAACTAATTACTTTTTATGTTCTAGTAGATGGCTACTTCTTTCCAGTAAAAGTGGATGCCAGACTAGTTGCACAAAACTTTATATTCAGCATTGTCAGTTAGATTTGGAAGCATAACCTCAATGAGTGAAGCATCTGATGATTGCAGATGCTAAAGTAAACTTGGACAGGTCTTGGGGATGAGAGTGAATGCAGGTAATTTAGAACAAAATAACGATGTTTGCTTTTCAAATGTTGTTTTTAACTTTAAGATGCACTTAAGCTGTAACAACTTTCAGCAGCTTAAAAAGCAAATGAAGGTTAGTGATGTCCTTGTCCCAAGCCCTTTCAAAACAAAGTTTATTCATCAGTTCTGCTTCTCTAGAAATTTATGTACAGGTCTAGTAAGAACCCATCTTCTTCCTCACACTTTTCTTAAAAACTGAGAAAGATTAATTAGAATAAAGCTGAGGTAGTAGAACTGAGGTAGTAGAGTGGTAGTAGATCACACCTCCACTTGCACTCGGAAATTATTGTTGTGCAGGGCACTCAGTATACCTAGATACAAGATGTTGACTGGTGTGGTGTTATCATGCATCTTCTAATTCCATTACTGGAAATGCTCTGAGCATTATCAGTAACAAAGGGAGTGTGAACTCCCTACTTTAGATTAAGATTTTTATTTACAGAACTGGATGAAGCATTGCAGCTTAGCCCAGAGTCTTTGATAATGTTTTCAAAAACACAAAGCTAAACAAGAAATCAAAATGCTTGTGGTGAGCTTGAATGAAACTTCTGAACTATTTGCTCTTGCAGCTGTGGACGGAAAAGCACCACTTGCTACTGGTGAAGATGATGATGATGAAGTTCCAGGTAAGAGCAAACATGCAGTGGAGGAAAAATAAGTGAATTTTGCTAAGAGATCTTACTCATAGTGTAAGATCAGACCAGAGATAGTGAGAGTATTGGTTAGTCACTTACTGTCACAGAATTTCCATGGGCAGATTATTTAAATAATTTCAGATACCATGAGACACTTCAAAGTTTGAGGTAGCATTTTGGTCTTACGTTGAAGGACTATAGCTATGACTAAGACCATTATTTAATAGTCCATAAGAAACTACCTTGTCAGAATCACTGCCCAGTTGTTATAGTGAAGTTAAATGCTTTTAGAGTTGTGCTTTTTAATGAACCATCCAAAATTTCCTTGGTTGGGCAAGGAGGATGAACCTTGAAGGCTTTAAAAATTATTTGCTCTGTATTTATGAGCTGAATGTTTTTATGGTGTAAAAACATGATATGAAGTAGGACTTAGGAAAAAAAATCAAACCCAAAATGTTTTGGTTTGGTAAAGGGGAAGTGTGTCAAACTTTAATTCCAACAATCTTTTTCTAGATCTTGTTGAAAACTTCGATGAAGCTTCGAAGAATGAGGCAAACTGAACTGTCACCTCCTGAATAAAATTAAAACTTGAAAAAGCTACACGGAGCTGCTATTTTATATTGTGACTGCCTTGATTTTCTTTCCTGATGATCTCAAGATCTATGATATTTGGAAACTCCTTGAATCTACAGCTCCTTAGTCACTGCTTGTACACAATATTATTTTGTGGCCTGACAGAACAAACCTATGCTTTAAAATAAGTCAGATTGCTAACAAATTTCTGCCTAGACACATTTTTTGAGTAACTTGTATACAAGCAAACACTCATCTTTAATGAACTTTGGCATACAATAAAAATATAAACCAAAATTTGTGGTGTGACTTTTTGTCAGAAAATCAGGGACAAAAATATTAGACAACAGGCCCTAAATACTAAACAAACGGTTTTGCTTTTCTGCAGAACATCTTCCTTTGGCTGTGTTAAAAAGCTGGCTCCTGAAAAAAATCTTTTATAATGTATAATGTGTATAATGAAACCTTTTGGACTTAATTGTTGAATTTCTGCTGTTGCAGGTTAGAGCTAAGTAGGCTGTAAGTCACTTTGTAACCTACTGAATTTAGGAAATTGAATTATACTTTAGCAACAGTTAATGGTGGCTTAATGTAACACAAAACATGCAAGTCAAGGAAGAATCTACTTGTCAGCTGCTTGCTGCTGCTCTTCATGGCCTTGGGGAGCTACATGTGAGTGTTAAATTTTTATGTTTATTGAGTGTTCAGTAGGTATTTGAATGGCATAACTGTTTAATGGGTTAAACAATACCATTTAATTTTACTTACCTGAAACCATCAGTTATATGGGGGAAGGAATCACAAAAAGGGGGAAAAGCATTAATAGAGTAGATAGGGGCTCTTAACTAAGCCTGTATTTACCAGCTTCAGATCTGTTAACTAATAATTTGAATGTTTCAGGAATGTGTTTTTATTGCTTTTTGGGGTTTTTGTTGTGTTTCAGAGAAAAATATAACTTCTTAGGGCACAAGAAAGACATCCTAAATTCCATTCTGACCTCTCTATAGCTGGAGTTTCCAGGAGTAGGGGCTAAATTTCGTGTTTGTGAATCACTGGTATTGATGATAGATCAGAACACTTGCATAACAGTAAGCTAGGAAAAAGGCTACTGGCCTTGTAAGATTGTTTCCAGAGCAGATACTTCATGAAGTGTAGATTCACCATGACTTGTCGAGGATAAATTTCGGAGTAAGATTTGCTGTAGCTGTAGAAAAGGTCTCCATGTGCCCGGAAAAGGGTGGGTCTGTGTCTGACTTGCCAAGCATGTTTGTCATGGTGCACATTGGGAAACAGTGGAAGAACCTGTTCAAGCCCTAAAACTCCTGTGGTCTGAGGTAAGACAGCAGACTTATGTGAGCATGACATGGCTGAAGTCAGGTGCAAGAACTTCTGAGTAACAATTTTAGAGCACTTGTTTTGGTTTACAAGTACTTTACCAGTGAACTGTACTAGTAGCGTTGAATTAACTAAAAAATTGCAATCATTGAATTATGGCAATAAGGTAAATTTGACTTGAAATGAGGATGGCAAATGTAATTGCTGTGTATAAGGGAAAAACCAAATTCTGCAGAGTAGCTTGCCAGACTTCTATGACCTGTTGAATAAATAAGTGACGTGCTGGGTTTTTATCAATTTGTTACCTGTTCTGTGCTGCAGATATGCTAGTCCACATAAATACTTGCTTTAAGCCATTGTAGCCCTTACGAAATACTTTCTACTGGTTTCTGTCTTACAAAGTAACTTCAGGCCTTGCTTAGATGTTCTAGACAGTGTTACCCTTTTCCCCTCTAAGAGATTTGGTACTTAAAAAATAAGATTCTTATTAAAGCAGTGTCTTTGAAGTGCAAAGTAAGGCTAATCCAGTGATGAACATCCATGTGACAATCCTGTGGAAGTCTTAGTGCAGGGTATGCTCCCAGTACACTCCCCATCAGGAAATACCAGCATAATTTGCATCATCAGACTCAGACTGCAGATAAAGGTATGAGCAAAATGTGTTCTTATGTATAGCAGAGTCTAAATGGAAGTACCTATCTGTAAGATTATAGTATTTGTCATGTTTAACTTAGTGTTCAATGCTGCCATCAATGGTGTGATTGTTTTTCTCTTGGTAAGGAGTTTGGTTATGGTTTTTCTGAACTGCCATTAATTACTAGGAACTGAGAATAGCTGTGCTAATATTTCTTGTCAGGTTGAACTTCTGTGTAACCATAACTGTAATTATGGTGTTACAGATTCGTATCAGTAACTTAAGTAAAATGGGTCTCCATTCCAAATATTTTGGACAGAGGAGAAATGAAAACAGATGCCTGTGTTTCTACCAAGCTTTTTATTTTTAAAAGGCTAAGGGAATGTTCAGGTTCTGTTACATTAAGCTCTGAAATAATTCAATGCAGTGATGGATTCTAGGGAGATTTTTTCATAATGTCTGGAACAGATTTTTTGAAATATTTTCATAATTGTTGATCTTATGCTTTAAGGGCTGTGCAATGTTTTAATATATTCTAATATAAATACCCAAACAATAGAATCCTTTTGAGAGATGATGAAGCTGTGTGTTTAATTAAGCTAGTGGTACATATGAAAAGCTTCTAACTATGGTTTTAAATTAACGCTGGTTTTAAAGCTCTTGAAGCCACCTTGCATTATTATTACATATTTGTTCTTATTATTCAAGTCTTATGAGTCTGTGATTGTGTCTCTTAGGAAAAGTAACAATTGAGAATTTCACTTAATTCGCAGTGCACACTTATCATACATGACAAAGGAAGAACATACGGTTTAAAATATTCATAGCTCAATACTTCAAAGATGAAAATTAGTGCTTGTGTATCTTATATTGATTTGCTTGAAGTGTGGGAGAAGTTCAGTGTAGTTGCCACCTCTCTGGGATTTTTGTGCTGATACTGTGTTTTGTGGGTGAAACATCATGCAGACAATTTACTTTTCTTCAAGTTGTCTACTGTATCTACTGAAAACTGAATGTGTAATGGTACAGTTGGAATAACAAGCTATTCTCTCCTTTAAATGTGGGAATAGATTTGAACAAGTTAAACAGTAAACTGGAGAGTTAATATTCAGGAGAGATATATGGAAGTCCATGTTGATGATGACTAGATTACAGCCTTAAGTGACTGACAAGATGGTGGTATATGTAACGAGGAGAAATTTCTAAGCTACTTATTTTAAAATATTAATAAGTACTCAACATGTCTTGCACTTCAGTAATACATGTAATGTGGCTTCTAATTTTTCTGAGTTACTCTTTCTTCCTTTTCTATCATTTCAGCCACTTCTGTGAGAGTTGCTGAAAATGTTTTCCACTGGATATGATAGATGTAAGATCCTGACCAGTAACAGAGATCAGACTCTGAGAGGAAGTCTTATTTTGCAAAAAGAGGAGCTTGTGAGCCAAGCTCAGCCAAGCTTACTTAGCCTAGGGGAGCTGTCTGTAGCATGAGGGAGTACCAGAGTTAGTTTGACAGGGAGCTGTAAAGATGGAAGGAGTATGAGTATTTCTGTCTATTTTAATTGACTTTAAGCTGTGGTTTCTTTGTAACATGGTACCTACACTCTCATGAAAGTTTTAACTGCTCACTTATACTCTGTCTTCATGCATGGATTATCATTATAAAGTAATGTTATTGAATGGAAGGAAGACATTTTATGTAATACTGAGGGCACATTTGATGTGCAAGGGCTGTAATGTATTACATAGTTACTGTATGTGATACTGTTACTATACTGTCTGGCTGTAATCTGGGTTTTTTTGTAAGAGATTTAATAGATGTAACTTTTGTTACCTTTACATTGCACCTAAGGTATCCTGGTAGTGAAAAAAGAGCCATTCTAACAATGTTTGTGTAATGCAGGGATTGGTGGTACTTTAACAAACGAGTTACAACTCAATTTTTTGCATTGGTAGTGAATCCAAACAAATCAGAACAATGGTTGACCAAAT
Organism: Prinia subflava; assembly: GCF_021018805.1. Classification (NCBI taxonomy): domain Eukaryota; kingdom Metazoa; phylum Chordata; class Aves; order Passeriformes; family Cisticolidae; genus Prinia; species Prinia subflava. The sequence continues at coordinate 98,880,360 of NC_086283.1, read as the reverse complement.
AGTGTTGTAATGGTACAGGCACTAATGATTATAGCCTATGTCTAGAACTTCCTACGTGGGTGGAAGGCAGAATTCTAGGATATCTAGCTGCTATTCAGATTGGTTGAAGGTCAGTTTGATCATGCAAAAGCTTTTGGTTTTGATGCCCAAGAACCAAGATTTGCAACGTGTCTCACACAGGGATTTGATGTGCACTGCAGGATACTAGCAGGTAAACATGGAAGTATCTGTTGCACTTGAGATCCTTATTCTGGAATTCTTTTTGACAGTGCTTTTTTTTTTTTCCTGGAAAAACATAGTAATGGGTTGTATCCTTCTCCGAATTTTTAGGACACACCTGAAGTTAACAAGTCTTAACGTTCTCTGTGTAAGTTGTACCCGAATTAATAATGTCTGTAAGGTTTATCCTGGAGTCTCAAAAATTTCAGCCCTGCACACCTGATCAATATCCTGCTCCACAACTGACATATGACTTGTGGGCAAGTTTGCACCTCCATGTTATCTCTGAGTATAAAATGATGCAGTAAGATTAGGCAAGGTTTGAAGTTGTTGAAAAGTATCAATTGAAACAGAGGGAACTGTGGGTTTAAGCTGCAGCTCCAGGGACTGTGACTAGTCCTCCTGTTCTTTCCCGTTACTTCCAGTAACTGCATCAGGCAAATTCAAATATAACTGAATATGACTGGACAGATTTCTCAGCAGTAGCATCCTGTGATCTGCTGTTTTGTGATGGATTTCTAACAACTGTGTGTAAGCAAGACTAGAGCCACCTTTAAGAACCCAACTGAGATGTAGGAGGGCTTCTTCCCCTCTTGTGCTTGTAAAAAGAAAGATAATAAGATGGTAGGAGGTGTCAAAATTTATGTCTGTGTGACATTGGTGTTTAACATGACATCTGTGGTGTTACATACATATATACTCACATAGTCACAGTAGAGTAGAATGATGTTAAAATGTATGGGGTGATGAGTATCTTCCTTGTCTCTTCAGTATTGTTACCTCTGCAGAACGAGGAGGAATTGAAAGTGATAATGCCTCATTAGAGCCACATAGGTGAGTAACAGATAAGATGCACGGTGAGCAGACTTAAGTGGTTCGGAGCCATATTTATAATACTTACAAACAACTGCTTCTTAAAGACTTCTGCATTTGTGCTGATTTCTAACTTTGTTTGGCTTCACCTGTACAGGTCAGTCAACTCATTTTGTTGTGTTAGAGTTGTGGCATTCATCTGCCCCCACCAAGCATGAACCTTATGTAAATATACAGTGAAGGTAATATGAACATAAATGTTTGTAGGATTCAAACCTAAACTAAAAATGAGATGAAGGGAAAAAAATTGAACAGTTGTGTCAGCAGAGTGGCAGGTTTATTGATTTGAGATGTCCATTACAAGTTTTTATTCCAGGGACAGTTGTTATTCAAAGCACCAGGGAGTTAATTTGGCAATTCATTTTTCCCTCCCGGCTGCTTTGCACCAGTTAGTGTTAGGAATCAGTAGTCAGTACAGTTCTTTCTGATTTAGGGAAGCTCCTAAACAGTGTGAAACCAGCATAGCCAGCTCATTCATGTAGCTGGGGTTTGCCTTTAGCATATGTTGGGGGCAACATTTGAATAAACAATTCCCATGTACATCTGCAGCATTTCATGCTCCAGTAATTACTACCCGGGGGTGATGATCTTTAAGATTTTTGGGGGGGTTGGGGGTGGGGTTTTTTTTACTGTGTAGAAGCTAGTCTAGCTTACAGGTCTCAGGATTCACTGAGTCATCATCTTCCACCAGCATACAAAATTCAGACTTGCTCAGATGTGACCTTGTGCACGTATGCACTGGTGTCTAGGCTGACCTCTGTCAGGAACTGTATTCTGGATGGATTGTCAACCTGCTTTAGTGTGTCAGCCTCTGCATTTTTACAACAGACCCTTTACTCACATTATATTTGTTCCTTGTATTTTAGCATTGTCCTATATTAATAATTTTTGCCTCGAAAATAGATTATTATTTATTTCAAAAACTGGCATTGTTTTTACTTCTGATTGTGTCCCACCTTGGCAGTTCTCTGGTTTCATCAGGATATACACTATATCTGACAGACAAACAATATAAGCAGGCTGTAAATTAAATTCCAGTGGGGATGCAAGGCTTCAAGGATGTACTGATACATTTTTCTGGGATGGTATGGGCCTTCTAGAAACTGTTTGGTGTGAACAGAAGATCATAATGCTTCTGAACAAAAGCCTTTTTGGAGACAATGGCAGTGTTGTTATGCCTGTGATCTTACCCCATATTTTGGATAGACATTATATGTCGGTTGCAGAGTAGATAAGCAAGCTATTTTTGTGATGCATTTTCAGAAACAATTGTGTTGAGTTCCTAAGGCTCTAACATTTAAGACAGTCTAGGTATAACCTAGGGGCTACAAAAGTGGGGTGGAAGGATCTATGGGGTTTAGCTAAAGCTTGCCTGTATTTCTGTGGTGTTAGAAGCCTGAATAAGTTCTTGCAAATCAAATGTGCCCACAGACTACACATCGTTCAGTGTCCTTTAGCTGACAATAATACACCAGGTTGAGTCCAGCCATTGGATGGTATGACAGGTCCTCCTGAAATGCTTGGCACTGGTATATACTAGAACTGGTGTGAAAGTGATGCTGTTCTGCAAAGCTTCATTTTCTGTTTATGAAATGGAAATGCTGATGTGCTAGAAAATTTTGTAGGCTGTGAAAAGCATGTGATGTGATTGTCTTTGCTATGCTTTGATTTCAGTGCTAAAAGAAGAGCACATACAGTTGATTTACATAATGAATCAAAACAATATCTCTCACAATGCAGGTCAGGATTTTTTTTTTCCAGGGGATTATTTAGGGATTACTTATGTTTATTCTTGCAAGAGAAGGATGAACTGTACAGTGCAGTCCCAAAACTGTAATCCACCTTGTTGCTGTGTCCAGTTTGCATATTCCTTTCTGTTGGTGTCTGCAACCTTCCCTGCTGATTTCTGCGTACATGGTTGTCCTCATCACTGCTCATCTGCAGAAGATGGACTGACATGCTTTACAGTCCTGTATGCCTGGAGAGTTGCTAGCTTAATTTGGTGACAAATAACCCTCAACAGAAAGATCTATTCAGACGTCATTCCTAGGACTAACCCCTAACAATATCTTTGATCTTTAAAGTTCCAAGTGACTGGATTCCTAATTCACCCAGTTATACATTCATGGCCAGATGGAGCAGTGTACTTCCTGAAAGCATTATGTGCTGCACAGCAGGAGGTGCATGCAAGCGGAACTGCTATAACAATACTAATGATGATCATTCCAGCGATGGGCAGTGTCTGCACTCCAGTGATTTATACTGTTGTTGTAAAGGAAAAAAGTCTGGCCCACAGTGTTCAGGAAAATCTACTGGAATGCCTCTAACATTAGCTTACTAGTTAAAAATGCGGGACATATTTGAGTCTATCATTTCAGTAAATACAGTCTTTTCCTGATTCCTTCCAGAGAATATGGAGTTGCATCTGGTTGATGCTAGGTGTAGGCTAGAGCTGTGAATGTGAATTGCTTAGCCAAAACAAGTCACCTAGAATTAGGATAAACTTTCACGATTGCTCTACTTCTGACATTTTTTGTTCCAGGTACTGTTACAAAATGGTTGTGGAAGATGAGAAATAGTTCTGGCATTAGTTTACAGCTGTTTCCTCAGCCTGAGCTAAATATCATCCTCAGGATTTAAAGAAGCAAGATTCAAGATTGCTTAAAGGTAGATTGTAGGACCAAGGCACACTGAAGTTGCTCTGGAGATGCAAAATTGATGCATGCTGTAAGTAAAAGTTTGTCTGATGTTGTTTCTCGACTATGAGTAAGGTTCAGTGGCTGATTTTCATCTTGGAGTTGTGCAGCATAATTTCTTACTGAAGGAATACCATTGGGTTAACAACTGCCGAGTTCTTTTTTGGGGGGGGGAAAGGTGTCACGGGACACTTCCATCGTGGCCCTGGGACAGAGTTGGCTTCCAGTGCCACAATGGGGAGCTGAGATCATCTCGCGTGGATCACGGAGAAGGTGAAGAGCAGAGGCCCCATCTTCCATCACTTGGCTCCCTGCTGTGGGCACCTGCTCCATGTGTGGCACAAGGAGGTGTGGGATACAGACTTTCTTTTTTTTTTTTGAATACCAAGGAAGAACCCACAGGAGGGCCGAAGGGAGATTATGCTCTAGCCTGGGAAGGTCTGGCAGGAGGTTGCTGCTTTCTGTAACTGTCTCAGAAATACAAGTGGGGAATTCAAAGTACAAGACAGATGAACAAAGAAGGCAACAGAGTGGAACTAGTAACAGCCTCAGGGAAAACCAGAGCAGACAGGGAAGAGTGTTACAAAGTGCTCATCAAATTTACATGCAAATAGTAATGCTAACATTGTACATGATTAACCAGAATACCCTGCAAAGTCAAACGGGAATGAATAAGACAAAGACTTTGTGTAGCTCTGAAGCATTTGGCTGTTACTACTACATGAAACTGCTGGCAATCTGCTTTTGTGAGCAGAGTTCATGGCATCTGTGTTTACATGCTGCACATTGAATTCGGCAAAAAATAATTTAGTTAATCAGGAAAAGCAACCTATTATAGATATGTAGATCTTAATACTTCAAAAGAGTGCATACTGTCATTCAAGTTCAAATGTAAAAGATGAATAATTACTGTAAGAAATTATGTTGGCAAGAGCTTTTGGTAAAGACTTTGGAGAAAAGCAACTGCAGAATTTTCAAACTCCTCTGGTCTTGTGACAAAGAAACGCTGCTGCCTTTGGACCCATGGGTGTGGTTCAAGGTAAATCTGTCTTAGTATCTTCTCACTGCCATCAGAGGCTATAGAAATCATTCACTGGAACAAAGTCAGAAAACTGACCTTTCAAAACACTTAACCACTACTGAAGTTCCTACCACTTGAAATTTTTGCCACTATAAACAAAAAAAATGAATACTGAGGAGTATTTAAACCAAGAGAAACAAGAATTCATTGTTGTGCCTCATAGAAACACAAAGTATGTGGAGTGAAGCATGCTGTTAATATTGCATAATAACCAGTTGTCTGTGCTTTTTACACAGGGATTTTTTTCCTGTGAGTACAGTTTTTTCTTTGCATAGATTTTTTTCCTGCAGTTCGCTAACTCTTGACAAAGTTTTCCTCAGGGTGTCTGAATCATGGCTTATGAAATAGTGCTGGTTGGTCCCTGCAGGGTCCTCAGAAGAGCCACAGAAAATTTCAATTCCATATTCCCTCAGCAGCCTAATGTTACATAGTAGAAAGGGCTTATGATGCAGGAAGCAGCTTCTGAAAGATTACCATTTTCACCTTTGTATTCAACTCTTGTGGGAGATGTTGTGATGACAATCTGACAATTGCTTGAAATTCTGCAGCAAAAAGATGAAAGAAATTTGAATAGTGTTGTCTTAATCTACATTCCTCTATTCCAATGTCTTCACATAAAATTAAAAAAACCACATTTTCTAGGGTATGTTTGAGGCAATAGCTAAGAATTAGTTTTATTTATTATATATTATCTCATCACTGGGTGAAATTCAAGACAAAATACAGAGCAGATATTGAAGGTTCATTATTTAGAACAAGTACTTTCCTGTAACACAAATGATACAGGAAAAGGATATTCTGTTCTTTAAGCATGCTGTTGTAGTTTTGTCTATACATGAGATGTCTTGCAGTTTAAGAAAAAACATCTCAGGTGAATGGTATCACAAGGAAATGAAATTTGCATTTTGTTATAGATAGGTAATATGATGATTGTCTCTCGCAGTTAGGGGATGAATATTATGTATCTGTTAGGAGAAGTTTTAGTGATGTATAGTGTTATAAATGCCAATCCGAAAGTCCAATTGAAAATATGATTTGGTTTATTGAAAAATCAAATTATAGAATTTTGGTAAAAACCCCCAGCGGAGTTACGTTGACGATGACCTGGGAGATGGTCAAAGGATGAACTGGGATGCAGTCTCCAGAGCACTGCAGCCCCCCCAAAAGTTCACACATTTGCCTCATTTGGGGCTCAGGTTTTATACACTTTATTTTGCCCCTGGCACAAGCTTTCCCCACAGTCTCTTTGTTCCTGGGACCGGTTATTCGAATTTATAGTCATCGTTGGTCTGGTGAAAAGATCCTCCTGTGGTAGGGAGAGGTGCCAATTTTGGGCTTCCCATGGGTGAATGGAAACCGTGGTTTGTGAATGAAAATGCGTTCTTCTGTGGAGATTGAAACGAAGATGATATTCTGATGGTTCAGCTGTCCACGGGAGGAAGGACTGATTGCTTATCTTAATGTGTCCTCCTTTCTGATGCCAATGACGGAGCCTGGGTTTCCCAACAATTCTTAGTCTTTTCCTAAATGGTAATTCTAAGGTTCTGCCTGCCTCGGGATTAGTAAATTCCAAGGCTGGCTGGAACTAAGGTTACATTTTCATATAACACATTTACAGTGGTTACTTATGATTTCTAACATACCATAATCCATAAGAACATGAATTAACGTTCCATGTTTTTTACGTACAGTTACTGTGGTTTGTTGTTTGGATGTTCTCTGCTCTCTCCACTGTCCCTTTCCCCTGTGTGGCTGCCCAGGGGCGCCATCGGCAGTGGGGACACGGTGAAGGAGGGGGCGTGGCATGGAACACCTGACTGCCAATCAAACTGCAGGGGAGCAGTCTCCACCAATGGACGGTGAGGAAGAGTTGATTGGCAGGCCATGGGGGTGGGGTTACTGATGCAACACCGGGGTATAAAAGGGGGAGCGGCCATTTTGTGGGTGAGCACAGGGCGGTTCAGTGTCACACTCGCAGCCCTGTGATTTTCCTTATTCAGTCATTTTGTTGTATTTGTTAAGGTTCAATAAACCTTTGAAATTTCAAAGTGAGCAGTCATTTCTCACACATTTTGTTTGCATTACTTTTCAACAAATGTGGAAGTTCAGGATTTATTTTTACAAAGGACATTACATCTCAGTATTTTTAATATGCAAATTTACAGTAATTGCCACTTCATCTTATTTTACTTTAAATTTACTTACAAGAGACATACTTTTCTGGATTTTGATTATGAAACGTTTTTCTCGCTTCCAAGGCACTTCAGCTTTGCTGTTTCTTTTCTCTGATTTAATCATGCATGATGCAATAAAATGGTGTAAACGCTGTGTAAGAATGCAGGTGTCAAAGCCTGGGAGACAGATAATGGAGCAAGGATTTCACCAACACCTGCAAGGTCAGTTACCTTTTTTTGCTTCACTTCCCCTAAGCTGGTTCCATTTCAGATTTCAACGTCATGAGAGAAATGCATCTCTGCACTGGCTCTTGCACAAAGCTTCAGAGGTTAATTCTGACCCAATGTACACCTTCTGTGTACCACAGATGGATGTTTCACTACATACAGAGGAGTCAGGAATTCAGGTTTAATCCATGGAGGTTTGGAATTTTTTTCTACATTTTCCCCTTGTGTGTATTCAGTCACTTTGTTATTTGAAAGTAACCATTTTTAACTGGTTATTTCTCAGGATCTGACTAAGAGAACTTGGCTGGATTGTTCTCCAGCCTTGCAGTCACTTTCATCAGAATCACAGTGCATGTTCTTTAAATAGTACTCTTTTTTTTTGTGTGTATATGGATTTATTTTCAAATAGAAAAAAAATAGCATACTAGAGACAATATATAAGTAATATAGGAACTTGGAGGTTGGGCTGACTACCCGTGGACTGGGGAAGGGTATGCATGGCAGTAGATGCCAGACCTCTAGTGGACACAATGGAGAAATGCTTGGAACTGTCAACATTACATCGGGAAAAACCCTATGTATTGCTGAAAAGTCTCTTACAAAAGTCTGTCTATTATTTGTGCAAAACTATTATGTCCCGTCATTCACAGTAGCTTTGGCTAAGTGCAGAAGTCCCAGAAAATCAGTTAGTATTATCTGATTTTTTCAACTAATTTCAAAATTTTAATTGCTGTTTTGGCTGAACATCTACACTGGGACATCCCCCAGACTGGAGGACAAGAGGCTGGAGAGCAGCCCTGCAAAAAGAGATGTGAGGGTCTGGATTAGGGACAAGCTGAACACGAGCCAGCAGTGCCCTGGCAGCCAGGAGGGCCACCCCTGTCCTGGGGACATCAGGGACAGCATCAGCAGGGCAAGGGAGGGCATTGTCCTGCTCTGCTCTGCTCTGGGGCAGCCTCACCTCCAGTGCTGGGGCAGCTCTGGGTGCCACAATAAAAGAGAGATATAAAATTACTGGGGAGTGTCCAGAGGAGGCCATGAGGATGGTGCCAGGGCCTTGAGGGGAAGCTGTGTGAGGAGAGGCTGAGGTCATTGTCTGTTCAGCCTGGAGGACACTGAGGTGACCTCATGACAGCTTCCTCATGAGAGGAAGTGGAGTGATCCCCTCTCTGGTACCAGGGTTCGGACATAAGGAGATGGAATGAGATGCATCAGGAAAAAGTCCAGACTGAACATGAGGGAAAGGCTGTTTATTGAGAGGGTGGTTCGTCACTGAACAGGTTCAAGGGAAAATGGTCTCCAAGCCTCCAGCATTCAAGGAGCATCTGGATGATGCTTAGTCATACAGTTTAGTCTGAGGCAGTCATAGAATATCTCAAGTTGGAAGGGACCTATAGGAATCATTCTGCAAGGAGCAGGGAATTGTGACTTGATCCATATGGTCCCTTTCAACTCAAGATATTCTATAATCCAAAGGACTGCAGTGGTTGAAGGAGGCTATGGTGCAGGAAGCTGTGGCTTGTCTTCACATACAGCTGATATTTGCTTTCAGCCACTGCATGAAGGATATTTAAGAGCTAGGAGTTTTGTGCTTGCAATTAGACTTTCTTGTACCAAGGAAACTTCAATCTATGATGTGTTGGCCTAGTTGTTCCAGGACTAGTGGCAGAAAGCAGGTGGAAAGTCAGGTACTGTCAGTGTTCCCACTGAAGCCACACACTGCTCATTAATACTCATTTCCCACCGTGGCAGACTAGAGAGAATTGGAGGCATGCCAAGCTGTACAATCAATGAGACCCACTTGCTCCCTGCAGGTTGGGTGGCATGATGTGTAAGAGGGACTTCCCCTTTGAGCATCCATCCCAGCACTGTCAGTCAGGGTGCCAGAAGACTGTGAACATCAGTTTAACCAAAGGACATCTAAATTGCAACAATCAAAACTCGTCACTGGATTCATTGTGGTAATACCTTTCTACTCTTGTAACTTCTTTCTTGCTCTTTTCCTTATATATTTTCTTAACTTTTATTCTTTTACATTATTACCATAGATAACAATAACCAAATGGCTACCTCCATCCTCTCCATTGCAACCAAATTGTTCTAAAACAAACTCTACACACGCACATATATGTAAAACCACCAATCCAATCATTCATTGTCTTTTCACTCTAATCCATGCAAAAGGATCTATCTGCTCATTATTCATTGTAGACTACAGACTATGTTCAGACAGTTAATCCTCTCAGGTACTGGAGACCTTTTTCTATGGCATTCCACCTGCCTGGGTGCACTGCTAGATCATCCTTGACAGCACCTTTCCTTCATGCCAGACAGGAGTCTGAGTTTCTGTCCTCTTCCCAATCCTGTTGTCAGTGCCACATCCCAGGACTGAGATCCCAGCTGCCTGCCTTGACTGCCCTCTGGTTTCACATCATGGGCTGCAATGTCCCAGCACTGGGCCAGGCAGGTTACCAGGGGCTCCCCTGACTGGTGGCTGAAATCTTCCTGTGTATGCCACAGCTCAGCCAGGGACAGAAATGGGGTGATTGTCTCTGGTCTTCCTCCTACTGCTAGGAGGACCCTGCTTCCTCCTCGTTCCTTCCTGTGCAAACTGGTATATCTCGGATTTCTTCTTCTGTGTAGGGGCAACTACTACTGCCACTGAAACTGCAGGAAAAATGAAAACTATCCAACATAATTTTTAGTGTTAGATAATAAAGCATTACTTTACTTCTGGCCAGGATGTGCAACAGAAGTAATCTCATCCACACACAGCCTGGGTGTGCGGAGGTAATCATTTCATGCCATATGAAATTTACTGGATTTTTCACAAGCTTTATGCAGTCAAGCCCCATAGAGATTAATTGGTTCAATTTTCATTGGTTCTAAGTTACGTAGTTCTTAGTATTTGGTTTCTTATTGGTTACAGGTATCTTTGCCTCCCATGCCAATTAGGTCCTCATTCTTATCTCTGCTTTCCCAGACCGGGTGTCATGGACCATGTTTGGAATTGATCTTCCACTAAGGCCCTGGATGGCTTGGCTTTCCTTGGTTATCTTTTGTGTCTCTTCTGTGCTGCTCCCAGTCTGTTGAGATGTTAAGCTCATCAGGCCTCACCTAGTGGGACAATGCCCTGAAAACAAACTTCAGTTTCCCCTGGTCAAAGGCAAACAAACCTGACTAAAGTTATAAAAAATTTTAAACTTGGTATATTTTGCAAGACTACCAGCAGAGGTTGTTCCTCTGGTTCAGGTTCAGCTGGTTTGAGTGACCACAGTGTCTGATGGTCTGTGTTCTTCCCTCTCCCCTAAGCATGCTGTTCAGTGTCCAGGATACAGTACCCAGGGCTATGCTGTGTAACTTCCTACTTCTCTGGAACTCCCAGTTTTCCTTCACGTATTCTGCCATTTTATCCTGTAATTGTTCAGGAGTGAGAGGAAAGATGTGTGCTAATGTCTTTACAAATAATTTGAAGGTATGAGTGAAGATATGAGTGATAACATCTTTGAAATGGGTCTCACTGTCTCTACTAACTTCAAGGCAGCAGGTTTGTTGCAGAGCCCAGCTTGGTTCCTGGGATAGACAAGTGTGAACCCTCCGATCCTTGGGATAAAATGACAGGCTCAAGGCAGCATATGGGGAAGGTGGTTTGGGAAGGCTGTACCTTCCTAGTACCTCAGCCAGTGGGGAAATGAAGAGGGAAATGACCAGGAATTTAGGATAAAAGGATGCTGCACCCTCCAAAACCCCAAGAGAAATCCCCGTGGGTATGTGCCCCAGAGGACTCTCTCCCTTTAATTGAATAAAGTTGAAGGACTCCTCTGTTTCCTTTTTGGACATAAACCTCTGGCGTTTGTGGATTTTCCTGACACGGGTGAACTTCCAAACCACTGATGCACAATAATCCTTCAAAAGCTGGCTCATTTTCTCCCACATTCCATGCCACTCATGACTATCTACCCTCAGGGCAGATGTCTGAATAACCTCCCTAGAAATATCTAAACATGATGTAGAATGCACTCAGGAGACCTGCCAGACTTGGCAACAAGAATATGCTCTTCTTAACATCCAAAGGGAATTCGAAATTCCCAAAGCTCTTTTAACAGGAGTGAAAAGATGGGGAAAATCGTCCTCTCCAGTTCTCCCCTGCAAGATAGGACATGACTATTAATGGAGTCCCCAAACGTAGTGCCTGAGGTAAGGCTAGCAGAGCAGCACTGATGAATACATACCCCAAATGACCCTCATTGCCCTTATTATCATGCCTTAAAATGATGTCACACAGTGCAGCTAAAGAACAATCCTGATTGCTCTCCCTCCTCTGAAAAACAGCATCAAGGAGGAGCACATACAGGAATATAAAAGGTTAGGTGTAACACCCACACCCATAGACGAAGCAACACTGTGACCAGTGGCTTCCTACCTAATACAGCAAATGCTTAGATCAAATTTGTTTCCAATCCCCTCTGGTTTTATCTGTAATCTCAATCCTTCCTGCCCCACAGTGGGTGCCAAACAAGACTGCTGTTGTTTAGGAATGGTACTGCCCCGTTTAGTGCTCCCACTGAGATGCTTCAACCACACTGCCACTTGCTTGCTCACTCCCACTCTGCTTTCACCTGGGGAGAGATGCAAAGGGAATTCAAGGCAAAAAAGGTAAAGATCACAGGCTGAGGTAAGAAAAATTTACTGAAAACAGCAATGGGGTTAAGAAAACAAACATTAACAGCATCAATGTACAAAAAAAGAGAGTGATTCACATACAAAATTGCTCACTGCAGAGCTCTACCGACCCCACTGCACCCAGTCCACCCTGACTGGAACTCCTTCTCCCTGGAAGGGACCCTTTCCTTCTCTTAGCAATGAGGTGAGGTGATACAGAATAACCTCTGGGTCCCAGTCCCCTCCTCACTATTGCAAAAATCAACCCTGTTCTGGGGCTCCAGCCAGGATAAATATTAACTGGGGATCTCAAAAACTTCATACACAGTGCACATTCTGGCATTATTAACAATACAGATATCTGCATTCTGTGGTGATATCCCTTAATATCTAAACACATTTCTTCCTGTGGATAAGTATCAATGATGTGATGAAGTAGGACACTTGGCATAGTGCCACCCACTTTACTCAGTGTAAACATTTATATGGTCAGAACTGGGTTTATTTACAAAGCTTTTCATGCACAACTGACTCTTTTAAAATTATATAAAATATATTTAAGAAAAGGATGACAGCACATTTGTATCAACAACAGTGAAAGAAGGGGAAGAACACAAAAAAGCTTAACTAAAGCCAGCAGATAATTGCACTGAGGTAAAGTTACAAAACAACCAACTCTCGTCACCGATTAGTGCTAAACAGCAATTCAAATCTCCAAGATGTGGCACCCGCAGAAGAGCCAACCATTATTCCTTGATACTCTGAAGTAGCTTTAGTAAATGAGACTCAATGACCTGCTGAACTAAAGCAGAGAGAGAGATGAGGTTAAGTAGTGTTGATTTTTTTGATATTTTTAGGGTTATACTGTTTTTTCAGGCAGATACTTGCTTGTCCAATATTATACAATAATTTAATAAAAACTAAACAAGTAAAAATTCACTCTGTGAATAAAGTCAGCGTTCCTTCAGAAAATGAAAGGCTTATATAATGCAAAATCAATACACCCTGTTAGGCAAACACTATTTTTGGGGGTCATCATCAGTTCTTTGGTTTGAATAGGATGATGGCACATGGAAAGCAAATTTTTACCCTATGAAGAGGAAGTTGGCAAAAACATTTATTAGAAACTTCTGTGAAACTTTGAGATTGAGCTCTTGAAGCAGTCTTCTATGTAGGCTCCTGTGAAGTTGTGCTGTGCTGGTTTCAGCTGGGGTAGGGTTAATTTTCTTCACTGGGGCTGGCATGGGGCTGTGTTTTGGATTTGTGCTGAACACAGAGTTGATAACACAGAGATGTTTTTGTTGCTGCTGAGCAGGGCTTGCACAGAGCCAAGGCCTTTTCTGCTTTTGGTGCTGCCACACTGGGGAGGGGACTGGAGGTGCCTGGGAGGAGACACAGCCAGGACAGGAGACCCCAAGTGACCAAAGGGATGTTCCAGACCATGGGGCACCAGGCTCAGTGTGTAAAGTGGGGAGAAGAAGCAGGAAAGGCAGGGACATTTATGGTGAAGACATTTGTCTTCCCAAGTAACCATTAGCCAAGTAAGCCCCATCATGCCCAGCTCTCCTGAGCACCTGCCTGCTCATGGGAAGCCCTGAATTAATTCCTTGTTTTGCTTTGCTTGTGTGCACTGCCTTTGCTTTCCATATTAAACTGTCTTTTCCTCAGCCCATGAGTTCTCCAGCTTTCACCCTTCTCTCCCTGATTCTCTCCCTGATCTCTCTAGTGGGGGAGTGTGTGAGCAGCTGTGTGGGGCTTGGCTGCTGCCTGGGGTTAAACTATGACATTATCTCATTAATAATCACAGGGCTCTGCTTAGAGAAGCTGCACATACAGTGCTGGGCTTACTTTTTGATTCCATTCATTTCTGTAATGACAGACATTTCACAGCTTTCAAAATGTAGCAGCAATGAAGGAAAAAACCAACCAGGAATCCCTTCTTTGCCTCTGGTTTCCATCATCAAGCCAGATAGTATAATTCACTGATTACTGCCTGCCTCCAAGACAAACTAGAGTTAGAGCTGATCTCACTGAAGAAGGCTTTGCAAACTACGTAACATCATGCCAGTCAAGTAGGGTGGAGGGGTTCAGGAGGGCTGCAGGCCACTGTTCAGTAACACACCCCTTTGTACAGGGTGAGGGAGCAGCTCAGCTCCCCTTGTCTGAGCCCCTGTCATGGCTTCATCAGCCCTAAACATCATTATCTGTGTCCAGTGATACAGATCCAGGTCAGTGACATTTTCTTAATAAATACCTGACTTTCTGAAACAGGAATGGAAGCTCCTACCCATTTTGGCCTGATGCATTTACGATTAAGACTTGCAGGACAGGTAACATGTTAAGAGCAGCAAAACCTCTACTAGGCCATTTTACATAAATGAGGAGCTGTAAAAGCTAAATTTTTTTAAAAGGGTTTACTTTTGCAATACTCACCACTCCGATAGCCCAAGGCTACAGCCAAATCCATGGAATTATAGCCAGCATCTGTTTCGATAGTTGGATCAGCACCATTTTCTAGGTAAAACAGGAACAGAATCTTGTATTTCTGACAATGAGAACTGATTGTACATTATTACTGGTAATTAGGTTTGGACAGTCTGCTTACCGAGAAGAACTTTTACACATTTCACATGGTTCCCATGTACTGCATACAGCAAGGGTGTGCCTCCATTCTGCAAGAGCAGAAAAATGCCCCAGACACTTAATTAAGCAGTCCACAACTGTAATTCCTTCACACATGAATATGCTTCCATGCACCAGTAAGAGACTTCCTGGGTTTTACAAAAATGAGGTTCTGTTTTCTTCACAACTTTCATCACTTTTGTCTACTGTCGAAATGCTAAGGTCACATTTCTACAAAAAGTCAGCATTAGTCTCATTCTCTTTCTACCACGAAGCCAGAACTGGTAGCATCAACTTCTCCCATCCTATGGAAGTTTGGAAACTCTCAGGTATTTCAGAAGAGGTAGAACAATTTTTAAACTCAGGCCAGTGCTATGTCCTGCTTCAATTTTCTGCCCAAAGCACCCTCTGACAAAATTCAAGCTAGTCTTACCCAGTCATACTCATTGACATCAACTCCACAGTCGAGCAGCATTTTGACAATATCTGTGTATCCTTTACTGCAGGCCAGTGAGAGGGCACTTTCTCGGCCCTTTCCCAGAATCTGAGGATCTGCACCCTGAAATAAAGTATCAATTAAAAAAAAAAAAAAAAGGTAAATTTGAGGTTTTACATAGACATGAACTTTAAAATTTTTAAGCTTGTAACAGCATTGACAAACTTACAAAGGCAAAAGAAACTAAAGAGTGAATGAATTCAAAATCAATTGTGATTTTTTCCTTACATTCTGGAGGAGAAATTCCACTACTGCTATCTGCCCATGAGCTGCAGCCCACATCAGAGGAGTAAATCCTTCTTCATCCTTATGATTGATTAAATTTTCTGTTCAGAGAGAAATACATAACCTAGTAATCCTTTTCACAATGCACTGTATCGCTGGTGAAATGTGTTGATGGTAACATTTATTCAACAGGAACCAGTGTGACCAAAAAGTCATTCTCAACTTTAAAAACAAAATTCTTTCCCAGTGGTGGAGATACTACTCTATGGTCCAAGAAAAGAAAAACACAGACAACTGACCAAAGTAAAATTTCAGCCTTTAGTTTAATATTTTAAAATTTGAGTTTATAAGCTCTGTAAATCAAACTCTGTTTTACTCAGAAATATTACAAGTTGTCTGTAATCTGGGCTTCACCTTTGTAAAGAAGATAAAGGATGTTTGAAAAAATAGGTGCATCCTGCATTAGACTGCAGACTGTGTTTTTTTCAATACAGTGAGCCACACAGTTTTGTAAAGAATGAACTTGTACAGCACTATAGATAAAACAACTCCACTGCCCATAAGGTTCATGTAATCAATTGTGAAAACAATTAAGGTCTACATAGTGTGCAGTTGGAAGAAGAAAAAAAGAACTTCTTTTAACAACTAGCTGACAAATATTTTAGATGGATCTTTTTTTAAAATCTAAGTACTTTAAAGGTCCCATGCATATCATAGCACCAAAAAAAAATTTTAACTGCTACAGACACTCCAGAATTGATTTGCTTTTCATATACATGGCTCACTACAAAGTGTTCAGACTCAGTGACTCATTGTTTTACAGAAAACCTTTTAACAAGGATGCACTGAAAGCATGAGTGATTAATGTTAGTGCAGTAAGAACATACCATTAACATTACCATTATTAATGTTACTAAATTCATAAGTATGTTAGGTAGAGCTGAAGTTTTGTACATGTATTATGGACACACAAATGCCACACTATTCAGAATGTGTGGTACTGTCACATTGCAGGTGTGGGCCATGGCTTAACTTAGCAACATGCAGGTTCTTATGCTGACTGATTAAACAGAATTGGAAAACCACCATTAACACAAGTATGTTTTAAATGACAAATATAAATTAAAAATAAAATAAAATAAACTGCTGTGACAGAACTAACATATTCCTTTCTTAGTTCTATGGATCGTCTATATAGCTGGAGAGCAGGGAGAGGAAGCAATTTACCTACTTGAATGTTATGTTTTAATTTAAAATGCAAATCATACAGTGAGTGAGTAATAGACTTATACAAAACAACAGCCCACATCTACAAAGAACAGATACCTCAAATGTCCTCCAATTTGTACCAGAATTAAAGACTTTATAGCTTTGGGGGAAAGGTCAAACACAACAGCATATAAGTGGCCCATAGACAAAAGTAGGCATTTAAGCTCCCTCTGTCTCACCTTGTTCAATACGTGTGGCCAGGTATAACATTTCTCCCTGAGCAGCCAGCTGATGAACTGATAAAGCTGCAAAAGCAAGCAAAAGCGTGTGTTACATACACCAGTTCTCATTCTGCTCTGTCTGGAGCTGAGCACAACACGTCCATTGGCTTCAGCAGCACAGAACTTGGAATCGAGAGTGTAGGTGATTTCACCTTATGCTCTGAACTTAAATGATGATTAAAATCTGAAAATTTTCCAAAGAATTTCATATATCTAGGTCATCTTTAAACCAGTGAAGCAGCCATTCTTGAAAGCAAGGATACTTCCCACACTGACTCTTTACAAAGTAACATGCTCTCCTCACTGCTGTTTGGTCAGTAACCCAAGATTAATTTAAGACCCATTTATCAAATGAAAATAAACACATTTTGAAAAATTAAGGATGTTTAATTTAAAAACCACACTTGAATCACCAGAAGACCCATTCTGCTACTCAACAAAGAAAGCCTCCGGTGTGACTCTCACTCACTACAATGTGGAATAGATCAGACATTACAAAACTACACACAACTTCACATACAGAGGGGAAACAAAAATTATTGGGATTTTCTTTTTGTTATTTCAGAGATTATGAAGAAATAATCTCCGATCCCACAGAAAACTGCTGGGTGCATGGTTTTGATAATTGTAACTTGGAGCACGTCTGAAAGGTGCTCAGGAGGCTAATAGTAATAAATTATCCACATGCTGTAGTAACAAAATTAGCAAATGATAGCATTAACTGTAAATGTTCACTGTCCTCTTCCAAGCCACCACTTGAAAGTTTAGTTTGTTCAGAAAGATGGGGTATTTTTTCCAGTGGCCTACAATGCAGCTCCCAATTAATTTTTCCATGCAAATAGCATTTTTCTTTAAAAAAATTGACTTGTAATTTATAGAGAAAATAATTTACTGAAAAATCACAGCAAATTGATTAATAAAGGAAATGCTTGACAATTCAGAAAAAAACCCCACCAGTAATGATGCTTCCTTGGTTTTCAAGATCTGTGACAATCATGACATTTGCAGTATTCTGTATTTACATTACATCTGAAGTATCCTGCAGCATTTACCAATCATCTGACTTTAAGATGCACAAGTTCTGAAAGCATGGGCATGAAGTACATTAGCTTACAACTCAGAATCTAATTCTTGATTTAAAAAGTATAGGTAAGGGGTTTTCTGTTTCTTTTTTCTTTCTGGAAAATAAAGTTCAGTCATGAATTCCATACATCAGGTGGATGACTATTTTATGGTAGGATCAATGTGAAATGAGAGAATTTCAGTGTTTACTTCCTACATTAACGTTCATTGCAACACCTAAGAAAAAAACCTGAATAAATCTGTGAAGCATCCAGCACAGAGTTCACAAAATAATTATTAATAGTAAGGCAAAATGATACTTACAGTTTACAAGTAGAGGTGTTGTAGAGACTTCATTTCCCCTGTGTTTGTTAGTTAGTGTAGTTGATTGTTTTATTGGTGAGAAATGTTTAGTAGTTGATGGAGTATAAACATGTCTTACTTGGATACCAGGGGAAGGAGAAGTGTGGCTGTTGCATTCAGCTACATTGAACAAAAAACAGAGAGTGTTTCAGTTCTAATAAGAGCATTAAAAGGAAGCCATAGATTCTAAGTCAAACTGTAAAGCACCAGTTATCAAAAGACCTTTAAAATCCATGTTAAGAAAGCTTTGTGACGTGCTTTTCCCACTGTGCATTGTGGAAGCTGAATAAAGAGCTGCATTAATTTCTAGCATGAAACAGTTACACTACTTCACACGTTCAGTATGGCATAATTGGGTGACAGCCCAGAGACAAGTTAGTGCCTAAATGAGGAAAGACTTTGTCCAGATTTTTCAAGATGCCTGGCATGGATTTATCACTAAGAAGGTTCTGCTTGTCCCCTTCTTAGAGACACGCTCCTCGTGATGCAGCTCTGGTCAGACCTGCACTCAGGCACCTGCTCAGCCTCTGCCTGCCCCCTAATCCGTGCACAGCTTTCTTCCCCAGGGCTCCTCCCACTCCTGGATAACATTTTAACAGCCTTAGGAATGCCTGATGAACACTCATCCAGCAGGAAGACAGGTTCCACACTAACTTACATAAAATGCAACAGCGTTAGAATTCAGGAAGTCATTCCCTGCTGGTGTGTTCCTCCATGCTAACTTTTCCTGCTTTCTCTTAGAAACTCATGGCATTTTAGTACAGATTATATTTATATGTTGTCTTGACTTCTAATGCTCAGAAGTAGCTTTTGGTTTTGAGATTGAGTACTGGAAAGACACATTGCAGGACTAAACTCCATATTGGCTTAATTGATTTGACACCAGTGTGCACCAGTAATTAATGACTAGAAGCTAATTAACACACACACTAAATTAACACCACAGAGAACTCTGTGTTCATAAATGCAAGCACAAATTCAGGGAGAGCACTAATTAAAAGAAGTAGAGTGTAACAAAAAACAAAATTATGTGTTGTTTGCCAGTCAAACAGCTACAACTGGCTATTGAATTAAGAGCTGTACCACAGATTGTGACCTGTGGTCCCTGGATTTTCTAAGGGATTTACAAATGTCACCTCAGAAAACAGCCCTATTGCTGATGGGTGTAAATCTGCCACTCTGGCTCTGCTGGTGAATCAAAGGAAAACTACAATGGCTGAACTGCAGCCAAACAACACGAGCCAGTGAAACCATCAAAACTCAAAGCAGGCCTTTGCATTTGTTACAGGAAATGGGTCACATGAACCTCATGAAAAGACACAGCAGTGTGAAATACCACAGCCAGTGCTGGGCACCACAATGGTTAAGAGGAGGTGGATGGAAGTTTTTGCTCTGTATGAGTATCCTTAGCTGTGAAAAAGCACGGATCAGTTCTGAGGAAGCTGCCCAGCCAAGGCTGGATTAGCTGCAGGGATCCAGACCCTGAGCAGCCTTTGCTTTCAAGCAGGGTGGAGCTACAGTGGCAAGGCCACTGCTAGGACCAGAGGCTTTGCAGAGCCACAGTGACAACACACACCTGGCCCACCTTACCTTTCACCACCCTCGTGCAAAGATACAAGCTGCTAAAAGCTACTGAAGCTGATCACAGAGAGCTTTCAGCAGTGTTTTGTGTTTCTTTTGAAGAGGCATACTGCTGCAGGACATGCCACACAGATGCAGCTTGTTTTCCTAATTAGCATCAGCTCTTACTAACCTAAGAGATCTACTTGTGCCACTGATTTTTCAGTTCATATAGATATTTAAAATGTAGAAAAATTAATCTTGGAGAAAATTTTTTACATTAATAATCCATTAAGCATATACTAAAAACGTTAGAGGAACACATTTTAAAAACTTATCAATACACATATAAAACAGAAACTATTTTTTTTAGAAAACATAATAATTTAACAGGATGAAACAGTCCACAGACAACATTTTGTACCATAAATTCAACCTTTAAATAAGACAGATGCGACTTCAAGGTCAGAGTTGACTTGATCTTGGATATTTTTACTGTCCTCCTCGTTCAAAGACTTCACAAATCGTGAGCAGACGTTCATATCAAATCTGTTGGGCAAGATGAACTTCATCCCCATGGTGACACTCTGGGCTGGGCCCTCCTCCGTGCTGGTGTCAAGCTGGTGCTCCACTTTGATATCTGGCATGGGGGGAAGGCTGTAGCTGGTGGTGCACTCTTCCACAATCAGCTGGGCCCCCACATCCAGGTTTGCTGAAGATGCCATGATTTCACTCCCCAAGTTTCAGGCAGGATGCTGCTTCATTGTTTCCAGCCAGGAGCAATTCCAGCCAGCCCAGCCAAGAGTTCTGGACAACCTGGAACTGAGCAGACGTGACACAGGTTAAGAACACTGATAAAACAACACACAAGAACACATCCACGTTTATTTAAGCTTGTGCCGTTCAGTTTTGTCAGTCAAAAACACTGGTGAAATATCAACCTTGTTGCTGTCACCCCGAGTTAGTCTGGTCACAGTCAGTAACCAAAATCTCCACTGATGTTGCAGCACCTGGATGTTTAAACCAAATTCCGTTGTTAAGCCAGCAGGAGCTTCATCCCTGCGAAATGAATATTTGAATATTCGCTTCAGAATATTTGCCTATTTGCAACAAAAAACCCCACGCAACAACCAGCTAGGTTTATAACAAGCCAGGAACAAACTATAAGAAGATGTGACTTTAACAAACTATAAAGAAAGTGACTTTATTTCCCAGACGCATTAGACTTGAGGGAAAAGCTGAAGCGACTTTAAGCTCCTTTTGCAACTGGAATAAAATAAATCGATTCTGCCACGTACGCAGGAGAAAAAACAAAACAAGCCAAAACAAACAACAAACAAAAAACACAATAAAACCCACAAAAAACCAAAACAAAAAACAAACAACAAAAAAAACCCCAAACAAAACCCACAAAAAAACCCCAACAAAAATACCAAACAAAAAACACAAAAAACCCCACAAAAAACAAAAAGAAAAACAAAACCAAAAACACAACAAACCCCCCCCCAAAACCAACAAAAACCCACCAAAAAATCACAAAAAACCACAACCGCCAAAAAACCCCCCAAAACCCCAAACAAACAAAAAAACCCAAAAAAAAACATAAAAAGAAAAAAAACCCAACAAAAACCAAAAAAAAACCCAACCCAAACAAACAAACAAACTCCAAAAAGCAAACAAAAAAAACCCAAATCCTTTTCAAAGCGATAAAGGTAACCCCAGAATAGCCATGGCTTGCTCACAGCAGTACCGCGGAAAGCCTCGGGCGGGGCCGCGCTCCGCGCAGCTCCCGGCACGCCGGGAGCCGTCCGCTCTCGCTGCGGTCAGTCCGTGAGGGGAGCCCCGAGGGCGGCACCGCCCGGGCCCGGCCTCGCCCCGGCCCTCAGCCGCCGCCGCCGGAAGTGGCGCCGGGCCGCCCCGCCCATTGGCCGGCGCAAGGCGCGCTCTGATGACGCACTGCCGGAGAGCTCGCGCTCCCCTCACGGCCGGCGCGGTGCCGCCATCGCCGTAGCGCGGCGTGTCCCGTGTGCGCCCCGAGCCCTTCCCGAGCCCCGGGCCCTTCCCACGCCCTTCGGCCCGTCCTGAGCCTCTCCCGCCTCTCCCCCGCCCGGCCCGGCCAGCGCCCCGTGCGTCATGGCCGCGTACAAGCCGGTGGCGGTGCCGGCGTGCCCCAAGCTCGGCGAGAGGATCACGCAGGACACGCTGTACTGGCGGGGATACAAGGTAGGAGGCAGCGGCCCCACAGTCGCAGTTACTGCCCCAGAATGCCTGTTATTACTGCTGTCGTGCAATTATTATTATTTTTTTAACACGCATGAGTTAGTTTTTAACCTCAAAACACGTAATTAATGGGTCAGTTGTAATGAGTGAATTGGAGAAAATTTAGAAGAGCAGGAGTAGCCTGTTATGAATGAAACTCGCTATCATTGTATCTAAATGGAATTCCATTCCATCCTAATGGAATCTTGAGTTCTTTGCAGAAAGAATGGCTTTTATTTTGCTGTTGTCATACTTGCTGGTGTGCACGTGTGGATTTAATGATCTTTGTTACGGTTGTTCTAGACACCTGTTCAGATAAAGGAATTCGGCGCAATAAATAAAATTGACTTCTCCCCGACCCCGCCGTACAACTACGCCGTCACGGCATCCTCGCGGGTGAGTGCCTTTTCTGAGACCACTGCTCTTTCTCTCCTGGGTCGGTTCTACACAGCAACGCCCTCTTGTGCCTTTTTCTTTTGTCAGGTCCACATCTACGGCCGCTACTCGCAGGAGCCCATCAAGACCTTCTCGCGGTTCCGGGACGCCGCCTACGGTGCCACCTACCGGGACGACGGGCGCCTGCTGGCCGCGGGCAGCGAGGACGGCAGCGTCTGCCTCTTCGACGTGGGCGGCAAGGCGCCGCTGAGGCAGTTCGAGGGGCATTCCAAGTAAGGCAGAGCCGCCCTGCTCCCTCTGCATGCCCCAGCTGCTCTGCTGTGTGTGCACCTTAAAGGGTGTCTTGTTCCCTGCCACGGGGCGGGGACATTTGCTGCTGGAACAGGTTGTTCAGCGCCCTGTTTTCAGCCCAGCGTTGCATGCTGCCAAGGAAAGGGCATCCCCAGCTTCTCTGTTCAAGTGTCTCAGCAGCATACAGTATTTATATTAACTTGTGATTGTATGTCTTCCTCACATGTTGCTGAAAATCTGAATAATACTGATTTACGTTGCTTTCGACTGTCTCCTGTAGATCTTACTGGAAAACACGTTTCAAATTAAAAATGGGAGTGAGTTTTAAAAAAACCCCTTAATATAAATCAAGTATGTAGAGGAGTAAATACATTTTCTGTTTCACGTAGGTGTCTCTTAATACATGTAGATACAGTCTTGTGATAAGCATGTTTTATCTGATGCTGGTAGGAAAAGAGTTTTAAAATGTGTCTAAACAAAAGCAATGAAAAGACATGCCAGGAAGAGCAGGAATTCCTTAAGAAAAAGCTCCAAAAACAAAACAGAAAAAGGGCATAATGGCAGGGTGGGGAAGCAATTAGGAGTTATGATGTATCAGTGAGGAGAAAACAATGCTTCTACAGTCTTCTGTGCTGTGAAAGGTCAGTGTGTGTTTTATCTGTGTAGAACAAAACCCAGACTGGCCTTGAGAGGGTTCCTGTTTGAGGTCTGTTTGCAAACTGGGTGTCACATTCTAGTGGTTAACTGCATACCTGTGCACACCTGCATTTGCATACCTGTGTGTTCTGCCAGCATCTGTTGGGATATTAGAGTGATATGAAGACTTCAATAGTGATTTTAAAGGACAAGAAGATTCTTCAAAGCAGCCGTACTTGAAATTTGCTGTTACAAAGTGAGGCTTTTAAGTTCTGATGTTAAACACTGCACTTCTAGGTTAGAGTCCTTAATAAACTTGTCATACAGACTAACTCTTCTTGAAACATGGGTATGTTTTAACCTTGGGTGTTGGGGACTTTGTTTTGTAGACCAGTTCATGTGGTGGGCTTCCTGTCCGATAAATACCGAATATTTTCTGGTGGTGATGATTATTCATCGAATTTGTGGGATATTCCAAGTGCCACAGAAATCATCTCCTACAGTGAGCATACTGACTATGTGAGGTGTGGCTGTGCAAGTAAAGTGAATGCAGATGTCTTCATAACAGGTTTGGGTTTATTTGTTATTTGTACTTTTTTGGGGATTGAATTAAAGATAGTTTTCGATACAGTAGGATCATGTTTATTGTGTTTTAATCATGAAGGATCAGTCTGCCTGTGCAATGCCTACTGTGTTCTTTCCTTTTTTTGCTTGCTTTTTTGAGCTTGACACTGATTTAGGGGAAACTGCAGGAGCTGAGTTTTAACATCTTTTTGATTTAGCCTGTTAGGGTTAACAAGCTTTTGAAAGAAAGTACTGTGAGTGTATCCTTTGGCTGGAAGTGATTGAAATGTTGGAGCAGGACACCAGTCTGTACAGCCCATAACTGGCAGACTCAAAAACATGAGGTCTTGTTGGTTTTGGTTTTCCTAGCAGCAGCTTTGTATCAAACTGTGGAAAACTGTGAAAAAGCCCTAGTATTCCTTTTTTCAAGAGGCACAACAGGCTAGGTTTTATCAGGCTGCTTGATGTTTATTGTAATAAATAGACTTGATTAATGGAAGTGAAATGAAATTGAAACAGATTACTTTTACAGACTGACATGCAGCTAGGGCTAGTTGCCTCAAGGCTGTAAATTAACCAAGGTAAATCACAAGGTGTTTTTACATGTATGGCTAAAACTAAACTGTTACTGTGAGGCAGGAACTCTTTTAGATGGTAGGACATGGCTGTTTGAATTCCTGAACTAGCTGAAATTATGCAGCTGATTTGTGCTGGTGTTTGCAGGTTCCTATGATCACACTGTGAAACTGTTTGATGCACGAAACAAGAGCAGTGTCATGACAATAGAGCACGGCCATCCTGTGGAGAGCGTGCTCCTGTTTCCATCTGGTGGACTTCTAGTATCTGCAGGTAATTCTGTAAACTCAGATAAATGTCTTTTCTGTGGTCCTCATTTGAGAAATACTTCAGCTGCTTAGTTTTTGTGTGGTGTTCAAGCTTGATGATGAATTGGTAAGTGATGTAATAGTTGGATTTCTCTGTAGAGAATCCAACTAAATATCTTCTGTAGGAACCTGTGTCTATGGAGCAGATACAAGTAGGATCTTTCCATTTTGTTTTGATATTCTTGTAGTTGCTACTTCCCCACTCCCGAAGTTATTTTTAATAACAAAATGCAGACTCTAACTGGCCTACTTCTAAAGTGAAGGAATTTATATACTTAGGTTTTGAAAAGATGGAACTGTGTCTTCCTGTTTGTGTTGACAAGCATTTTTAGTCTCTTGTTGCCATTGCATCAGAAGTATGTAATTTCATAGTTTATAGACTTTTTTTTTTGTAGTGAATATGGTTGGAAAATGATTGAATCATTCAGCTCCATTCAGAATGGCCTAAAAAAAGAGCAGGCTTGTGCCAGGAGATAGGATGGAAGGGGATGGTGAGTAGGTACAGGAAACTGTTAGGAGGTAAAGGTACCTGTGAGGGAGCTGCATCACTCTGTGAACACTTTTTCAAAGAAGCATAAATGTGTACATGTTTAAGACTGTTTTGTGTGTTTCCTCTTCACAGGAGGTCGATATGTCAAAGTTTGGGATGTACTAAAAGGTGGACAGTTACTAGTGTCACTTAAAAATCACCATAAAACTGTAACTTGTTTGTGCCTGAACAGCTCTGGACAAAGGTTATTGTCAGGATCCCTGGACAGGTTGGTATATTTTGTGGCTTCCTTATGTTTGCATTCTTTAGGACCTTTTTTCTTTGAAAGGTATTATTTCACCTCTCTGGTAACCTGTGTGTGGGTTTTGGGCTTTATCTGAGAATATGTTTTGGGCCCAAGGTACCTACTGCAAGGCTGTCCCTGCTTTTGCAGGGGCCTTGGACTAAATGAGCTTTGAAAGGTTCCTTCCAGTTCAAACTGTACTAGGTTTCTATAAAACACCTTAACCTTTTCCTCTCACCAGTCTGAATATCAATAAGGATTGTGTGTGTCATTTAGGAGTGCATATGGGGAACTTCTGAATGAGTGTTCAGTTTTCTAAACCTCTAAATTGACCTTTCCAGTCTGTGTAAATTAACTATTCTTTACTTTAATACAGTTTGAATAGCTAAAAGTGTATTAGTATTCACTTCTTAAAAGCCTGGGGTTTGTGTCTCTCTGCTGTTGCTTCTTGTACCCCAGAGTGTTTGTGAGCATGACCTCTTTGCTTTTTTGTTTGGTTTCAGTTGATGAGTGCTGGCACTTGGTGTCTTGTCTCTGAGACATCAGAAATACCAAGTGATCTGAAATGACAGTGGGTCTGTTTTCCTCCTCCCTCCTGTATTTCCTAGGCTAGCTCAGGCTTTATGATTACATAACACTGAATTTTATCCTTCTAAGATAATATTTCGTTTTCCCATTCATTAAATATTTAATACATTCAACCAAATCCTTGAGGGGCACCTGGATACAAGAATATCTGTGGATTTACTCCCAGAAATTGCTAGTAGATCTTGTATTTAAAATTCAAGAGCAAATTGGAAAAGATGCTTTCTTAGTGTTTTCCTAATAGGCATTTCTGAAGTCAGATAGTCACTACAACTGCCTTCAATTTCTTCTTCTGTTCTTGACCCATTTTCACCTCTTTTTGGGGCAAGAGCAATCCTGACTTGACTTGTGGACACCTTTTAACAGAACATTATTGTTGCAGGAGTAATACTTGAGAAGCTCAGTGGTAGTCTGAGGTTTTTATTTATTATTATATATCATATAATATATATATATTATTTGTTATATATATTATAATACACATACATATGTATAATATATATTATATAATACAATTATTGCATGAATATTCAGTTTCCTTAAATGATCTGTAGAAGATGAGAGTGATGAAGTTCCTGTAAAGTACTAGAGTAAAGCTTTACTAACAATGTTTTTGTCTTTACTCTTTTGTGTAGGCATGTGAAGATTTACAGCACTACATCCTACAAAGTAGTCCACAGCTTCAACTATGCAACATCCATCCTCAGTCTGGCATTGTCAGTAAGTGCATTAGAAGTCTTCCTAAAAAAAGGAATTTCTGATACCTTTTAAGTCACTAAAGTAAATAATTGTTGTTTTCACAACTATTGGGTGTTCCAGAAGGGTGCTGTACATGCAAAGTAGAGTGATGGAATATGTTTCTGCTGAGTAGCAAACACCAAGAGGTTTTAAACGTAATAGATTCAAAACCATGTTACCTGACCAGATCAGTACAAAATGTTGTGTTTATGAATGACAGTGTACACCATAGGGAAAGCACACACTTTAGAAAGGAGGTCCTTTGACTTTAGGAAGATTGTAGTCACCTTTTGACTTTCAGGAATGCTGTAAGTTCTTTTGCATGGCAGCAATTAAAAAAAAAGGTAGTTAATTTGTTGAGAAATGTAGAACAGGGTGTGAACTTGCTTTAAAAGTTGGTGGTGTCAGGTTGGTCTGATGAGGGAAGAAGAAGAGTGTGAGCATTAACAAATTTGTTTGTCAAGGCATGGCTTGGAAGCAGACAGCAGAGACTCTTACTTCTCAGAAGTAACTTGATTTCCAGTGGATAAGTGACCTGCTAGCCATGAATTTGTAGGCAAACACCAGTTTTTAAACAATGCTGTTGTCATATAGTACCCCCCTATGTAGCCTCTGAAGGATGAGTGAATGGGCCTGTGAGGCATCTTTACCACCTTTGCTACTTCACTGTTTTCCTGCTCTGCTTGAATGTAGAGGGAAGTGTGTGTGGGGAGTGTTTTTATTTCCTACCATATTACCTAGGGAGCTGAGCTAAAATAAACCTGGAATTTTTTTCTTTTGAAATAAAGAGTACAGACTCAAGACCCTGTGGCATCTGCAAATTATGCAATATCTGTAGTTTAGCATCTCTAGGGTGTGTGTAATACATCTTTTGAAACATAATCTTGTTTCCTGTTGACTAAACCTTTTGAATTTTAAATGGTTATATGAGAACATTATAATGCCTTTACTGAGTCAAACCAAAAGTGGGTCTAATTCCAGATGCTGCTTCCAACTATAGCCAGCCATAAGTAAATGCACATAGAAAACTAAACCCACGGCAAGTGTGTTGCTATTCTCCCAAATTCCATATTCAGATGAGAAATGAACTCATCGGAGTGTAGTTCAGGTGTAATTTAATGAATTTCTTTTGCATGAGCCTGTTCAGTCTCTTCTTGAGCTTGATTAAACTTTAAACTTTGCCTAGATTCCTTGACAAGGAGTTCCACATTTCTGATACTAGTGTGAAGAATTGCTTCCTATCGTTCCACCTGAATCTTCATAAACATCAATTCATGCCCTTAAATAGGCCATTCACCAGCTGATCTCCATCTATCCCTGTCATAATTCTGTAGGCTTCTATCATATCATGGAATAATGGAATAATTGTGGAATGGCTTGGGTTGGAAGGGATATTAAAGGTCATTTAGTTTCAGCCCCCCTGCCCTGGGCCAGGAAAATGCTGGACCAGGTTGCTCAAAGCCCCATCCAGTCTGGCCTTGAACACTTCAAGAGATGGGGCATCCGCAGTTTCCTGGGTGAATGTTTTACCCAGTTCATTGTATAAGTGAAATTACATATACCAGTGGCTGGTGTTTTGAGCAACTTTCAGTTGATTCTCAAAGTCCTGCTGTTCCCTGTTTTCTCACAGATTCATTCCTGCTGTAAGGTACCTAGTAGCCAAAGGCACTTGTATGCCATTGAAAAAAACAAAACCTTATAGTTACAGACGTGTGTTAATCCATAACTGAGCTTGGTTCACTAGTCAGTCTATGATGTTCCTTTATGAGCAGAGCGTTATGAAGCTGTCCCTGCTTAGAACAAAGCATTCAATCACAGAACCTCAAAGAGGTGCTTTCCACCTTAAGTCATCTATGATACTGTGACTTCAACCTTATCCTGAGGCAGAAAAATATAAAAATGTGTATGATAGAGCAAAAATTAAACACTGTGTCCTAACTCTGTGATTTCTTTGTGCTAGCCTGAAGACGAAACCATAGTTGTAGGCATGACCAACGGAGTGCTAAATGTTAAACACAGAAAACCAGAAGAAAAGAATGAAAACTCTCCAAAGAAGAGACAACCAGCATATAGAACCTATGTGAAAGGAAGAACCTACATGCCAAAACAGGTATGATGTGGTGAGAAAATACATGCTGAAACATTTCTGAAAAAATTGGTTTCTTGGAATGTGCTAAATTGGAGAAAGGGAAGGGAGGGAATATATAAAATTATTAATGGTAATATATCTAATGCATTATGTGTTTGTGCATTTGTCTTACTCTGAACTCTTTTATTGAATTCTAGGAAGATTTCTGTGTCAGTAAACCTGTGAAACGTGTTTTGAGAAAATATGATAAGCTGCTGAGGAGCTTTCAGTCTTCCAAGGCTCTTGATGCAGTATTGGAGGTGAGGCATTGCTTTTTCTTCCCCTCAGGGTTTTGTGCTGTCACCTGATGTTAATTTTTCCTGTATGTCATCCTGATTATATTTTACTGTATAACTAGAGAGGAATCTCAGTTGGGTTCTGTTTGCTGACACCAGCCCTGTGTTGTGTGTAAAGATGTTGCTCTGAACATCTTTGCTGTTGTTTCTGAACTCTTTTTGTGTGTGTCCAGCCACCCATCATGCTGCACACTCCGGAGGTCACGGTTGCAGTCATGCAGGAGCTGCATCGCAGAGGAACGCTGAGGAGTGCGCTTGCAGGCCGAGATGAGAAGCAAGTTAATCTCCTGCTTACCTTTGTGGCAAGGTATTCTTTTAACATGAGTTCCCTCTGGCTGTTTGGACACTTCTGTTTCCTAATAATGTGCCCCAGGCTTTCAGGGTAGAGCACTGGTACTCCTCTGACATCTCACATGCCTTCTCCATTCTGACTCCAAGGTTTTGGGATAGGTTTGAAACAGTTTACCTGTTAGCACAGCAGTTTTGCTGACAGTATGAGATATTCTACTTCTTTGCCAAACACTTTACCCTTCGTCTGTCACTTTTTGTCTCATTGATGAAACTTGTGTTTTTATATAGTCAAGGCTTTTTGACACTTCTCCAACCCCCACTGCCTTCCTGAAAGGAAGAGGGTAAATACCACATATGTGGGTTTTTTTGACTTGCATCTCTGACTGCTGTTGTGTGATGTCTCAAGAAAAATTTGTCTGTATGCCTGTGTGAGAAAGCTGCTTGTTGGTGGTGGGGTGCAGTTGGCAATTGAAATTGCCAGTGAAATTGGAATGTCTTCTAATTTTGCAGGCGTGTGATTGAGCCTAGATTTACTCCTGTCCTGGTGACTGTTGCTGATATGCTCACTGGTAAGGCAATACATTCTCAAAACTGTATAGCTAGCTTGCAAATAAGATTGAGAGTGCTACAAAGCCTTTATGGCTTTGTTTATATGTGTGGACTTAGTGTCAAGAGAATGATCCAACAAAGAGAGATTTCCAGATAACTTTACCGTAGACAGAATTCAGTTTTCACAGGCTGCTGGAAGCTCCTTGTGATCTCTAAGTACCTTTGATACATCATGTATCCATGTTTGCATAGTACAAATACCTTCCTCCTATTCAATGAGGTAAAAATGGTGTTTAAAGTCATAAAAACTTCTGTTTCTGTTAGTTTGACATGCTGCTGCTGTTAGTACATACAACCACTGCTTTCAGAACAGACAATATTAAAGTTGTCTTGTTTTTTTAGAATGTTTGACTTGTGCTAGAGTCCTTAAGTGTATCTCTTAACTAGCTGATAATTTTTTTGCCTTTTTATATATCTGTGGATTCTTAACTGATACTTTTCTTTACAGACATTTATCAGCCTGTGGTCGGGCAGTCAGCAATAGTTGATAAACAGTTCTTGAAACTCCAGGAAGCTATCGGAAAAGAAATTGACTATCAAGAAGAACTACTAGAAGTTTTGGGAATGATGGATACACTGTTCGCTACTTTTACTAAGAAAAAAGACACCTGTTTAGAAGAGAACAAAAGTAATGGTGTTACAGGGATGATTGCAACAAATAGGAATTACTGACACCCATCACAACAAATTGTCACAGTTGTGAAATTGGAAGACATGACCTGTTCTCCTGGTAACTTCTAATAATAGTGACTTTCAAAATAAGCCTCTCTGTGTTGAAGTTCTTTTAAACTGTCTTGCTGAATAGGCTTGATTACTGAAGACAGAGAAGGAGGACATTTTCAGGATTGTCCATGCAATATTTTTCAAACAATTTCATTTTAAAATCTCATTTCAGAGTTACATAACTTCTTAAGGATTTACATGGCCTGGTTTTTGGTAGCATCAGGGCTGCAGGGGTGGCTTCTCTGAGAAGCTTCCTTCATGTTTGGGAGAACCAATCCCTGTTGGCTCCAGAGATGGATGTGCCACTGGCAAAGGCTGGGCCAACCAGAAATGGTGATAACAAATTGTGCAGTTGTAATTGCAGCCAGAGAAGAGCAGAGTGAGAACGTGTGAGAAGAAAAACCCTGTGGACACTGAAGTCAGTGAAGAAGGAGGGGCAGGAGATGTTCCAGGTGCAGAGATCCACCTGCAGCCCCTGGAGCAGCCCAGGCTGGAGCAGAGGATGCCTGAGAGGAGGCTGTGACCCCGTGGAGAGAGGGGCCCTGCCCCAGGCTGGAGCAGCTCTCCTTGAGGGGCTGCACCCCAGGAGCAGTTTGGGGAGGACTGCTGCCCTGGGAGGGACCCACCCTGGAGGAGTTCATGGAGAGCTGTGTCCCATGGGAGGGACCCCAGGGTGCAGCAGGGAAGGACTCCTCTTCTGAGCAGTGGAGAAACCACAGGTCATGAACTGACACCAGACAAGAGGCTCCATTAGATACCAAGGGCCTCTGGCTTGAAAAGACACTGATCCCAAATACTGCCAATGAACCAAGAACCAGCATTACCTGAGAACATCAGTTGCCCTCAAAACTGTCAAAACTGCTTTTGCTATCCCTGGATGAGGTTAGAATGTGTGACCCCTTCCCTCTCTCCTTGTGCTTTGGGGTAGGAGGTGGAGCTGGGAAGGAGGGAGGGGTGAGGGGGAGGTGTTTTTAAGGGTTTATTTTGCTTCTCATTGTCCTGCTCTAATTTTGTAAAGTAATAAATGTAATTAATATCTCTAGGTTGAGCCTGTTTTGCCCATCATGGTATTTGATGAATGATCTCCCATGCTCTTTATCTCAGTCCACGAATCTTTCACTATATTTTCTCTCCCGTGTCCAGGTGCAGAGGAGAGTGAGTGAGGGGCTTTGGTGGCTGCCTGGTGTCTGGCCAGCACTAGCCCACTACAGCTGTGTGTCCAGTACTGTGAGCAGTCAGCAATTCTGTTTTTATTTACCAGAAAATAATTGATGTTTGTGTAATTTTAATGTGTCACTGTCCTTATTTAAGGTTAATACCCAATCACATCCTTGGAACTACAACGAAAACAGCATACACATTTGATAACACTTGATTACATAGTTTTTTCTCTTCCTGCTTGATCTCCATTTAAGATTTCCATGAATTCACAGCACACAGCAGAATGACTCAAGAAGTGCATGCTTATGCATATTAAAAAGTTTACTTTTCTAATGATGCATATGCATTTATGAATTACAGTTTTCTATAAAATAGGTAATACTTCTAAAGGAGAACTAATTCAAATTAAATTAATGAGTGAAATGCACACCAGTGAGAAAATATTCAAATTAAATATGAAAACTCAATTTTTGTGTAATTCTGTCACTTTTGGTGCACATGTAGATAGAATTTGAATCAGTTGTTTGAATGCTAGGGTAATGGTTTATTTTACCTTCAAGCAGGGCTGGATCAGTATGATTACACTGGGAAGAGGTGTGCCAAAGGCTGTTGACTCTAGGGCAGAACTTTGTTCCTAACCTGTTCTATGGCCTGAATTTTCCCCCAGGCCTGGAATTTGAGATGTAACAGGAATTTGTTGCAAAATTAACTTGCCCATGTGTGCTCATTGAAAGGCAGATATCAGATATCTAGCAGATTGTGTTCACGTGGTAGAGACAGCTAGAACAGTTTTGCAAGTTCTACCTAAAATCTTAACAACTGTGACTGAAAAGCTTGGAGTGCTGTCTGGTCTGCCCTTAAGTTCCTACATGAACAATCTGTGTTCCTGACTACTGGGATTTACTGATTTTGAATACTTGGAATGATAACAGGTAATAACGAGGAGCATGTTCATGCAAACTTCAAGCTTAAAGTTTCATTGCTGCTTACTTTTTATTTATTTTGTTTATGTTAATAGACATGAACCTTGTTTTGTCTTTTAGGAAATCAGTGTACTTCTTTTAATTGTGACTTAATCAGGCAATATCACTTAGATTTCACACAGAATTTTCTGGGAGTGGGGGTGGTGGGGAGGCTTATCTTGGAGCCTCCTTTATTCTGTGAACCAGTATTATTTGGAGTTGAAGGAGCACATTTCTCATTTCTCATAGTTCTGTATGGGT
This sequence comes from Prinia subflava, assembly GCF_021018805.1. NCBI lineage: Eukaryota > Metazoa > Chordata > Aves > Passeriformes > Cisticolidae > Prinia > Prinia subflava. Next base: position 98,847,052 of record NC_086283.1, on the reverse strand, counting down.
TGAAAAGCACTAACCTTGACATAAAATATACTCTTAGTTGTTACTTAGTTGATAACTCTTAGTTATTCATATCTATAGTATGTATCCATATCAGTGCTTTAAAGTTTGATGTGTGGCTAGCAGAAGTATAGGAAAACCTTTAGATGATAATTTTTGTGTCTTTTCCAGTTGTCAATATTTGGCATTGACATCCTAGGTCCACAGCTGCTGCAGATGCACCTATGTTTGTGTTCTTTTTTAGGATAACATGCAGGTGGATGGCTTGCTGTATTCAGTGGTGAGTGAATGCAGCAACTGAAGTAAAGCAATCCTCATGTATGCTTCCAGTGAAGTATGCTGGGTGTAGAGTAAAGGTGCTAGAAGATGGTTGCAAGCCATCCCTAAACCTGGCTGCACCACCATTAACCTGTACCTCTTTTCCTTCTGGTAAGTTTAACTTTCTGAAGTCCTGATCAAACCATAACTAGCAGGTTCTCTTTGTAATTTTGGAGTTGTGGACTTTTGTCCCTGCTTCCTTGCATAGATGGTTTTTTGTGTGATCAGCCACACAAAGTAAAAACAAAAGTTTCAGGTTTTAGAAATGAACACACACATATGTAAAGCCACGAAATTCTTGCTGAAAGACATGGGATGGTAATTGGGTTTTACTGGCTTCTTTCTCTCCTTCAGGAATTTGAGAAGTAACTCATTTTTCCATAGAATTGAGAGGGTACAACGTCTACAAAGCAAAAATATTCATATGAACGAGTCAGTTGAGTCAGGCATGTTCCCTTCAGCAGGTGAAAACACAAACCACTTTGCTTCAAGGGCAACCTTTTTATACCCTTTTGCCCGCCGACTGGGGGAGGATCCCTGCCCCTTTTCCATTGGTTGGGTACTTAGGAACTCAACACTCCCTCCCCACCACCTACTCTGCTTTCCTCTCCCCTCTCATCTTTCTCCTTTTTGGGTTAAGTGTTCAACATTGCTTCTTTATTGGTTCCCAACAGCACTCAACAGATAAAATAAACCATACCTAAACCATAGGTAACAACAAGTAGAAACCAGAATTAATACTTTTCCTTCGTTTATCCCATAGTTCTTTCGGGCTGAAGCAAAATCCTATTTCATCTCTCACAGGATGGTATCTTTTTAACCTCTGCTCTGTTACAGTAGTTTAATTTGTTTAATATTAGTCTAACTATGAGGAAAGTGTGCTGTCCATCTACAGCAGACAGATTATGAATTAAGTTACCATGCAGCAAGAGGAAAGTTGCTAAGTCTCTGCCCCCAGTCTGGTACTCATCACCCCACATCTTCAGTGCTTCACTGTCCTTAACCAGTGAAACAGGTTGGAGGAAAAGCCTTAGGTACACAGCATAGGATGGTTTTAAAAACAGCTGAAGTTACATGTCGTGTATACGTGGCAGCTGAGAAGCTGAGATCGGTGTGGTTTGTTGGCATCCACGCACTGTGCAACACGAAACACGCGTGGAAGGGCCGGCAGCGGGGTGATCAACCAGCGCCTTCCGCGGGCAGCTCCGGGCGCGGCGCTGGGCACTGCGGGAGCCCGGGAGCGGAGCGGGCACCGCGCCCGGAGCGTCCTGCGCTCCTCCGGGAGAGGGCAGCGCTCCCTTCCCCAGTGCGCCGCCGGCTCCCCCTCCCTCAGCCGGGGCCGCGCACGAATCCCCGCGGGGCTCCCGCCGTCCTCTCCCTGTCCCCTCAAGCTGCCTGCGGGGAGCTCCCTCGGGCTCTGCTCCCCAGGGCTCTCCGTGCGCCGGGGGCTGTCACAAAGCGCTTTTGTTCCCGCGTCCCGCCGGGGCAGGGGCGGCGCTACCGCGGGCCCGGGCGCATCCCGCAGCGCTCCCGCGGGGGCTCGGCAGCGCCGCCTCCATCCCTCCCTCTGTCCATCCCTCCCTTCATCCCTCCCTCCCTCCGTCCGTGCCCGGCGGCGGCGGCGGAGCCTGCCCGGACTCTGCGCGCAGGTAAGGCGGAGGCGAGCGCGGCACCTGCTGCCCCGCAGCCCCGGGGCCTCTGCGCCGGGCGGGAGCGGGGAATGGCCCCGAACGATCCCCGGCGCTGCTCCGGAGATGTTCCGCCGGGCGGGACCGCGTCCCGGTGCGCCCGGGCGGGCTCCGCCGGTGTCCGCGCAAAGCCCCTCCGTGCGCTGCCATTCGCCTTCCCCGAAAGGCGGAGAGGGAATTGAGGAGGGCTGCGTTGTGGTTTTCTTGTTATTTCTTTTAAATATGCGTTGTCGTTTGTCTTCCTGTTTTAAGTTCATCTTTTTTTTAAGTTCATACTGTTTCCCCCCCCCCCCCCCCCCCCCCAGTTTTTGTTCCAGAGGGGACTCGGTATTCAGTCTTGATCATAAAGGTCCTCGCCTTTCTCGTACAAATAAAGTTTTTAACTTCTTTACTCTTTACTTCTTTAATAGCCACAAATGTAAAGGAAATGAAAGCTTTTCTAATGGTAAAATTCTGAGAAACATCTTTCAAAGCAGTTCTTGGTAGTGTTTTGTTGGGGCACTGCTGTGCACAGCTCAGAGATGTGCCAGGTTCTGAAATCCTTCTTCATTTTTATGGACTTAACTCCTGCCCTCTGCATCTGATCCTGTACAAGAATAGACGAAGTTCTGCTCGTAAATCTTATAAAGCACACAGATGTGACTGAAAACTTAGCAGATGTTTTATTTTACAGAGGTAATTTGCTCTTTACTGCACATTGTGGAAATAGGATATCAGGGGGCATTTTACTAAGAGAGAATTTTCCACATAAATAAAGATTGAACTGTATTCTCTGAACTCGGTATAAAGAATTGACAGGACAACATCTGGTGGAAATATTAGACTACTTAATTGCCTTTATTTTTTCACAATGGTGTTTGAATATTGACTAAAACAAAGAAAAGTGATTGTGTAGGTGTATCTCGATATAGGCAACTCATCTGGTCTTCTCAATTGACTTGCAAATTAGACATTTATACCAATGATTTACAGAATTTTCAAAAACTTATAAAATTTTCCTACCAACTAGTTGTAGCTTTCAGCCTTAACATTATTAAGACAAGCAGATACCACCAATTACATGAATTAGTTAAAAGAGGAATGTAAGGGGCCATTAAAAAATCCATAATTAGAAAGCTACTGTCTCTGTCAAAATGCATGTTAAAAGGAGTAAGACAGGAGTCCCACAATGTTATCAAACATATTTTATTTGTTTCAGTAACCTTAGTAATACATTTGGTTCTATTTTTGCCTTTCAGTAATGTGTAACCCACATTTCACGTTTTGAAGATTTCTGAACTCTAAGCCCCCATTTTGTTTTTAGTTGAAATGAAATGCTAAATTAAGAATGTTAATGCAGGAATACATAAAGAATGTACTTTGCCAACCTCAACAGCAGGCTTCTGTCAGAAGAAGGCATTTTTTTCTAGAGTTTTTTCTGTGTTTTAAAACTCAAGACTGTTCCTCAGAGGTGAAGAACTGTGATCCTTTTTTTGCAGACTCCTAAATTCCCTTTGAAGGATCACAAAATGGCTGTGCTTTCAATAAATTAATTTGGATATGTTCTGGTATTTCAACAGCCCTGAATGGGGTGATTTTTTTGTAATAAGATTTAAGCTTCTGTTTATCTCAAATTGTTGAAAAGTGTGATATTTTAAAAGGTGGTTAGCTGCATTTCTTCTGTTGAGTTCCCTTCAAGGGCAGCTAATAGAGGTGAAATAATCAACACTAGTGCAAACTGCTTCACGATAAATGTGATAGGCAAAGATTTATTTCACCTCTCAGTTTGAATAGTGTTAGAAGGCAGTACATGAATGTGCTTGTGAAGCTACGAGATGAAGGTTCTGCTTTATCCCCTCCCTATCCCCCAATGCTTTAGATGGAAAAATGAAAGATCATGTCAAAACCCTTGGCTGTAAAGTTAAATCTCTGATCTGGAGAATGTACTATTTATTATGCATGTATTTTCACCTTGCTAGTTTTTTCTCTCTCCTTTATTTTGTCCAAGGTAGTTTAGACAGGGTCAGAAAAAAGATCTGTACTTAGAAGAATGTTCTTCACCACATTTGACCTGACGGCTGTGCAGTGTAATTCCTGGTGCTGGGGAAGCTGTGAGCTTTGGTGTAAAAACATAAAGTAACCCAGATGGAGTCTATAAATTCAGGAACACAGTTTAGTTCTGTTGCTGTGCATTTATAGTGGGAGATGTGGGAGGAGTGTTATCAGTGGACACTGGTTTGTCTGTGAGTATCATACTGAAATCTCACAGGTTTTGAAGGGTGTTGAGATCTCAAAATAAAAACAGACTATCTGCATGGTCAAAAATAAGGAAATGGTGGTAATGGTTAGTTACACAGTCAACAAGCAGAAGAGAGCTCAGTAGAAGACTTCTTGATCTGCATGGGCTGCTAGACTTCTGCAAGACATTTTGCTAAGACACATATGTTGGATTTTAAAGCATTACAAATGATGCTCTGGGGATTCCTGCCTGCCTTCCAGTGGCCTCTGGGAGGGATTACATCCTTGCTTTATTGTTGCTTTGGTTGACTACAAGTGTGGTCACTTAATGTGCCTGTCTTCATATAGTGGTAATAAGACTAATTCTCAGTGTTTCATAGCCACGAGTTTTGGTGTGATCATCACAAAAAAGAAGTGTAATTAAAAAGGAGGAATTGAATCCTAAGGCATCATTGAGGGTTTATTTACATTGAATGATATTTTTTGAAATTCAGTCAGTTGCTTTACTTTTATGAAGCAGCAGGTCTGTGGCACAGAGGTGTGGGATTGTGATATGAAAGTAGAATTTAGCCAACAGAGCACAAAAAAAGACCTTTTGTTCTGTTACCTTTGAATTGATATAGGGGAGTATGAAATTCATGTTTTATACCACTGCTCACACTTTGCCTCTGTCTGTAAGGCACAGTTTTTTGCACAAAATGTAATCTGGTGCACCTTAATGAGCCATGGAGGCTTGCTGGAGCAGCCACAGAGCACAAATTTCTGTGAAGTTTGTACAAGTGACTGCTGGATTGCAGAGCAGCATCAAAGCCAGAGTCCTGAATTCACCTTCTCTGTCTCTGTTTTCCATAAATATGCTTTATTTACAGGGAGGAGGAGAGAGTCAAGTTGCTGGTTGTGAGCTAGGTTGCTGTAAGATCAGGAAGGGCCCCTTTGTATTTAGGAAAATGATGATGATAGACAATAAGTGCAGGGACAGCCAGTAGTAGTCACAAGTGTTGCCTGGAGGGTCACCTTGTCAACTGGCAGAAATGTCTTTCTTGTGATATTTAAATAATGCTTCCCCTTATCTAATTTCTTGGTGTGTACAGAGTAAAACTGTTTGATAACTGACATCTTACAATGCAGTTAAGTCAATAATGGATGTTCTTATTTTCCATTGGTTTATTTTGTTACTGTGGTCCTTCTAACATATCGTGATAATTGGGGAGCTCATGCTCCAAAATGCTACAATTTGTAATGTTGGAAAATTTGAATATATGATGGTCCCAGAATTGACAACCAGTAAATAAAATATTGAATGAAGAATATTGGAATTATATATTCCAGCTATGCATTGGAATGCCTTGCATCTTTGATAAAACTTAAGTTGCATGTTGCTGTTCCTCTTACTAGTTTGAGCAGATTAGGCAATAGCATTTGTCACTAGGTTTAAGGGTATGTAGGAGATTAAAAAAATGTTTACTTAGCTAAAATGATGGCCATGATTTTTTTGCTCATTTTTGTATATTTACCTCTGCCCAACTGAAACTGGAAGTCTTTCCAGTTTGCACCACATCACAATATATGGTTCCATTAAATTAACTGCTAAACTGGATGCTGAAAAGGGTTTTTTTTCTTTGTGTGTATAGATGAATTCTGCTACTGCTGTGACTGGCAGTGTGGGCAATGCCTGAAACCAGACCTGTTTCCTAGGTGCCCATCGTGCTGGTTTCTGTGTCAGAGGCACAGATGTCAGAGGAAGGGATCAGGTGTTGCTGTGTGAAATTTTGTGCTTTCACAATGTCAGGAGCTCAACCCTCCCCTTGCTGTGTGGGGTAGGACTTGGCCTTAGCATGGAGGGGATTTGTCTGTGCTGTGGGATTTGCACCTTGTGGGGCCCTGCTTTTTGTGGAGGTGGGCAGTTCTTTTCTGCATGGAGGAGGTGAGAGGTAAGGTGCCTGTGATGGTGTCTCTTTCAGCCCCTGATCTGAAATGGAGGTTGCACAAGCGCTGCGCTGTAGCCAGAGCTGAGTATTTCCTTCCTACGTGCATCCTCTTCTTCCTGCCTCTCCCAGCCACTTCCAGCAGCCAGGCTGAGTTACTGTAAGCCCCAGACAGAGGAAAGACGTGAGCCATTCATGGGAAATATTTTTCTAAACAACAGTCACTCTCCGGAGTGTGAGAAAAGGAAAGAAGATGCTTAATGCTGTGTGCTGACATTTACTGATTTTTCTGCAGAAAGCAACCTTAGTACCCTTAGGTACTCCTTTGTATCCAGGAAACACCTTTATAACCTGGTTTGTCAGGCAAGAACACAGGGAAAGCACAGATAACCTTTCAGCATGATTCTAGTCACTGGTGTGTGAAAAACCTTTGTTGGTTCTGCTGAGCTTATTCATCCACTCAGGATTCATATCGAGCTAGGTATTTGGTATTTCTGATTGTTCAGGCCCCCAGAGGATCCACAGTGTGATGCAAGCAAAGGGCAAAGGGAAGCCAGGATGGCACCATCTCTCCAGTCAGTTGTGTTTGTATTTGCCAATAGTAAAGAAATTTGTTGTACTGGTGGTGCCATTTTTATCCTCCAAAGGAAGAGATATGTTTTCTTGCTCACACTTTGTAGTATAGGTAGACTTGACTGGATACGTGCTTATCTCATCCTTGCAGAGGAGGAAGATGTTGAGATACATCTTTTGAGGCTTTGGAGGTCAGGATAATCATTTGACAGAAGCACCCAAGAGTAGTTCTTGCTCTCTTGGCATGGCATAATGATTTGAATGTGCTGATATTTTCTTGCAGTGTAGATGGTGGACTTCAGTTTGGATGTGTTCCTTTAAAGACTGAGGACCATCGTAGGTGGAGAGATTTTATGCATTGGAATAGAGCAATGGTGTCAGATGGCTGATTGATGTGTCTCTTGTTTCAGACAGCTTGTGGAACTAATGTTACTGTTCTTAACTTTTCCTGTAACCTTGTTTTGTTCTGTACCCACAGGGCTGTGCTTCCAGGGTTGCTGCTCTTGAGGTTGGGATCGGGATGCTGCTGCTGGAAACTGCAGAGCTTTGTCTGTTGAAGTGAGGTGCCTTTGAATCAGCTGGAGGATACCTCCTTTCTACACAGAAAATAAGGAACCCTCTGAGTCTTGCTGCTGAATGGCCTGGCTGGATTAGTGTTTGCCTTGAGATCGTTTTCTTACCATATGAAAAGGTTTGGATTTCTTTTTGGCTGAACTTTGCCACCAGTGTTTTTGTAAAGGATTTTGTCTTGTTTTAGAACTGCAGGAATGTGAATTGGTGGGCACCAGGAGATGAGGATTAACAAATTTGTGGTTTAAAAGGAGTACATGCATGGATGGTGGGTGGGTCATTTCTGGCTTCAATCGAAGCCATGCATTTAATTTCTGCATTTGTAGGCAGGGAACTTCTCAAATCCTATCTGACGCACACCAGGCTGTACATCTGCATTAACATGTAATGAACTGCACAACTGTGTTGTTCTTGGAAACTGTTCAGCTGTGAAAACAAGGCCACATCTGAGCTGAGACAGACCTCTCTTAAGACAGAGTCTTCTTCTGTAGCCTGTTTCAGCAAGTTGAAGAGGACTTGTGCATAGTTGTTGAGCCCACCTTGCTGCTGTAAAAATGTTGCTTCTGGTATGCTTTGCTCATTTGAAAAGAATACTGCTTTCAGACTATGAATTTTGAGGGTGTAGTGAATCTGAAATACAATTATGGAAATCAGAGTTGCTGTGATGACTGCTGTTGTATTAATCCTGGTGATGACTTGTCTCAGTAGTTTGCTGTTTTACGTTAGTTAAGGCAACCTGCCCCGGGGATGACTTCTATGATGTTGCTGAAAAAATTCAACACCAGACACTTGGTATATGGGTGGGGGGAAAAAGTTGCTACAATGCAGTTCAAGTTTAATTTTTTACTTCTAGAGATAAATGCTGGAATTCCCACTACTTAATTGGCTCCAGCCAGGAGTGTCTCAGCAGCTGGGCTCAGCCTGACCTGTTTTGTTCACTGTTTCTATTATCTGAAATGCATGTGGCATGTGAACCAATACCAGCCACCCCTCCTCCAGCCTCACACAGGCATCATTACACCAGTGTTCTCTCATTCTGGGGAGATTTGGGGCAATGGGAGAGCTGATAAGCTTAGTATCCTTACCCCCCTCCAAATTATGGAAGATGCCGGCCTAGTTTGCAGACATGAATCGCACATTTTATCAATGCCTCATGATGGGTGTGTAATAATTCCCTTGGTTTATTCTGTTTGTAGATGCTGTGACAATGGAGTTGAGCTGCTCTGAAGTACCTCTTTATGTAAGTCCTGCAACACCAGGCTTCTGCCTGGAGAGCTGCTTTCTTTTGGGTAACAGCTCATTCAAAAGCAGGGTGAAGGAAACTGAAAACCATTCTCTGGTTTTCTGAGACTGGAGGCTGTTGAATGTTGCTGTCTGATGGGGCATGTGTGGAGGTGATTATTTTCAGCAGTACAACTCAGCTCTGAAGGAAGTTTTAAATTATTTCCCCTTTGTGATCATTATTTTGTTCTCCTTCAGTATTCTCAATTGCAGTTTTCAAAAGCAGCTTTGCTGCCTGTGAAGAGACACCTCCCACTTGCTTTCACACAATTCTTGGTAATTTTTCACTTACAAAATTTAAACTACCATTCTCTCAGTTTCCACAAAGCAGGAAATTTTGTATTACGTAAAGAAAAAGTTGAAATTTGTAACCAAATGGATTTTATCCCTGCAAAACCTGTAATAATTGATTAAAATAGATGAACTCCAAGTTGTAAAACAGTAGTGACATGAGTGAGGACATACATTAGATAAAATTAATTTATGTCGTGCCCTCAAGGGGATGTGATTGTGAGTATTAAAACTTGGGAACTCTACTAGTTATTTTTTTAAAAATGTAATTGTGTTTCTTATACCTGTTGAGCTCTGCAATGAGGGTAGCAGGGGTACATGGATGTTGCCCAGGGAGAAAATGGGAGAACACTGAATGGTTTTCAAAAGGGTGGTAAAAGATGAAACAAAGACAGAAACAAAACAATTATTTGCTTATTGTCATGAGATGGGGATGGAAATGGAGGAATACAAATAATCTGTAGTGAAGATACAGAGTATTTGAAGTATTGAAGGAACATATGTAATGCACTAGTATGACTTTTCACTGTATTTGTCAGCTTCAGAGTTGGAACCTCTGGCTTGCAAAAATTAGATGCAGTTATCTTTAAACGTATCAGGAGAAAGTATTTTTGAGTCCTGCTCATGTGATGTTTATTGTGTGGTGCAAGGCTTAAAAAACAAATTTTTACAGGAAGAGTAATCAGGGACATGATGATATCTGATCTGTCTGACCTGATAGCTTCCCATAAATAAGGTAACTGACATCTTTGCAAAGGGCAGTGCAGTGGTTTTAATCCAGGTTGTTGAAAATGAAACATTTGATACTGTGTCTCACAGGAGATCTTTATGGATGATAAAGAAGGGAAAGAGAAATATAAACAGATATATAGGTACTGCAAGAACTGTTAAAGTAGAGAGAAAGATGTTATAAGTGATAGTCCTTAAGTGTCATACTCAAGGCTACCACAGTATTTTGATTATAACCCTATGAATTAGATGTAGGCTTGTACAAGATATGTAAATTTGTTGACATCATAGTTTTGGGAGATTCTGGTTACTACTGAGAAGAATTCAGTAATTATGTAGGAAGATTGAATTTTCCCACCTGTTATTTATGCCAGTAAAAAGTGGAATGAAAGGTACAAAACTGTGCATTTGGAGACTAATAATGGTACATCTCCTATGGACAAGGGACTCACTAGGAGGAGACTTGTAGTGGATGGGAGAATGTGATTTTAGTGGAGAACATTCACCCCAAGCTTTGCACAAATGAGCTCTAGTACCAGATCTAAGCTTTGCTGGTTGTGGTCCTGTGCTTTGGTAATTTTCCAGCTGTAGTCTTCAGCCTCTTATCAGCCCAGGTGGATAAACCCCACGGGGGGCTCCTAACTTGCTAGAAACCCTGTGAGAGTAGTTTGGATTATCACCAGCTCATTTTCTCGTGGGGGCAGTAGATGGAGATGGTTTCTTTCTTCTGGGTCTCTAGTGTCCTAATGTTGTCATTGTATTAAGGACAGCAGGAAATAAGGACACGACTCCCAAGCTTATTAGCAAAGTGAGAGAGATCTTTATTCTTCAATCCTTTTTTGTAGACAGTTCTGAAAGAATAACGTTTCATTGGTTAGCAAACCACCAACAGAAGACAATCATTGGACAGTTAGGAACAACACCCCTCGACCGTTTCCTGAAAGTAAATAACAAATTAGAAAAACATCGGGTTCCGAAGTGGGATATCTACAAGGATTGTTTGGATTCCTCCCTGTGGTTTCCCAGACCAAATTGAGAAATGCCTGTACTTGAGCCCACAGGCTCAAGATAGTGCCTGAAGCCTGAAAATCTCTTATGTGACCACTGTCAGTTCCCTTATCCTAACATGCCTGAGGTTAGTGGAGAAACGTGGACTACCAGGGACTTGCAGTGGTAGCAGCTGAGATGGGTTTCCCAGAACATGGGATTGTAGTAATTTTTTAACAGCTTCCTATATTTATCTCGGTGTGTATGTATGAGAAAGATGGAAAGTTGTCCTTCAACGCCCACCTGAAACTTGGAGAAATCTTAGCAGACCTTATACTGGTCATTTGAGGTTGATGTAGTTAATCTAATGAGTAGGTGCCTGAAAGTGCTGCAGCTTCATGATCTTGCCCACCACAGTATTGTTCATAATCTGAGTGCCTCTGCAGTGTGTTTGGGGAGATCAAAGAGTTCTGTCCTTCCTGAAAATGTCCTTGAGTCTGGGCAGTTAACTTCTGTTATTTCAGTCCAATTATTTCATCAGTTCTGGAAACTCCTTCCAACTGCTTCTTCTTTATTTGCTTGACTTTGTTGGAAACGCAATCAAATCAGCATTTAAATTTAACCTGAAAGCCCTTTCTGATTATTCAGTTCCTTAGTCAGTTTTCATTAAGCTGTTCTCTGACAAGCTGAGCTTGTCTAAATGCTGTTCCATCTCCATCTCCTAAACACTGCTTTCATGTCCCATAAGCAGGAATAGAGAAAACCTCTCTTGAAAACTGAGGAAACATGACAAATACTTGCACTGCCATGAATTTAGGTATTCCTCTGATGTATTCCAGTCCTTTCTGAAGGGCCACAGTGGGACTGCAGAATACCATGTCATGGCAATTGCACACTGTTCACGTGCAACTTCAAAGACATGGTTCTAACACTTTATTTTCCACAAGAAAAATGGAAGGGTTCAAAAGGTAGGAAGTAATCTCTTCTTTCCAGCCTCTGTGAAAGCACAGGTTTTGTTCATTGAGGGAGGAAGAAATCTGCTGTGTGCTGGGTGCAAGATTAGGATGCTTTTCACATTGTATCTAAACCTGCTTAACATCTGTATCCACTGGATTTTACCCTCTTCTTCATTGTAAGAGCGCTTGTTTTTAGAGGCTCATATTTCATGTCAGATTATCTGAGAATAATTGCAGTTTTGTGTTTATAATACACCTGTTTAAAGTTTATATGCAGGGTACTTTGTTTACTTTCTGTATGTGAGTGGCTGTTAACACAGCTGGAGGATGTGTCCATAGAGTGTGGCTGCTTCAAGCTGTCACACTTCAGCACTGAATTTCTTGGCAAATCTAAAACAGTATGTGTAATCTTGGTGGCCTAGTGATGGCTGTTCTGTTGTGTTACATAACAGGGAATGCTTTCTGAAAGCTCAAGGACCTTGCTGATTTTTTGTGAAATATCATTTAAGAATACTCTATGCAATTACTCCATTTTGAATATGCAATATTTAATATGCTTCTTCTGTATTTAATTTTGGTGGAGTGCATTGAAATCTAATTACAACACACATCAATGCCATGATTTAAAAAATAAATGGTAATGACACAGAAAATCAAATATTGGAAGTACATTTCCTCAGTTAATTTGAGGAGCCTGTTTCTGGCTTCTAGACAGCAAATTACCGTTAACCACTCTATAAAATTACTCTCTATAAGCCAGTCTAGTTTTCAGGATTGACTAGCCAAGAATACACCAACAGTTCATAGACATCTCTTCTTTCATTTCTAATAATGCATCATTTAAGTATTTAGAACTTGAATGTAAGTAGCTTTTGCCCTCCTAAATTATGCTTTTTAAAAACTGACACAAATCAAATTCTATTTAGCCAGTTCTTTCTGTAAGAAGAGCAGCAAGCTGAGTTTTTCATTTCATTGTGTACTATAAACAGTATGTGGAATAAGACCTCACTATCTTCAGACAGACACTGGTCTCATTGTAGATGTAAAAAAGACTGTTCATGAAAGATGGATGATAAAAAGCAAAACATTTAATGAAGCACTCTTCAGATATTATAGAACTTACGTATGGCAGTTGTTCCTCCTATTGTAATCAGTTTTTGGTGTAGAGAAACAAATCTCCCTCATGGAAAATCATTCCTTCTTATTTAATAGTAGGTAACTATTTTTTGGGTTTTTTTAAAGAAATGTTATTGATTACCAACTTTGATCTTTGACATTGGCACAGAAATACCTTGCTGCCATGGGGCAAACATACTGTGGAAGTAATGAGCTCCCTAGAGCAGTAAATAAGTGTTCTCAGACATTTGTGAATCATTCTCTGCTGGGAGCCTTATGAATGTTTCCCATGGGAGCAGGAGAGATAAATAAAGAAACGCTGAGACACAGAGTATATCCCCAGCAGTTTCATGGAGAGACCAAAGGGACCTCATCTCCCCAGGAGAAGGTGCTGAAGGGTCTGTGTCTGTCTTTCCAAAGAAACTTTTGGATGTTAATTCTCTGGGAAGAGGTGGAAACACAGGCTTCTGGCTTTGAGGCTCAAGATCTCCTGGAAATTAAAACTTCCACTTGCTCTTGTGCTGCAAGGTGCTTACTATTCTCAAAATGTACACTCCTAAGGTATGGCCTGCTCCTGTGTACAACCACTGGAGCTAGCTAGAAGTCTCAAGGTCTAAGCTTAATTAACTGCTCTTGTGTTCTGTTATACAAAGTCTCCCTCTTAGGGCGTCTCTGCTCTAATGTTTTTACTTGGGGACAGTTTTGTTTCTGACACTGTTACAGCTTCCTGGGTGAAGCATGTGCACCAAGGAGAGAGATGTGCTTAACAGTGATGTGTGGAAATATTCCAGCAGTGAGGTTTTGGAGGGTTTCTCTGGCTGGGTTGGGAAGGGCAGAGGGTGAGATGTGGCTGCTTGCAGCCACAGTGTCTGAGGGCCTGGAGACTCTCAGGCTTTAGATAAGCTCAGGGATGGTCTCTGCCTGGGCTGGGACTGCACAGTGCCAAACACTGTTCCAGCATGCTTTTGCATGATTTGAGTGGGAAGAGGCAGCAGGACTCAGGTGTGGATTGTGAGTAGCTGGCTGTCTCCCTTGCCAAGCTGCTTGCCTTCCCAGTTCCTCCATGCTGTAGTTGATGTTTGAGGAGGAGTGAAAAGGGATAGTTTCTGGCGGTTGGATACAACTTTTGTATTTGCTGCTCTTGCCAGGTATTTGGTATCTTCTAGCCAGCCTTCTGTGCAAAGAAGATGATTTCTAGCCTGTCTTGTCCATTCTGTGCTTTCACATTCTTTGCTCTTGCAGTGGGTCTGGCAATAATTCTGGGCCTATCTGTGTATTCAATAAAGCTGAAATTACTGCCTTACTTAGACTTCAAAACACAAAAAAGAAATGTGATTAAAATGTAAATGTGTGTTGGCCTTTCAGCATGTCTTTGCTAATGCACGGAGCTGTGTTGGCCTGATCCAGGTCTGGCTGGAGTCAGGAGTAATTTGTTGTTTTCTGCTCTGGGAGCCTGGTCAGGTCCATCATGAGAAGCCTGCGTGGGGATGCACAGAAGAGTATGCACAGGCTGGCCTCTAGATGCAGGCTTGCTGCCAGAATGAGACTGAGAAAATGTCTCTGAAAGAATGGGACCTATTTTAAAAGATATGAAAGAAAATAATGGGTGTTTCAAAGGGTGTCCATCAGCAGGCAGATAATTTTTGTTCCATTTTGTTTTGTATATATTGTTTTCCCCTCAGTCCTTAAACTGAGATTTTTCTGGGCAGGCACTTCGTGCTTACATGTTTTTGTGTAGTGTCTGCAACAGTAGAGCCCTGATATTACACAGGACATGAGAATAATAACTAGTCTGATTTGTATATTTTAAATCAAGTCAACTGAAAGAGATTACTCCTTTTCTTTTAGTCAGCAGTTGCATGTCGGAACGGATATTAATTTTCTTATTGCAAAATTTTTATGACCTATATTAACAGCTCATTCTTAAGCTTTTTAATTCCTCTGTATTACTTTATGCATGAGCATAAGTTGTTGTATCCCTGACAACAAAACACTGAATGATATTTTCAATGATAGACAAGCGAGAACATTAATGTATGTTTTGAGTCTGGGCTTAATTTTTTTTTTCTATTTCTTCTGCCTTCTCCCCTCTCCTTTCTGATAAAAGCATTACAGATATTTTTATTTCTATCCAGTCATTCCAAAATTAAACCAGATCTCATTTATTTATTTATTACTTGTTTATTACTTGTTTATTTCTTTGCCATATGTGACTCTGAAAATTTTTCTTCACCTTAGCTGTTGTTACAGTTTGATGATAAGCCAAACACAGCTTTAAGACTGGTAGTGGCAAGGTAAGGAAAATAAAGTCAATTTGATGTGAAGTGCTGATTTGTTGTAGACTTGCTCTGTGGTTCAGATTGTTTAAAAACACTGGTAGATTAATTCTGCATGAACGGTCAGTTCCATGACTGTCTCTGATACTGCTGCTGACATAGAGCAGGCATAAAAAGCACAAAGCCAGCAAAAACTCTGTCATATGCTCTCACTGATGCCTTAGGATTTTAGCTTTTATATTTTTCATGTATTTGAAGTCCTGCTAATTCTTCAGTGTGTAACTCTAAACTCCATATAGAGTGTTAGCAACTGCCTTCCCATTTTGGTCAGACAAACAATTCCTCTCCAGGCCTGGGAATCAAGGAGGTGTTACTGTCTCAGGCCCCAAGAAATGTACAGAAAAGTGAGTGTGGAGGGGAACAAACTTGAGGTAAATTACTTCATTACCTGAAGCTGTAATTGAAAGATTAACCCTCTGTCCTGGTTTAGGGCAAATTTGGGAGAAAACCTCCTAATGGGGTCTCTCCAGAACAGCAGATTCAAGCAGCCCCTCCCCCAGCTGGTTCAGGACAAGATTTCCCTGGAGAAAAGTGGAAAAAACTATTTATTTAACAATCAAGAGTATCTACAAGCACACAAAAAAGAGAATAATATTAAACAACAAAACCTCTCATTGTTCAAAGAGATGGCAAATTCAGAAAGTCCTTTCCAGACCCTCTGGCTCTGGAAAAGGCCGAGGCTCAGGCCCCAGTGGGCCACAGGTGTGAGCTCCTCTAGGCCTTCGGTCCACAGCAGGTTCAAACAGTTCCAAAAAAAAAAAGGAAAGAAAAAAAAAAGTCCAGAGAACCTCTCTGCCTCAGCTAGCTAGAAACTGACTAAAATCAAGGAAGATCTCTGTCCTGCTGTCTGTCCATGCTTCAGACAAACACAGTCCAGGAGCAGAATGTGGAGGAGTGAGTGCAGCTCCTGAAAACAAACTCTGCACATTTCTCTTTCTCCCTGCTTTGGTCTTGGAACCAGTTGTTATAAACACATATTATAAAGTTGGCTTTTTGCAATTATTAAAATGAATGCTATATATATAATGTTAAAATAACTTCGCTTTTATTTCGACTATTAACAGAAACTTAGACATAGCAGTAATAGTAACTAATACAGTTATGAGTAAACAGTCTTTCTAATCAAGATAACACGCAATAAACATGTAATAAAGACCCTACTCTTAATATGCTAGCTGTCAACATCTGTCATCTAAAAGTATAAACCTAAGCCCAAACTAAAAGTAATAATAAAACAACAACCAAAAAACACACATAAGCAAAAAAACCAGACCCAAACAAAACTATACTAAACAATTCCTAAAAGAATATAAATATACATAATAGTCTATAAGTATACAACAAGCTAATACAATAAGAAAAATATTTTAAAAGCACCTGCAAAGATAAAGAGTGTGCTTTTAGCTAAATGCCAAGCACCCAGCTGTTTTAACCTTTTACTTTATTTCTGTCTCCTATTATCTTTTTATTGAACTTTTCAAATTTTGCCAAGAAAGTAAACCTTGTTTTTCACACAGTCTTAAAGGTACAGAACACAATATCCAACATAAACAGAACAGATGACTGGGGATACAAGCATCATAAAGTCACCCTAGGACACCCTCAAAATGCAAATGCACCAAACTTATAAAAGTATGAAAACCCAAGACCCGTCATCCAATTTGGGAGTAGCCCCTGGCGGGGGGGCTTCTTCTGCCCAAAATGTACCTGAAAGCCCTTCAATAAATACAACTGCTTTTTATTCCCTTAATTTTGTCCGGCCTCTGTTTTTAGGTGGCCCCACAAGGTGCCATCACTAATTCAGCAGAAATGAGATTGTGTTCCCAGGTGTGACACGGGTCAGGTTGATGTGGATGGATGTTGCTTATGGTGATGTGGAAGTGGTGTTGCTGCCAGCTGTATCTTAAATTGAGTAAAAGGCTGGTTTAGAGGGTTAAATGGAAGAAACAGCACCCAGGAGGAAAATTTTTTTGTGGTAAGATAATGCCATAGAAAATAAAAACCTGGAAAGCATCTGGGTGTATTGCATGTGTGCTGAATGAAAAGCATATGTCTAATGCATGTCTCTTTTTAAAGTGGGTAGTGTTAAAGGCAACTTAACAGCATGCAGTAGCACAGAGACCTGCAGACGTATGTATGTCGTGACCTGTTATTTTGTTTCTTAGTTTTAGAGGAATTTTCTATTTGTTTATTTATTTAATTCTGTTGGATTCTAATTCCTTTTGCTGGAGGCAAACCTTGCAGTTCTCCCCAAATTCCTTGTTTTCCTGTCTGTGTCTCTGGAGAGAGTGGACCTTTGTTGAGGCTAGTGAGGAGGCAGAAGGAGTAACTAATTCTGAGACATCAGCTTTGGGTAAAAGCCAGTATGCAATTTCAGAAACTTCAATACAGCAGAGGTATTTCAATTTATCACTGAAGGGAGGGAGTATTGCAATAAGCTTGATTGAAAACCCACAACCTTTAAGGATGGTCTTCTATTAAGCCCCAACAACATAAATAAATCCTTTATCTTTCTTCCCCTAATCAAGGTCAAGGCCTTGTTAAGCCTTTAAAGAAGAACAAAGTCTGTACCAGGTGCAGAAGGTGGGAGAGGCGAGACAGGGATTGTTTGGGTGGGAGGAAGTTCACAGTGCTCTGTGTTAGGGGGCTGTGTGAGTGGTTTTTCAAACAGGGTGGGGAAAGTCCATCTCTGAGGAGTAAACCTGGGCAGCTTTGATCCTGGTGTGAGGCAGGGGAGTCAGCTAGTTAACTTGTCAGTATCTCCTCCATCCTTCTTTGCTTGGAGTGTACTTTTGTTATCAGTTTGGATGTAACAGAGTGCTTAATTTTTTTCCAGTTCATGTGTGCTACTTACTCAAAAGGGTGCCTGTAGCTTCTACCAATACTTAATTTTCAGTTTAAAAAGACACTGCATCTGAACCACAGTGAGGATGTTTTTTCACATGAAAAGAAGGAAGCTTATCTGCCTTCATCAGGAAATTTCTATTACTTTTCTGTTCAAGATAGTGCTGGGTACTTGCTAGAAGCATTCTTCAGATTTTTTTTTCTGGTGCTCACTGAACACTTTCTTTTCTCACTTCTTTGAGAAGTACAGAGAGCTGCCTCAGCTACTAGTCAGTGCACTTCTTGTGTGCTGTATTGCCTTAAGCACCTGTGGGGGTGATGCTTCTTACTTGTGCCTGTGATACTTGGGAAGGCTGACCTGACACAGAGACTGGACAGAGCTGAATAATAAAGTAGGTATTTATTGAAAGGTCTTTAGGATATACCACAAACAGGACAGGGCCTGACCAGGGCTGCACCCAAGGTGGACTTGGACTGGTCACAGAATGGCTGACTGGTCACGTGGTCTCACACTTTTATAAGTTTTGGTCATTTGCATATTGGGGTTTAATTTTCCAGTTACAGCTCCAGGTTGTGAGGTCCCATCCTTCTTGTTCCTCCCTTCAGCCACCCTTGTTTGCGCTGTTGGGTCTGAAAGTTGTCCTTGGTCCTCAGCAGGAAAAGGATTTGTTTTGTGTCCCTGCTGTGTGAAGAGAGCTCACCCAGCACTGAATGTGAGGCTCAGAACTGCGCCCCTGAGCAGCACAGAGTCTGAAAAACAGGAAAGCTGAAACTTTTAACAGAGGTATCTGTTAAAATGGATCCTCTGCATTTCTCAGAAACCTGCCACAGGCTGAGGAAGTACCTACAGATATTTGGTGCATAAAGCTGGTGTCATTTGGAGAACCTGCTGTGGTGCCTTTCCCAAATGTTGGCAGTGTATTTTCCACAGGTTCAGGGGCTGAAGACCAGCCTTGTGCAAAAGAGTGAGGTTCTCTGGGTGCTGGTTTTGCAGTATGAATCAGCAGATGATAGGTTCTTCTAGGAGCAACTCTGCATGCATATATGATTTTAACAAAAGCGTATATGTGGGCTTTTGGACAATATGTAATGCTAAATATAACTCTTTCAACATATATTTTGTCTCCAAGTTTGTATGTGGAATTATGCTCATTGCATTACTCTGGATAGAAAAAAAAATCATACTCAATTAATTCTTCCCTGAAGTTATTAAATGGGGGGAAAATTCACCCTGTTTTCATTTTGGATATTTTTTGCTATACAGTTAGAAAGTTAATGCTTCTAAAGAAATGTTCAGCTTTTATATCTTATTTTTTTCATTTTGTAACTTCTTTCCTTCCCTGCATGCAGTGTTGCTGTTTCATTTTGTGCTGAATCCCAGTGAATTCAATTCAGTTGGGGTGCATGCTTTCTTAAGCAAGTCCATAACTGCATTTACTGTAATCTGTAGAGAAGCTCTGTCTGGTGGACACTATAAAAACATCACAGAATATTCGAGAGGCATGTTTATGACTTTTTTCTTGTTATTCCTGATTTGAATATGATTGATTTGTGTTAATCTAGAATTTTCCTGCTGCTAAAGTTTCCCTATTTTAGCATCTTTTTGTGTAGAAATTCACAGTGGCAGCTGAGTTGCAGAAGGGTCAGTAAAACTGTATAGCTGCTACTGTTCTTGTCCAAGTAAAGCACAGTAAAATATATGTAAGCAAGTAAAATATATCCAAGCACAAGTAAAATATATGCATTTTCTGAAGTGATTCTTCTCAACAGTGAAAAAATATTTATGTGAAATTGCAGTGGCCAGTAGCAGCTGACATAGAGGAAAATATTCCTATTATTGCTGGCAGTACTTGGAGATTTGCATTTATTTGAATGTGTTGGGAGTTGCATTTTGGGAACAATTAAGCCACTGTTCTACCCCAGCACATAAATGTTTTTCTTAGAGCATGTAATCACAAAGCTGGTATTTGTTTGTCCTGTTACATGTAGAGATGATATCCTTGAAAGCCCTGCATAAAACATCTTAAGCTATTGTGCTACATGCATAGTTTGGTAAAGAAATTTTTAGTGTACTTTAGAATGTGTTTATTTTTATGGTAACAAGCTGCTGGGAAAGCAGATTTATCCAGGCTGTGTATGCAAGGATAGGAAGCAATTGTTGAAATTAAGCATGGTGGCCTGGATCTGGAAGTCCTCTAAAGATCTTTTTGTGCTGCACCTGTTTTGCTGGGGCAGGTTCCTGGTGAGGAAGGTGGTGGTTTCAAAGTGGAAGAAACAGCTCACGTTAATGGCCAGTTATTTATTGAGGCATGGACTGTCTTGCAGCAGCCCAGGGAAAGTGGTCTTTCCACAGAAAGACCAAAGAAAGAGACAGTGGAAGGCAGGGATGCAGAACAGGGTCAGATGAGTGTCAGGAGGTGGAAGCTTTTCTCTCAAGTCTGGCCTTTGCTACTTCTGCCCAGGACATGAGGTTCAGGCTCCTGCATGCCTGACATGGTCAGCCCTGAAGTACCCTAGACAAACCAAGGGAAAATGTATGTCTGGAAAACCTGTTTGGTGACACTGAAAGAGCATATAGACCTAGAAATCTTGTTAAAAATACAAACTTTGCTAATCTTCTCCCTGGTGCCACTGCCAGGATAGTGTTTTCCCTGGTAATAAAAGGTAGGTTTTACTTTATGGATCCCAGAGAGGTGAAAACTAACACCTCCTCATCCACAGGCTTAATGTGTTCAGAGTTGTGCCCATGTCTCTCTTAAGGTCCCCTTAACTGCTGTGTCTTCTCCCAGTTCTCCTCTATGCATTTCTGGTGTTTATTTTAAGGATTACAGTGGCAATCTTGGCTTTCTTTAAATCGATGTCAAAACTCCTCTTGGCTGCAATGGGCTGAGGGCTTCTCCCGTGTTCCTTTTCTTCTGTTTTCTGGTATCTTTTTGCAGTCAGAGGTGTTGATGCAGCTGCTTGAAGTTCTCTGCTGTTACAGGCCTGAATGGTGCTTGAGAGGTCTCCAGTTTCCATGGGTTGCTGTGGTGGTTCTGGAGAGCTGAATACCTTTTTTTAGCCATTTATGTGTAAATTTAAGTAAGATTGACTGGTTGTCTCAGTCCCTTTGACTTTAAAATTTGTTTTCTCTACAAGTCCATCAGAGTCAACAGAGTGTGAGCTTGAGGCAAGGATTTGATTCCTCTGCATCTACTTGAGAAATGAGCTGTGGCCAGGGACTGTGCTTATTTGCTGAGATGGTGAAGTGGCACATCCTTCCCCTTGCTTTAAGTGGGGACTGAACTATCTGAGGCTCACATGGACCCTGAAAGCATGCTTAAGCATACCTACATACAGAAATCAAGCTCTTTCTGCTGCATTTCCCCAAGTTTGTGAGGAGACAGATAACCTTATTAAGGCAAGGAAAGAGTTGGGAGAGAGGTTAGTCTGTTAAAAGAATAAACCCGTGAAAACGGTGTCAAAGACATCTAGCAACTGGATTGTCAAGAATCTGGCTCTTCTGGATCCATGTTCTCACAGCTGCCTCTTATTTGGTGTACTTGGACACTTTTCCAAAGATGAGGCAACAGTGTGATTTATCTCGTTTGGGTTTTGGTGTCTAGAGGATAAGCTTAAATTTTATATTTAGAAATATGGAAAAAACTGCTGGAATGTGTCAGTTTTGGTGTCTGGAACAAACTCAGACCAAACATCCTTCTGTAGGAGACTGTTCTCATTTCAGGTGGTGTGTATGCTGTAATCTGTTTCTGTTGATTTTGCTCTTTTATCAAAGTTAGGGCTTAATTACTTACTTTTAAATGCCAGTAGTTACAGTTTTAGTTTCTTTGTGCTTTAGTAGTAAGTCAGTGCCAGAGTTTTTTTGCAGACTTGAGCAGGTGCTTTGGTCACTCCTTGCAGAATGTGTTGTGAAGCTGTGGAGAAACCCTTCTCTGACATATGATGAGAATGATGCTGTGCAAATGAGTTTCGTAAGTGTGAATTTCTCATGGAACTCCCAGAGAAGTGTTTCATTGTTGTTTATGTAGACCATTTAATTGCTGAAATAGTTAAGTGAATATGCTTTGATTGAAAACCTGGGCTGAGCACTCTGGTTCTGCCAGGAAGCAGTGCTTTTACAAAAGAGGTATCACCTCCCAAAAAACTCCAGGAAAGCCTTGTGAAGCAGACAGACACATCTTTGGTGGAAGACTAAATTTTTTGCATCTTGTTGCCAGATCCAGCCCACTTCCCTCTTGCTTGTGTGCCTTTTTAGGAAAGGAGGTGGGAGATGGGAGCTGGAATTGTGCCCACTCCTGTGACTCTGAGTTAATTTGTCTGTGGTGGAAAGATCTGTTCAGGTAGCTCCTGCTCTTGGAGTTGGACTGACCTTGCCTTAGGGACTCAAGATATAAATAATTCTGCAGGGATTTGGTATAAAACTTGAATTACTATCTCAAAGGTTTTTTTTTTTTTCTGCATAGGAGTTTTGTAGAATGAGCTGCAAATGATTTTTGTAGGAAAAAAGTGATATTTTTTGGGTCCTGTAATATATTTGGCTTCACACAGAAACAGTTTGAAAGTAAACTGGTACATTTCAGTATGTGTCAGTAGCAGCAGCAGCAAGAAGAAATTTGTTTGAATGGAGCAACATGAAACAAGAATATCTGAAGGCAGGATAGAAAGTGCTGGAGATGATGATAGGAGCTTGCATGAAATTACTGTTTCTGATGCCAAGTGTGATAACCCTACAGCATTAAAAATACTTTCTGTTACTTTCTGTGTTATCTCTGAATCATCTACTGTAATACAGGGTTTAACCCTCTTTTTGGATCATTTGAGATTTTCCAATTGAATCAGTCAATTGTTTGGCCACATATAAGCTAGCTGCCAGTTTGCCTTCCTTTTGTAAAATATTTGCATAAAAGACCATGACTTTCATTTTCTGGAGTGTTGTAAGGAGTAAGCTGTATAAAACTTGTTTTTTATTATGTGCCCATGAGCTTTCCACTCTTTTCCCTCTAGACAAGGATTTGTGAAGTTCTCCCTCCTTATACATTGTGTAATGTGTTTAGTTTGAGGTGTTTCTCTGTCCTTAGTGAACCCAAGTTAACATTGTTTAAAGAGAAGCAGTATGGCTACAATTTGGCTTGATTTTTTTCCCCCTACATGTGCTAATAAAGTGAGAAACGTTTCCACAGAATATCTGCCTTGTTTTGCATAGTAAGGGCAAAGAAAACATGAAAGCTGTGTGCCTGAATTCACCCTTTGACTCAGGGGTCCAGAGGGCATAGAGATGGTTTAGGAGTTGTGGCCCCAAGAGCCCATGTGGAAGAAATTCTGCTGTGCTCCTGTGCACCAGGCAGCTGTCAGCTAAGAACCCACTGGAGCAGAGTGTGCAGGGTCTTCAGAGACTTACCCTATTCCTGTCTCCCCAGAATAGCCACCCACATTATTACTCAACAGATCAAAAGCTGTTATTCTCAACTACAATATCTTTTTTTTTTTTTTTTTTTAAAAGATTGTTTTAATAACAATGGTAGAAACAGCAACTGCAGCCATAACAATACATTCTGGTTATAGTAGTGCCAAACCCAAAGAGAAATAGGAGAAAACCCTTCACAGCTATAACAACACTTCAGGCCACTAAAAAGAGGGGCGTTATCAGTGTTTGGGGATGACAGGCATGTTTGCTCTTGATACTGAACTCATAAATGTTGTTGACACATGTCCTTATGGGAACAGTCCTGCCTGAGGAAGATTTTGTGCTTGAAACCAGCCTTTGCCTCTTTATCCCAGTTCATTAGGCTTGTCTGCATTAAGAGGAAAACACAGAATGCAGAATTTGAATTTCTATGAATGACAAGAAGGGGAAGGCAGGCCAAGGTGTGATGTGGTGGGTGACAAGAGTCACACTGCAGGGAAATGTTTGGCTTATAATGAACAGGGTAAGGACAGTCAGAGGCATAAGTGTGGTTTTCAGCTACAGAATTTTCTGTTGCTACCATGCTGTGCTCTGTTTTTTGCAAGACTTGTTTATGGAGCTGGTGGAGTCAGTGCTGTGGTAACTGTTTTGAATAGAGCAGGGCAGGCATCTTTGGAAATACGGCTCAGATACTCTTCTGTGACATGTTTTCTGCCAGATGTTGGGTCAATTCTGCCTTGTTTAGACCGACTGTGGCAGTCAGGAACTGTGCTGTAGCACGCTGTCCTGCTCCTCAAGGAAATGCAGCTTGATCTAAATTTCCTCCCTCAGGCTTGTCAGACATTTGTTATTGTTTGCTGCTTCTTAGATCCCTTTCCTGTTCTTTTTTGAAGCTATTGTATGACAGGTTTTTCTTGGCTGATTGCTTTCTATTTATCATAAAGAAACCCACAGACAGATATCTGGGAACCAGTGTTCTTTGAAACCATTTCTGGAATTGCATTGGTGCTTCTTTTTGAAAACTAAGTCTAAGATAATTTAAATCTCTTCTGATTTTTTATTTTTAAAACAAAAGTTCCTTTTGTAAATAACAAAATATTTGGGTTCAGGTTATTCTGATGCATTTTAAACAAAAAGCCAGTTATATTTGTGTGGGGTAGAATGAGAGGAATTGCTTGAAAAACAATATTTAAAAGGCATTTTTAAAAATCAGCTTTGCTTTTGCAGACAAAAAATGGTGTTATTTTTTAAGTGGTAGTAGGAAACTAAAGTTTTGTCATTGTGTCACAGCCTCTGTATAGTAGTTATAAAGATTACAATGAACTTGGACCTGAATTATGCATCAGTGGATCTGTTGAAGTTGAGAAATTTACTGTATGTTTCAGAATGCACTTTCATTTTGTAGGGACAGGTGACCATACATGCAAATTTAGACAAAGACATTTAACTCCCAGAGGATGCTGAGTTTTACTTTGTTTATGATGGGTCCCTGGAGAGGCACATAATGTTTGCTGAGCGAGTTAGTGACCACACTCTTCAGTCCACAGTTCCAGGTGAGCCTTGGCTCATGTTTATATTTTTCCACTTGTTGCTCTACCCCAACCCCATTTCAGAGCTGGGCATGACTGGTACAGCTGTTTTATGTCTCTGTAATGGAGAAAATGCATGGATTTGAATGATCACCTCTAGGATCCAGGCTGAGTTTGGCTCTCCATAGGTGATCCTGCCTTTTGTAGCAATCGGATAAAGCAATATCAGATTAAACTTTACTGGCCTTACACCACTGGGCGTGCATTAAAGTGCAGTCTTCAGGGATAGCATAATTTTTAATGTGACTGTATGCCACAACTGTTTGCCTCTGGTAATCCTAGCACCTGCAGAAGTCCTGCTTTCTCTGAGCCTGCTGTTGGTGCAGCTGTCAGCCTGGCTTGCAGGGCCCTCCTGCAAGCGTGTGATGCTCAGAGCTCTGCTGGAGCTGCACGAGGTGCAGAAGTGCTGGGAAACTGTTCCAGGGTGCCCCACTGCAAACAAGTGTGAAAAAGTCATATTGTGTGGCTCTACAGGCCAGATATTTACTATATGTAATATGCTAGGTAGAAAAGTTATGCTGTATTAACATTTGAATAATATAGTGAATGTAGTTTTGTAATTAACAATAAGTTGTAGTACAATAGAAGCTGTGTATGTGTGTGATATTTTTTTTGCTCAAGAAGAAAAATTCCTCAGCACAGAGATAACATTCACAGGGGCCCCTAAACCTTCTAGTGAAGAAGAATTTATGGCCTCTTATCCACAGAACCTAACTTTCTCAAGGACATATACTCTCATGCGTTTTTTTAAATTAACAGAAAGCTTTTGTGACAAGAAACGGCTGAAAATTACTTGTTTTACGTAGGATATGAATAGTCATAACCGAAGGCTTAAAAAGGAAGACTTCTCTTTGTTCTGGGCCCTTCTCCTTCCTAGCCTTTGTCTGGAAGGGAGGGGAGACGGTAGTCCCGGGCTACCTTCTTTGCTCTTATTGTCCTATAAATTGTCCTACTCTAAATTGTTTAACTTTTATTATTGTACGTGCATTACTAATTTTTTTATATAACTATTTTTATTTTTATTAAATTTCCAAAAATCACAAAGCGAGTGATTGGCATTTATTACACAAGGGATGTGTGTGTTGCCTCCCAGCTGGCTCTCTGCCCTGGGCCTGTCTCCCTGGTGGATGTAACCTACACCCTGCTTGTCACCTTTATTGTGTGCTTTGTGACCTCTTCATTTGTGTGAGCAGCAGGCCATGAGACACGGTGTACCTGTGCAATGGGATCTCCTTGTTTTCTCTTGTGTTCTAAAGGGGATTTAGAGTCTGAAAACAAGTGGAGAGTATAAAAACCAGGGAAGTTCTTTGCTGTTCATAGGGGCTCCTTTCAACCTGTAAAGGTTAAATTATTGTCATGGATTACAGCTGGAGAAAATGCAATGCTAGGCTTGTTTCAAGTCAGGTTTAATTCTGTTTTTAAGGTCTCAGCATATTCTCTGACACTATTAAACAGTTGCTTCTGGGGTAAGAACAAAATCACAAGGCTACAAGCAACACTTAATCATGACAAAAGCCATGAACAGATGAAAATAAAATGTAAGGGTAAACTATATCCCTGCTGATGTTAGTGTTATTTTATGGTAGCCAAATTACACGTGGGGGAACACAGAGCACTTTAAAAACAACTACAAATGTGGTAAGCACATGCTTCCTTCTGCAGTTACTAGGTTGCACATGTACTTGTAGCTTCCCAGAGTATGGAAAATTTAGATACTTTAAATTTCAATTAAATAATTTAAATTTAAATAGTTAATACTTTAAATACTTAAATTTAAATTCCAATACTTTTCAGAGTATTGGAAAATTTAAACTTATGCACTTAGTCCATCATGGTTAACTCTACAGTGAGAGGTACAGCTTGCACCCTCCCTTAGATGTCAGGGGAGTAGGAGGGAAAGACAAAGTGCTGAAGAGGTTAAAGGGACAAATTCCCTTGGACTTTGAGGGCCCCAGCTGTAAGTTACAGAATTGATACAGCATTTAATCAAGTTTGCAAAGAGCCTGAATGGTCCATTAATCAAAAGTTTTTGGGGTTTGGCCTGGGTTAAAATAATAAAAAAATCAGTTAATAAATATATGTATTACTCAGAATTCATTTTGCAGGCCACAACCCCACTCTTTTCCTGTGCATCTAATTTTTCTTAATGCTTGTCCAAGAATCTTCAATTCTTTCCACTGTGGTTAAAGAACCTAAAAAGATTGGTTCTAGAATTGATTGAGTTGGTGTAATTGGGAGGACTGTCAGTTCAAGTCTAGTTGAATCCAAGTTCATCAGTATGAATGTTTGGTGGATATCCTAAGACAAATAAATATAATGAAAAGGAAGAATAAAATAATTTTGAATGAGCAACCACAGCTCTTAGAGGCAGATGAGAGTGAAAAATGGCTAATGTATTTTCTAAACATAGGTGATGCTAGTGATTAATTTACATTGTAATTATGGGCCACGGATGCCAAGAAGCAGTTTCTGTGTCTGTGTTAGTGTACACGGTGGGTTTCTCACCTGTGGTCCTCTGCAGCTGTCCTGTCACTTACAGAGAGGATCTGCCATGCAGGTTGTCTCCCTTTCTGCTCAATCACGCAGAATGTGTCACCACCACTAGTCACAAGTTGCTGCTGGATAAGTTTGGGCTAAGGATGAAAAATCTGGATAATGGACAATGACTTGACGGTGGCTGTTGCCTATGAAAAGTTGCCCTCAAACTCGAACATCCTTGAAAGCTGCCCAGAAGGTAGTAGAGTTCTTTTTGAATTTAAAAAGCTTTTAACAGTGGTTTGGTGCACAGTTCAGAGCAGAGTATCTCACTGTTTTGTCCACTTTCTCTACTCTTGTGCTTTGTTTGGTGGTTGATATGAAAAATTGTTCAAGTGTGAGAGGGTTAATCAGAGATTTGGTTTGTACCCAGAGAGTTAAAAAGGACAATGATGGTTATTGTAACTCTGTCTCCCTATATTTTTCTTCCTTGACTCACTGTGAATGCAGTTCTTTATTTGTAAATAGAAATGTCTGTTTAAAAAAAAAACAACAAGAACTGCTTCATGAGGGTTTGCAGATGAATTCTAACCAAGTGAGATCTTTTATCTCAGGAGGAAATGGTGGTAGTCAGAGAGGAGTATGTTACTCTAGGCATTCTGATGTGCAGAGTATACATAATTTTTGCCACTGTTCTGTCAGTGTTTATCTTTCATTTATGACTATGGTCATTCTTTGGGGAAAATATCATTAAACAAGTTTATAAGTGGCTTTTTTTTAATTGTAGAGTGGGTGGAATGAGAATACATGTGACACTTTACACGTGGGCATGCTACTGAATAACTTCATAGGAAAATCAAGTGAGATTTTCCTGGTTTCAGGTTTCATTGCAAACAAAAAGCTGTAGTTAGGGTTTTTAGGGTTTGCTGAAGAGCATTTTTTTTTTTACAGAGTCAGCTTATTTATAGCTGAGGCTGGAAACTGTGTTATACTTGATGATTTCACTTTTTTTTTCATTGAAAATTTGGTAATTTTGGCTGTTCTTGTTTTAGTAACTTTAAATTGCAGAAAATTAGAAGACAGGCAGTTTCCATGTAAGTCAAACTGGAAGAGATACATGCAAGCTTTTGGGAAATAAAAACACATCAGTTAAGCTCATTTCGTTGGGTAAGGGCTTTTTTCATGTCTTAAATATTTCTAATTCTTAATGACAGATAATTAAAATCTGAAGATTTTAAGTCACTTTTGAGTGATATGTTGCTGGAGAAAACTATTGCACCATCTAGTGTTTTTTTGACCTCATTCATTTTTATGAAGATTTAGAAACATAAGGGTTGACGGAAGAACTCTTTATTCTTAGGAGTTTTGGTATTCAGGAAAAATGTTTGTATTCATTTTATAAGAAGAAGGATTGGATGAAGAGAGCCAAGAGATTGTCTAGGGAGCACTGCAAATAATTCAGGAATTTAGTGTAATTGCAGGTCAGGAGTTTTTTCCACAATATAGAAAGTTCAACTAAAGAAACCCTTTGGTAATCCTCCCTTATAACAGATGCTTGTGTGACAGCTGTGCCAGGAGAGTAAACTGGAGATTCAGCAAAGGTGCTGTGCTTTGACATTTGTTGGTGGGTTTCAGGAAGGGGGAAGGAGGGGTAGGGAGGACTCAGAGGGAGAAGCTGATTTCTTGCTTATTGCAGCTTGATAAAGCATATTTTCCTTCTGAACTGGATTGTTCAACTGGGAGACAATCAGTACTAAATAATAAGATAAATAAATTGTTAGTGTTGCCAGAAAAAAGAAGATAATTTTCCCATAGTATTTTCGTTTGCCAAAAAAAGAAAAAGAAAAAAAGAAAAAAAAAGAGAATGATGCAAAGACAGAAGGGAGGAAAGAAAGACTAAGAACAGAAAAAAGTGAGAAAAAATTTAATCTGAATGGGAAAAATGCTTCCAAGTAACTCTTTGTTTCTTAGCACCATCATGTTATGGCAGCCTTCCTGTACTGGCAGTCCCAAGAACCATCAGATGTGGGTTCAGCATCCTCCCTGGAGCTTTTTTATCCTCGACACACACAGGTTTACGTTTCTGAGCTGTCAGAGGGTGAATGGGAGCACAGGAGGGCTCTTTGCAAGCAGTGCACTTTATGCACAAGAAGCTGAGGGCATCTCAGTTTCTGGTTGTTTTAGGGGCACTGCCAAGAGAGAGAGTTCACATTGTCTGGGTTACTTAACTGTGCTAAACAAAGAGCAGTTGCTGCCAGCTTTGCCATCATTTACACTTATTTTAAAGAGGAAGACTGCTCTTTTAGGGTTTTGTGTATTAATAGAGGCAATAACTTTACTGCCTGAATTAAGAAAACTAATTGTGGATCATAGAGAAGGGAACAGTGATCAGTTCCCTTCTGTGAACAAGGAGATTCTCCATTTTATTTCATAAATGTGTTATAATTGTTTTCTAGGGAAAGGTCTTGTGGAATGAACTGAGCTACCAAACAGTGCTTTTATATAGTCTGCCTTTTGGGGGACACTTTTCCATTTTCTGTGGCACTTTTTCTTTATAGCTCTCACCCAACCTTTTCTTTGAAATCATCATTACTCTTTTCACTTGGTATTGCACATGTTCCTTCTAAAGTGCACAAGCTCAAACCTGACTAATGCATGTCAGGGTTTTGATGTAAATTAAAGAAAATTCTGTCTCTGTCTTCTCTTCAGCTGGAATTTTAGATTACTTTTTTTTCTGTGGAAGGAAATACAGAGGAGTGCAAAGTGGCTGTTGTCCTTTAGAATTAGAATTAGAATTCTGTTCTCCACAGAATTAGAAAAAACACTGGGAGCAGGGAATAAGTATGTCTAGGTCTGGTGAGATTTGTGAGGTGAGGTAATTTGGTATTTTGGTCAGAGAATTCAGGGAGTTAGAGAAACAGATAAATCTTTGGCCCAGTAGGAGTTTGTTCTTTTGGAAACTGTGCCTGGCAGGGGGAGGAGGATGTGGGTTGTGAAGCAGATTAATGTCTTTGACCCAGAGACCTGCAGGGGTAAGGTATTGTCAAGCACACTTCAAGATGTGGGTTTCCAGCAAGTGTATGATTCTCATCTCCTGGTCAGTGGTAGTAACAGCAGAGAGGAAGCATTTGAGATCCCTTTGACCACGAAGGGGCTTTTTGGGAAAAGCACTGAGCACTTGGAGGTAAACAGAGTGACAGGAGAGTGAGTACTGCAAGAGATACATGGGATGAAGTTTCCTGTTGAAGGCAGTAGGAAAGCAATGGGGCTCTGGAGCCACTCTGCTGGTGAAGAGACTGGATACAAAGCTGTGGTCTGACCCAGACCTCAGCCTTCAGTCGGCACTGGGCTGGGCAGCCCTGCTCCTCTCCTGGCTGAAAGGGTGTCCCAGCTGGTATTGTGCACTTGGGTGATGCTCAATAAACGAGTGTCTTACACCAGACACCTCGAGGGAGTGTTTGGCTGCAGTACTAAAGGGTGAGAAATATCCCTCCCAGCAGGAAACACCATCTCCTGCAGTGTTTTGTGTTGTAGCTGGGGTCACCCCATCAGTATCACAGAATCACAGAACCATCAGGTAGGAAGAAACCTCCAGGATTATCAAGTCTAACCCAACCCTAACCTCAACTAAACCCTGGCAATGAGTGCCACATCTAGTCTTTTCTTAAATACATCCAGAGATGGTGAATCCACCACCTCCCAAGACAGACCATTATTATCCTTTATGACTTTATTATCCTTTCTGTAAAAAACCTTTTCCTAATATCCAACCTACGTTTCCCTTGGTGCAGCTTAAGGCTGTGTCCTCTTGTTCTGTCAGTTGCTGCCTGGAGAAGGAGACCAACCCCACCTGATACAGCCTCTTCCAGGGGGTTGTAGAGAGTGATGAGGTCACCCCTGAATCTCCTTTTCTCCAGGCTAAACATCCCCAGCTCCCTCAGCTGCCCCTCACAGGGTTTGTGCTCCAAGCCCCTCTCCAGCCTCACTGCCTCCTCTGGACACGCTCAAGAGTCTCAATGTCCTTCCTAAACTGAGGGGACACAGCTGGACACAGCACTCAGTGTCCTTCCTAAACTGAGGGGACACAGCTGGACACAGCATTCAGTGTCCCATCTAAACTGAGGGACACAGCTGGACACAGCACTCAATGTCCTTCCTAAACTGAGGGACACAGCTGGACACAGCACTCAATGTCCTTCCTAAACTGAGGGGACACAGCTGGACACAGCATTCAGTGTCCCATCTAAACTGAGGGGACACAGCTGGACACAGCACTCGAGCTGCAGCCTCACCAGTGCCCAGTACAGGGGCAGAATGAGCCCCCTGCTTCTGCTGCCCACAGAGCAGAGGCAGCTGGAACACCTGAGGCGTAGGGGTGGCACCATGATGCATGGGGCTGGTGGAGGTGAGCCTTTTCCAACCCTCCTGCTGCTGAAATTGCTGGGGCAGGACTCCCTTTGCAATGGACCTTTACCTTCCCTCATCCCTTTTTCTTCTGTAGGACTGATGCCAGCCCCTGGGAGTTGGTTCATGTAGGTCTGCTCTCAGGTAGTCATCGCATACCTGACTTCATGCATTGCAGCCTGATGTCCCTTCACAAGGCCCTTGTGTGGGTCTTTGCAGCAGTGGGGTGCACTGAAGACAGCTGTATAAATAGTCTCATTCCTAATGGAGAAATGAAAAAAATTAGCAGTGGTGTATTAAAGTATGAAGCCAGGAAAAAAAGGAATTTGTCAGCCAGTTTTGATGTCTCCACCTGCTTTTCAGTCTTGAGGTTTTTAGTCTCCTTCCAGGAAATGAATGAGATTCAGAGCCCAGAAAGGGCTTAGTCATTTCTGTCGGAGAGGAATATTTGGGTTTAGTTTGTTTTTTTTTTGTACATTGGAAGGGATTCAGGTGCAAGGAAGAACAAAAGAATTTTTTAAATGTTTAAAACAGATTGTTTGGCTCAGCTGTGTGTAACCCAAACAGATTGTTTTGGCTGGAGAACTGCGATGCAATGCAAAACAAAGTCTTGATAGTGCATATTATTTACAGCACCACCTGCCTTGCTGTAGCTGACTCTGTCTGAATCAGCCAGCAGTGTGTCCTTCAAATCATAGGAGCTGTTTGGTTTGTGCTTTGGTGGAAAATGGCATTTTATACCATTTAAATTAAAAGGTATTACATACCATTTAAATAAGAATATGTTGAAGAAACCTGGCGTTTTCCTTTTTTTCCTTATTTTGTTCCAGCTTGCCACAGAATGCAGAGTATGTTGGGGTTTTTCCCACACTGTGTGTGTGTGTATGTTTATTTCTGGATCATTTTCTTTCTGTTGTGTTTTCTTTATGGTTCCCGCCTCTCTGCCTTTACGACACACTTGAATTCTTCCCCAAAGAAGTGGGAAAATAAAGTGAAAAGTGTAGGAAAATGCCATTTGTTCTGCCACAGTGTGGAAGTACAAGAGAAGGTGGTAAAAGAAGAAACTAGAAATTGTTCTTAAGGGAAAGAATGGCCAACCTCCTGTTGTTTCAGAACATTACCAACTTTTAATGAAAATCTTTCCTTTGTAGGCAAGTCTGTTTAAAGAGCATGTTATCAGGGATTGTGTCTTTTTTTGTTTTGTTTTTTTGTTTTGTTTTTGTATTGTTGATTCTGGAATAGAATGACAGCAGATTTTAGATCTAAGTGTCCCTGGAGGTGACCCAGTCCAGTGTTTCTGGAGGTGATCTGGTCCTACCCTCCACTTGGAGCGGGGCTATCTTGAGAGTTGGATCAGGTTGCTAAAGATCAGGTTTTGAACACCTCCAGAGGCAGTTTGTAACCTCTCTGGGCCACCTGATCCAGTGTTTCACCATCCTTGTGGTAAAAAAATCCTTGTACTGAGGAGCATACTTACCTTTCGATTTATCCTTCTGAGCAGACAGTTCAGAATTCAGATTTTGCTGTCACAAAGGTATTACAATTGCTTTATGCCATCAGTTTCTGTTCACTCCTGGAGAAGCCATGTGGGACTAGGAAGAGAAGAGTAGTTCAGCAAACACAACAGGAAGGAGTGCTGTTTCTGGCTAAGTGCATCAGGGCTAAAAGCAGACAGTGAACCTGCTGGGTGGTTCAGCCACCATGTGCATTCAAGCTGGCCATGAACAAATTTAGCATGAGGTTAGATGGAGGTTGTTAGATTACGCAGATAAAGATCAGTTACTAGACTATTTGTGGTGAGATATTAGAAGTTATTGTTGTAAATGGTGGTTTCAGAAGACGAAGATTAATTACTGTTATTTTTAAAACTCGTTCTTTTGCAGCAGACCTATTCGTACTGCATTGTTTGTAAGATTTGGCTGCCAGAAGAGTAACTGTATTTGCTGCAGTGTCCGAGCAGAGAGAAGGCTATTCCTCACCAGGGAAAGGGCATCCTAAGGGCTCCCTTTTTGCCGAGTGGGAAAGTCCTGATCTTATCATCCTCAGATCAAGCTTATCTGAGCTTATCTTTTTTTTTTTTGCATTGTTACAGTATACATTGAAACCCACTGGCCACAGGCCAATGCTCAGAGTAAAGTTTGGCTTTTTGTTTCAATGCATTTAGTTTGAGGGTTGGGGGTTCATCTGCAGATGTTTAGTGTGCTTAATATTGATTGATGTATTTGCATGTGTTTTAATTAGATTAATTTGTCTGCTGTCTTGTTACTAACACCGTAGTGTAGTGTGGTCTGGTTGGGAAAACATAGCTTGATGTCTAAAGTGTGGCTTTGGCGGAGTTTCAGTACTCCAGATCAAAGAACAATTCTGAAAACTTTTTTTTTTTTTTTCCTGTGAATGCATAATGTGTGTTCAGGGTCTACATTTCAGACCACTTGATTTCCTGGGTATTTAAACTCCCTGGTGTGCATCTAAGCACTCCAGACAAGGTGCTCTGCTGGGGTGCAGACGGATGGCACAGCCTGGACTCTGCTGAGGTCCTTGCAGGGGAGACTCTCTGAAGCACAGAAATAGCCCTGGGGCCAGTGCTGTCTGTGCAAAGCACAGATGATGTTATCAGTCTCTATTCAGAAGTGCACATTTTTTGTACTGTGTCTGAATAGTTAGGTCATCCTCTGAGCAAGTGCAAGGTCTGGGCTTTGAGCATTGTTTTCTCTGCTGTTGACAGTCTGACGAGAAAGGCATCCATGCCTCAACAGCAGAGACTTCTGGCTGATTGCTGCCTTGTACCCAGTCTGTTTTCTTGGTCTTCTGCCCAGCGTCCCCTGGATTTCCCTCTGCACCTTGCCCTATTTTCAATTGCTCTGCAAACAGGGCATGCTTCCATCAGAGGAGTGCTGGCAGGAAATTTGAAGCTGTGTGTGCTCAAATCACATCTGGCTGAGTGGAAAGTTGTATTGCAGCCTCTCATTTTTGAAATAGCATTTCTGCCACGGATTTTGGGAAGCCTTAACTGCGCTTGTTTAAATGTTCCTCCATGGAAGAAGGTCTCAGGTCCAGGCAGACCAAGGTGTTTGATGACTAGTGTTTGATTGGGCTTTGAAACTTTGAGTTTTAGTCAGTTCAGAGTTGTTCAAGGCCAGGTTAGATGGTGCTTTGAGAAACCTCCTCTAGTGGAAGCTGTCCCTATCCATGGCAGG
Organism: Prinia subflava; assembly: GCF_021018805.1. Lineage (NCBI taxonomy): Eukaryota > Metazoa > Chordata > Aves > Passeriformes > Cisticolidae > Prinia > Prinia subflava. The sequence continues at coordinate 98,812,155 of NC_086283.1, read as the reverse complement.
GTCTTTGGACTAGGTGGTCTTTTAAGTTTCCCTTTGATCCAGGTCTTTCTGTCATTCCATGGTGCTTATGGTTCCATTTAGCAAAGCAGTCTGCAAATGCTTGAGTTGGATTCAGTGGCATAAAGGTTGCATGTGCTTAAAAACTTTGAAACATAGGTGCTGTGTCGTTTCATAGATGTGTAAACACTACAGTTCACATTAATGTTGGTAACTAAAATGAGGCAATGATCATTGTTTCTAGAGACTGAAATTGGAAATGCTTTGTAGACCTTGGAGGAAAAAAAATCCCCATACATCATCACTTTCCTCTGTGGCCTTACAGTAGATCCTGTGCCCAGATAGACATTTATTTTCCTATAATCTGAGATGGGAAGACCAAGAGAAAATTTTAACCTGAAACCTGTGGACAAAATTGTTGCATAGGCAGGCTAATGCCCCAGGTCACAAGTTGGCTAACCACAGTGAAATGAAGTTTGAACGTAATTTAAAAAAAAAAGGTGTGACATTTTATATGTGTGTTCCACACATACTTAGGTACATATTATGTCAATGTTTAGTGATATTCTGGTTTAAAGAATTCTCCTTGCATCTAGTTAATGTGTCTACTTCTGTTAGAACTGCAATGAAAAATAGTTTTGAGACACTACATTCAGGTGTGCTGGCTGTTACAGTGCTAGAGTCTGTGTCCTGAAGCTCCTTTTTACTCTGATGCCTGGAACTTCTTTCATTTATTGAAGGAAGCATGGCATGTTTCTCTGGGATTTGACTGTCTGGAAGTTTTGATTCCACATGAAATGGAAAGGTAAAAAATTTGGGTGGGTTGCCACCAAATACTCAATACCAAATACTCAGATCAAGAACCGTGATCCTATAGTGATTTTCCCCGTGTAGTGGTAGTACAAGTTCCTTAAGTTCCTTGCCATTCTGGCTCTGTGAGATGTGGAGATAAAAAAATTCTTGGGATATAATAACACTCTAAGTCAAATATTTTCAAAAGAAGCTAATGACTTTTCCCTCATTGCCCCCAGAGAATACATTCAGTTTCATAGAAGGCAACTCTTCTGTTGTCCAGAGAGGATATACTTGGCTGAGACATGACAGCTGCCTTCAATTATGTAAAAGGAAGCTGTGATGAGAAAGAAATGAAAATTTCAGTGACATTTCTTACATCACTGGAAACCAAACTTATTTTAGCCGATTGTTCCAAAATCTGCAGAGGAATGGCCCCTAAAAAACTGAGCCTCGTGGAAGAACTTTTAGGTTTAACTTCATCCCAAAATATTGGTGTAAGGAACTGGTTGAGTGGCACTTGAGAATATTTTATTTATTGCCTTTAAATTGCAGAGACCATCTGTTTGAGAATGTATGTATTAAGGCAGATAAATCCTTCCCTGAAGACAGGCCAGGGAATGGTGTTAGTGATGATTCAGCATCTAGTGACTAAGTCATGGTTGTGTACTCTTTTATTTTAAACTTCATCCCATTGAACCTGATGCTTGTGTGCTAAAAAGTGGAGAGGAGAGGAAGGATTGGCACATGAGGTCACCTTTTGAGAAGAAAGAAGCAGGAATTATCTGGCATATTCCATGTATGTGTATGTTATTTTGTAGCTTACAAGTTTATATCTTATGTGGATCTCTTACTGTCCTGATAATCAGCTTGCCTTGAGAAATCTTTTTTCTCTTTATAAATTTTTTAGTTTAGATACTTGGCTGTGCTGCTGGATGTTTTGTGTTGCTGAGGCAAGGCAAATTGCAGGAAAATTGCTTTTTAACTATCCTCTCCATTGGGGTTGTGCTGAAAGTTATATTACACACAGAGAATGAGAGAAATAATAAGATTATTCCAGCTGTTTCCTTTGATGGAAGAAATTAGATAGCATGTAGATATCCTTTAGCTCTGCATATGCAATTAAGTATGTAACTGCTGTTTAACTGTGAAAGACCTAAAGTCTTCTGCCAAAAGAATTTTGTAGGTCTGAACCTGAGCTGTGTTATCTCTGCAGATGATAGTGAGTGTCTTTTGATGCTTCCTAGCAAGCAAAATGCTGGGTTTTGTTACTGATGATTTTGGTCTGCTTGCTGTGTTTTTTTAAGAGCCTGAACAAAAAGAAACTCTTCTTCACCTTGTGGTGAAGTTGAGCTTGGTTAAACTTTCCCTGTTCTTGGCAGCCCAGCCTGGAGGGTCATCAGCATTAACATTACCTAATAAGGATGGGGCAACACTGTTAGATTTGGCTTTTCAAAATGGACACTCCAAACTTGTTGAGATCTTTACAAAGTGAGTATAATGTTTTGCTGTTTTCTATGGAAATGTTGTGTCATTTAAGAGATGTGGGGAATACTGTATTGTTTATCTGGAGAGAGTTGCCTGTCTTGTGCTGGTTGCTGCTGCTTTTTGACAGTGTTATAATTTTAAATGGTAAATTCGCATTTACAATTGAAGGAAGTTTATAATTTGTGTCCTTCATTACATTTGAAGTCAATTAATAGTCAGTTAATGATAGAGGACCAGCTGCACCATCAGGTACCTCTCCCAACACTACATCACCTGAATCCTGACACACTAAAAACAAGTAAAGGCATTCCTTAAAAATATATATAAAGAAATATTTGTACATAAACAGAACCATAGGTCCTGACTTCCACAAAAACCTCAGCAGTCTTTGTGACGCCTCTAAAACTCAAGTTTGGACAAACAAAAAAAGGAGAATCAGCAACAAAGACAGGGCTGCAGTTATGACTCTGTTTTGCCAGAGAGCTGCCACACTGACAAATGACTTTAAAGGACAAGTGTTTCTGGCACCTTTCAGCTATGTGGAGCTCTCTGTACAGTCCTGAGGAGCTGCATGGGGTATATGCATTTGTCTTGGGATACCAAATGCTAAGCATCAGACACCCCTTCTTACTCCTGGTTTCTCTTTGCAAATAGAAATATGCAAGAATTGGGTTGCATTTTCATTTTGGTATGTGGTTCTTTCACTTCTGGCTCCGTGCAGCCTGTAGTTTATGTGAGACTTATCCGTACTTCAGCTTAAAAAAAAAATATGACGTGGGTACAGTACATTATGTTATGACCATCTCATTTGTTTGTTATGTCCAAACAATACTGTATTCCCTTGAGATGCTTTCTGTTTTTCACTCTTGTGGGATAACAAATCTGCTAGCTGCCAGTTGTGTCCTACTGCTATATATGGCAACATTGACAGGAAAAGGTACTACTGCTCATTTACAGCAATAAGGAGAAATAGGCATTGTCACAGCTTGCTCACTCTGGCTTCTTTCAGTAGTGAGTAACTGTCTAGAGCTAACATTGTTTTTTCCCAGCTGGTATCTAGAAGTATCTCTGTATTCTTAAGGCTGAAAGGAGTTTTTGTTTGCCCAGCTGTGTTTTCAGTGGATGTTTCAGATTTTCTGCCCCCGGTTTCTGCAGCGGGTGCGTCGGGGTCCTGACGGGTTGGGCTGAAGGCAAGCAGGGAGCCCACGGTGGCTGTGCTTTCATTCTGCCTGTGCAGAGAGCATCTGCTTTGGCTAAAAGAGTGTGTCATTCCAGCTTCCAGGGCAGTCAGTGGCTTGACATTTGAAGAGCAGGGATCAGCGAGGGTGCCTGCGTGCGGTTTGTTTGTCCATCTGGAGCTCTGGCGCTGAGGTTCAGCCACACTGCACAGCACTGGAGTCAGACATTGAACCCTTCAGAAAATACTTCTGGGACACATCTCTTCTTTACCAGGTACCACAGATTTTCCTCATAATTTCCAGCTATAGGCTTTCCAGGCTGGATTTGTTTTCCTTGAGTAGCCTTTTAATTTAAGCTGCTGTGTCACCGATCACCAGCGTGATTTCGTGATTACTGTTGTGAGCTTCTACTTTGTGTAGGTGTAGCACATTGTATGTCTGAATCTGTAGTTTAACAGGTGTTGAGAACCTTGTCAAAGCCTCTTTTGCCTCCCAAATTGTTTTTCTAATCATGGTGGACTCTAAAGGGAGTATCTTTCCCTGAAATTTCTGTGCCTTCAATTGTATTGCCATTGTATTAATGTCTGTACTTAGAAATATTTAATTTAGTTCCATTCTTCTGATAGTGTAATGCCTGGGAGCCTTTAACAAGAGCCAGCCTTGGTCTATTATTTACAGCATAAATAAAGACTTTTTCTACAGAGTTTAGTTTAGTTTTTCTTATTTTAATTTAAAATGTGTGGAGCACTGTATTCATGTCCTTGAGGACACCTCTTGATTCAATAAAATAAGAGAATGCTTGAATGTGTAAGTTTTTTGATAGATGCAGATACTTACCTGTCTTTAGATTGAGACTACACAACACACATAAAGCTGGTGAGCTAAAAGCACCATGATGCCAACTAAAAGTTGGCTTTTTTTCTGGTCTTGAAATTCAGCTTTTCTTTTCCATTCTTAGCTTCAGGTTTCCTGATTCGTGCACTGATTTTTCTTGCATTACCTTTATTGAATGCTGCATTTTTTTTAACCTAGAAAATTATTTAAATGTTATGTGTAATATAAAAACTTAAGGTGTGGTTTACTGTGTAGTCCTTATGTATAATCTCACATAACTACATTGCTGAGATCTTGAATTGTTTCAATACAAAAAAGTTACTCTCTGTAGCTTGCAGAATCCCTGCAATTTCTGTGTGGCTTTTCCACTGACACCATAATGAACTCAAAAGTAAATCCTATTAAACTATAGTTAAACTATGATCAAGAATGCATTGTTATTTATAGGATTGGCTTTTTCTTGCACTCACAAAGTCCTTGTTTTTCATTTAGTCTTTGAAATGGAAAAAGAAAGTGTGGGATGTTAGGTATTCTCAAAGACAAGGACTCTGAAAGGATGCAGAATTCTGCATTTGGTACTTTCAGGAAAAAGCCTACTGCCCTGGATTTGTTGGTTGCCCTTTTGCCATTTCTCTAGTTGCAGCAGTCAAGGTTCTGTCATGGAGACCTTATTCCCCTCCTGCTCAGGATCAGTGTTGCAGCCAGAAATAGACCAGAATAATTGTGAAGATCATCTGGTTTATTTAGTTAATTTCTTATACACAAGGTGTTGTGTTTAGACTATATATTATGTCCAAAAGGAAAGGTAAAATTAATTTTCCTTCTGTTGCAAACAAGAATTTTGAGCTCTTCAGTTGTATCCAATACATTGGGAAGCAATTAGAAATTTTTGGTAGGTATTAAACATTTCACAGAACATAGTCTTTTTAAAATAGAGGTAGAATTTACTGCTGTCCTGGAGTACTCTTTTCATCTACAGCAGACTAAGGCTGAACACCTGGTGTCTTGAGACAGAAATGACCACACTGCTACTTCACACTTGAGTCAGAAACTCATGAGCTGAAGAAAGGGATCTTTGTCTCAGTTATGATGGCATGTAGTGCTGAGTTTGTGGATTTGTGTGAAACTATTTCCTCAGACAGCAGCACATCTATTCATGTAATAGGAAAGGCATAATCTTTCTGAAGTATATTCTTCACTCTTTGCTGTGTTGGTCCTTTCTGATCCTGTTCTATTCCTTAGAAGCTTAGGGAGGTAATGGAAAACTTAAAACAAGCTGTCAGCAGGTTAAAGTTGCTTTCTGTACGGGAGCCATGCCTTCATGAAGCATTTCAAAAAGTGAAAGCCCACAGGTTCTATGGCCATGCTAGGCAGCAGAGATGAGGGACACACCTGAAGCTGCTGAGAAAGAATGTGGAATTGCCAAAATTCTGTGTGACCTTCTTGGGGCAGAGGTTGCTGTGTGGCAGTGGTGCCTGCCAGCAGGACAGTGTGGTTGGTTCATTGTGCACCTCCAGTAGAGACATGGACATGAGAAGGTGATCCACGAGGCTGTCCTGCTCTGGAGGCACACAGCCAGCACAGGGCAGAGGTCCTCTGTGAGAGAAAGAGAGATCTGGGCACTGATGGACACATTTGAAATGTGTCAGAGTAATGAAAGAAACCAGAAAGGGCAAGCCAGGATAATCATCCAAAATTACCAAGACAGTTTATGATCATTTAAGTAATTTTTTTGTCTGGTGATGGACAGATTTAACACTTTCCCAACTTTCTTTTGACTTATTCTGCCTGACAGGTGTTGGAGTGGGAAACTGCCTAGAACAGCAGTTCTATGAGCAGGGAAAAATGCAACTAGCCCCACTGATGTGGGACTTAATGGATTTCACATTAGTTTGGCTGCAGTATTCAGCCCAGGGGTCATCCCTGGCTTTCCCTTTCATGTTCAGGTTACATGTCTTTTCTCTGTTTGCAGCTCTTGGTAGCTGGCAAATACACAGGCAATCTACTAGAGGGAAAGACTAGAAGCAAGCAGAGTAGTTGATGAAAGGACACAAAAGAATCCATTCTTTCTTCCTCCCACTCTGTTTTGTCTTTTCTGAGGGTAATTTCTAAAATAGGAGACTGTATCCCAGCCCCCTCTTTCTTTTGAGCAGGAGTGATATAGTTGGTGTGTATCTGAGAGAGGGAGCAGCCTGGCCAGGGGCCACAGACATGGGGACTGTCTCTTGGCTTCCAGACTGTGTTTATCATGTAGTTAGTGTTTAGTCCTAGTTTGCTCTCTTTGTATTACCTATCCATCAAAATTACCTGCTTTATAGGGATGCTTTTAACATAAACTAGACTTCTGGACAGAGCTGTTGTGCAAAGCTGCTGTGCTGCTTTTCTTGTAGAGAAGAGGGTTGTAAGCAGCTAAGTGCAAGTGGTAAATCTGTTCCTTTAGATCTTTTGTGTGTTGTAGGCAGGAGGTGATTTGTGTCCTTGTGGAAACTCTCACAGTCATTTTAGTATTGCTTATAATATAAGTGTTTGGTGGTCTTCGATATTGTTTTTGAATTTTCAGATAAAGGTCATGGGCATCCAATACAGTCACTGTAATTTAGATTATTTTTAAATAGAATATTAATTCAAATGAAGTTGAGACAGTGGAAGGTCCAAAAATGCCCCGCAGTACAACACGACCTCTAGAAGGTACAGTTTCTTTATTCCATAATGTTGCAATCTTTCAAAGCTCTAGAAAGTTGGCAGAGATTCATACACTATTTATTTATTCAGAAGGATCATGTTTCATATGGTTTTAGAGACCTGTTAGTAGAGAACAGTGGAATAGGTAAGTCTTACATTACAGGAGGTTTGTAAATCATGATACTCCCTAGAGAGCATCGGTTTTCCTATGTCAGACTGAAACTGCTCACAAAACATTATGACGTTTATAGTGACTGGAAAAGCTTTAACTAATTCCATTTTAAGAGCCAGAAAAATGTCAGGTGGTTCCAGGAGAGGGCAGTGTTTAACTGAATGAACTCTCCTGCAAATCCCAGTACAGCCTAATAAGTTAATAATGATAGGAGCAGGGTAATGATTTATATGAGTAGTTTTGGAATCCAGCCTAGACTTCCTAATGTGGCAAAAATCCTCATTTGTTTCTGTTAGATGTTCACTATTTCAAGTGAGCAGTTTACCTGTGCAAGGACTGTGGGACTGCACTTGTGGATGAGAATGCCTTTTCATTACCAAAATATTCCCCTGTGTACCTCAGAGCAAGCATGTCTTAGAGCTGAAGAGAAAACCACAAAAAAAAATTATTCTTCATCATCAGAAGTATGAGGCTTGGGGACTTACATGTGATTCTTAGGAATTAATTAGAGTTTTTTATCAGTTTGTATGACATTGTATGTTTGGATAAAGCAACCAGCTGGAATCTGAGAGCTCTGTGAGAGGCTTGGCATTGCTCTTCAGTGTCTGCTGGAGACAACCTCACTTGAGGGCAGCAGAAATGTGAGCACCTGCATGAACTGCTGACAGGACCAGGACCAGATGCAGGGAAAGGGTGGTGACTAGTTTGAGTGGCATCAGAAAGTAACTTCAAGGGAATGGGTAAAATAGGGACACAGTCATGTGTTTAAATGTGTATGCTGCCATTGCTAGTGCTGAAAAAATGGTTTTAAACCCAGCTTTTCTGTTGGTCTTCAGGCAACAAGTGTTCTGCTATTAGAAGTTAAATTTGCAGAGAAATAATAAATTGTTAGCAGTTATTGTAATTGCAAGTGAGAATTTATTGTAGAGGGGTTGTGAATGACCTCAGTGACACAGTGTGAAAATGCATTTTCTCTGGCTGTTCATCTGAGTGCTGTACTCTGATCAGGATGATCTTTATGCTGCCTCTTGGGGATAGAAAGTGAATGCCCTTCATTGGCAGCATTATAGGTGGCAGTCACTTGGCCAGTGTGACTTGTAGGTGATGATTACCTTGATATTTTTTGCAAGAAGCAGTTTTAACTTTGTCTGACTTGCAGAAGCAGAGTGTAAACATCAGTGGGTACTCATAGCCCAGAGAGAGAGAGAGCAAGAGAGTCTCCAGTTCAGGACATCTACTGTCATTTTGGGTTCTGATGGGCAGCAGAGATATTTGGCATAGGCACACATAGCTATTTATATTTTCAATGGAAGCTATACACTTTGTGCCTTCATGCATCAGAGTTACTTTGCACCTGTTTTTTTTTTTTTTTTTTTTTTTAATTTCATTTCAACACGTGGAAAACCATGCCACATTTTGTAGGTTTTCTGGACCAACCTGGATTGTAGTAAACACAGTTGCATGTGTTATGCTCTGTGATATCTACTTGTTGACATGAGAAGTCTGTAACTACTGTTTATACAGCATTAGGCAACAAAGCTTTTTCATCTTCTTTTATTTCAATATTTAATTGCTTACGGTATTTCTGTAAGGAAGACTGTTTTCTAACCAGCAAGTCAAAAAAATGAAAAATCACTGAATGGTGGTTACTGGTGACTAATGGCTTGTCTTACCATTTCCATTTGCCAGCATTCAGGAGATCCAAAGAACTTTGTTCAAGATTGAGTTACAATTGTTGCTGCTGGAAGCAAAAATCACATGAAATGATTGTGCTTTTTACTGCATTCTGAGCTGCATGCTCTGAACCCCTTTATAAAGTGTCTGCTAAGTTCTTTTGGCACACTCATGTCATGAAAGTATTCCCCTTAGATTTTAAAACCACTGCCATTCCAAGAGGCAGTAGCTACTCACTTCTAAAGTCAAGATCCACAGACCTTTAAAACCCAATGCTATCAGAAGCCCTGAGCTGTTAACAACAGGAGGTTGCTATAGCAGTGTGCTTCTTGTGAAATGCCATCACATGAAAGCAGTAGGTCAGTGAGAGGTGATGCTGCTGTTAGCTTGATCTCCCATAGCAACTTAAATTCAAATAAAAGGAGTGATACACTATCCCGACAGGATGCAGAACAAAAAGTGGATTAGGTGGTATTTTGGCTAATTTTAGAGTTTGTGCTTTTCTTTTCTGTTTTCTTGACTTTGAAATTCCATGCCCATGAGTTGACTGAATACTGTTACCTGGAAGATAAGCCAATTGTTGCTGTAGTATATATGGTCTAGAGAAAATGGCTTTTCATTTCTGAGAATTGTGGAAGTAAATAATAATAATGCCAAGTGCATGTCAGTACTGTAAAAAAATCTTCTCATGGAAGCTTTAAAGTAGGTGTCTGCACTCACAGAAGTAGTCTGCTCCTGCTAGCTGAAAGGAGGAGTCTAGAATGTGTAGCTTGACAGCAGCAGGGATTTTGTGCTCTGTGATTGGGCTGTATTAGAATGCAAGGGGAGATATATGTGTGAGTGCTGCAGGACATCAGTTAAAGAAGGTGGATTAATTAAAAATTAATGACTGTGGTGCTGATCAGGATGGACCCAGTCCCAACTCCTGCCAGTGTCCAGGAGCCCTGCTGAGGTCAGGGACAGCAGGTTGCAGTGGGCCCATAACTTCATCCCAGAAATTCATGTCCAGGAGACCTGCGGGTCAGGCAGATTTCCCTTCTGCTGAGGACTGTGTGATTTAGGTAATGGGCAGCTGTCTTCGAATTGTTTTTCCTAAGATGTACTGATACAACTATTTTTAAAAGAAAACTTGAGTGTATGCTTTGTTCAACTCCAATAAAGGTCCCCAAACTCCTCCTTCTACCTCAAGGCACCCTGTGCTGACTCTTGAAGCATACTTAGTTTACCTGTGTACTGGAGCTGGAGAAATGAAGAGGATATCTGAGAACAGATATGAACCTAGAGTTGAAAGATTCAATATAAAACAAAGCATATTTACTGTGATGACTCTGTCTAAATAATTGCAGTATCATTTTATTTTAAAATATGTTTGCTAAACAATAATGTTCCTGGAAGCATGAATCATGCTTGTATTCATTTACATTCCTGTATCCAAATTACTCTTCTTTGCTGTTTCACGGTATTCCTTAAGACTGCATTTAGGCAAAACCTAAGAAGTTTGGGAGGTGTTTCCTTTGGGTGTTTTTCTGGCTTTGCTGTGTCCTTCTCTACAACCCTTGGAAGAAAATATAAACCAAAACCCAAACAAACAAAAAAAAGAGCGACAGAAGCAAAGGGTGTTTTTTTTTTGGTTTTTTTTTTTTTTTTTTTTTTTTTTTTTTTTTTTTTTTTTTTACTTTTTGTGTTAAAAATGTGAATCCCTGCAGAAGGAAAGCAGAGTTCAGCTGGCCTGTGGCACTGGAGTGAGGCACAGTGCTGGAGCTGTGTGGGGGTTAATCAGCCCAAACACAACTGTGACAGTAACACAGCCCTTGTTGTGTATCCAGCCTGCGTGCTGCCCACGGGATCATGCATGGGCTGCCCATGCCCATTGTTCTGGCTTGCCTGCCTGCTTCTTGTGCCCCCTTTCCTATCTGGGAAAGGAGAGAGACCAGCAGCAGAAACCAAAGCAGACACAAATTGAACTGCCTTATTATTAAAGGCAGCAATCTTTGCTCTTGCAGGTCCTGAGAGCTTGGCATCTGATGAGTTGTCCCAGGATGACACGAAGGTACAGATTTCTCCTTTACAAATAGCTGAGCTTTATTTAGGCTGAGAAGCAGCAACCTCTGCATGTCTATCTGAGCACCTACCAGAGCTAAGAAATAAATTCTAGCCTGGCAGGCAGCATTTCTTGCTATTTCTATGCTGCAGGAATAGATGATTATTTTTTGAAAGAACCTGTTATGTAATTGTGTGCTGGAAAGCTGGATTGCAGAAGCAAGCTCTGCTTTTGGACCAGAAAGCTCTTGCATTTATGGTGAAGCTCAGTGCCTTTAGGGAGCTTGCAGCTGCCAGTTTGGGGTCAGCACCAGACTTATGTCTAGCATAACTTTCATCCTTGAGACAGCATTGTTCATTACATCTGAGAAGTCAGTCTCTGAGAGAGACCTTGTGGGTTACTGTGAATCCTTAACTGGATGTAAATAGGAATAATGCTTGATGAACAAAAATGCTGCAAGTTCCCATTGTCATCTACTTGGAGGTATCTAAACAGCTTTTGGGAGATACCAAAATATGTGAGAAGTGCCATTACAGCTGTATTTCTGTCAGTTGTATTTGATCTTTAGTCTTATATTCTGGTTTTTATTTATATGTATTTGTTTACAAAACTGGAAAATCTTTGTCTTGGTATTTCTTAAACACATTTTAAAACAGGAGCTTTATTAGTATCTGATTGGGTATGCAGCTAAAATAGTAATTTAGATTGAGAGAAACAAAATCTGATCAAACCAGGTACATCTGGTAAAAGTGCTATCAGTATGAAGTGACTGCTGTTTGTTTTGGGTTCTTTTAATAACATTTGAATGCAGTGGAATGTTGCTGAGCTGACATGTTAGGTTGTGGTGGTTTTTTTGTTTTGTTTTTGTTTTGTTTTGGTTGGTTGCTTGATCTTTTTTAATTATTATTGCCAGCTGTGCAGAAATTGACCATTAGTTTGGAACTCACGTATTGGTATTGTAATCCATGACATCTCAGAATTAAATCTGCAGTATGCACACATTTTGGAGTCTATGTTGAAAGCGTGTGTTGGAGCAGAGTGTTGCAGCTCATGAGTCTTGTTGGGGTGAAAAGATTCTGGTCCCATACTGATTGTTTTGATCCAGTAGAAAGTCTATAATGAATCTGCAATGAATGAACTGAACTGTGACACTTCTACAGTTGTGAACAGCTCAGGCGTTAGAAATATTTCTAGTCTTAGAAAATATTGCTGTTTTCTCCAGAGCACTGTATACTGGCTAGTCAGAGCACAATTAATCTTTGTAAGAGGAAAACAGGCTGAGAATAGAAGTTTGCATGGGAACATACAGTTTGGTCTCTTATTCGATTATGGTTAGGATTTGGATCTTTAGGATTCATTAGCATATGGAAGTAGCATGACATATCAGTTGCATTTATAAGAATGGCTAAAATGAAGTGGCTGCTGTTTTATCAAACTGTTTGAACTGAATTACAAAAGCCTATAACACAGTTTGCAACTAAGCATAAATACAACTATTTGTCTTCAGAGATAAAGCTCAGTTTTTCTACTTCTAGCCTTTCCAAGACTCTGGGGCTCTTTCTAAAGAAAATGAAGATCATGTATTGTTGGGTGTAGATAAGAAAGAAGTAAAGATTTTGACTTCCCAAAAGCCACTGACAGATAGTGTCATGTCAGTTACACACAAGACAGTTTCTTTAAAAGAGGTGGAGGCAATTGACATTGCAGAGTAGCTTGCTGAAAGATCAGCCAGTTGTATCTATGTCAGAGAGGGAACCTCTTCTGTCTCTTGCACACGTAGGTGGTGTATCCAAGAGTATTGTGATACCAGGACTTTTCAGTAATGTGTTAGCTGTTGTAGGAACAACTGCCTTGAAAATAATATCTGATAGAGCCAACATATGTGACAAAAAGTGGAATGAAGTCTCTAGAATTGTTTAAATGCTACAGTGAGTTGTGGGCCTGGTAGGACAATATAGCCAATTGTGCTGGACAGCGCATTTAGAGACTGAAACTCCACTGGAAAGGTATTTTCAAGCTTTGTGGAAAGCTACAGGAGCAATATGCAAACATGGGCTTGTGGAAGGCACAGCCAGTTGGGAAATACGATGAGTAACTAAGCTCTGCAAGTGGGAGCTGCTGTGCCAGGCAGAGACTGACAGTCTGACATCACTGGCCTGTGGTCCAGTGCTGAGCTCAGAAAGAGCAGCCCAAATAGAGGCATTTTGTGCTCAGATTTTGGTGCTGCACAGTGAAGATTCACTTTGTGTGTTCAGAAAGGAAGGGGATAGATGTTAAAGGGAAATGAGCTGACATAAACTCAGAGTTCTAAGATAAGAAGCTGGCAGATTCTTTTATTACCTCTCACTAAATCAGCATCTAGTTATCTACTGGTTTAGTAACTGTTATGCCAAATACCTGTACTTCAACTATTTAATGATGTTTATCTCACTGTCCCATACAGGGAGTATGAGAGCTCCACAAGGGAATTTGGACTAGTGGCAAAAGTTCAAAGTCATTTTAACTTTAGTGCTTTTGAGAACAGGACACTGCACCACTCTTTGCCTTGCTCAAAAATGCAAGGTATTTGCCAAGGATGTTAGTGCCCATGTGTTCAAATCTGTTTTGTCAAGCAAGACCAAAGTATTGGACTGTATCTCAGTGTAGGAGTGTGTTGAGCCACTGGGGAGTGATTATGGTTTTTTAATATGAAAGCCATATTTTCTCCAGTCTTTGTTACAGTTATACCATCTGGACAGAACATAAAGTAATTTAGAAGCTGAAGAAGTAGAAGTTCTCCACCCTGGAATGATAGCTGATACTTCTTTTTCTTACTCCTGAAATGCTTTTTCCTTCTAAGGCATCATTCACACAGCATTGCTTGTGACAGCTGAAACAGGAGCCAGGCCCTCTGGGTTCAGACTTGCTCATTCTCTGATGCTTGGTTGGGCAGCTGCATCAGACCCTGAGTCCTCTTGAAGGATCAAGCAAGTGACTTTGGCCATGGTTTGTACTGTTAGGAGTGGTAGTGCAGATTTTTAGAGAGGCTGAAAGGGTAAAAAGAATGGTTAATTTGCATATCATCTGGACAAGTTTTAGGTGCTTAAAATTTGATTTAAATAAATTTTTGCAGGCATCTTATTTGCATATGAAGTAAAATTACAGTGTCTAGATGTACATATATGTGTATATGTATATGTGTGTGTTCATACATGAGTGTATGTGAAGTGTGTCCAGAGCAGAGGATCATCTTATATTAAACTAAGAAAAATTGCTTGTTGTAACACCTATATTAGAAAAAACCAAACCTTTGTCACCCCCTATATCTTAATTACTTCGGAGTACTGTCAAGAAGTTGACTTGTTTGTTGAAAAGCTGCAGTGAAATCAGTTCTACTTGTTGTTGGTCTCTGTCACTGAGAGTTTGGTTGCCCTGCGTAAGGACTGGAGCATGGACTTGCTGCTGGCCACACTGTGGGCTGTCCTGGCCCATCTTTGGGTTGTGCACTCAAGCTGGCAGAAACACTCATCACATATGTTGCTTTTTATCTTCTTTTTACCAGAATCAGGATTAAATGTGCCAGACGGTGTTTCATGTTTGGACTCAGATGTTCATTAATTCTTATCTAGGTTACTGTCTCACAGGTTGTGAGTTCTGCAGCACTTACAGCTAACAAACTAGAAAAATGGCCCCTATCTATCTCTCTACAAGGCTTTTTAAGGATAAACTGTCCAATTAAGAAATGACAGCTAAATTATTTTTACTTTTCACCCAATAACCAACCACCCACATCCCACAATGCGGACTTCTGTATCCAATTACAAAATACCACACAGAACTGTGAAGAAGAAGGTGAAAAAGAAGGACTGGCCTCTGCCCTAAATACTCCATCTTGCTTTATATATATATTATTATATTCTAAAACATTAAACTCTAAGTTTTCCAGCATGTGATATCACACACTTCTATTCAAACTACACACCCACAATCCCAGTTCTATCACTCAATTTTGGAAGCCTGTTCCAAGGCTTCAGTTCAAATGCAGTGTTTGCCTGGGAGTCAGTGCCTGTCAGCACAGAAAGCCTGAAATTCTCAGTGCCCAGGGTTGCAACAACACAGACATCCAGTTGGATTTTGCCTCAGCAGGGCCTGAAGAGTGAACACAGTGTGTGAGATCTGATGGGCTTGAATTGCAGGCTAGGGATTGAGTGGACTGCTGGGTGTGCAGTAAAAAGTGGAAGTGGGGAGGGATGAAGAAGGATGGAAATAGAGTTTGGTGACAGCCAGAAGTCTCTCAGTTGACCAAAGCTGGGTTTACTGGTTTACTTGAATGTGAAAATCAGCATATGTTCTAACCTGACTCATTTAACCATATTGCTAAATATCATAGTTTTCTTACCCTGAATTGTTCTAAACTATTCTAAAAAAAAATGTTTGCTTGGCATTCCTGTTAAATGGCAGTGGTTTTGGCAGGAAAAGCACACAATGGGGGATAAGAAGATAAATTCAAATAGTTGTCAGTGGAGGAGAGGGAAACAGCTAAGGGGGATTGAATAAAAAAGAATGAATAGAAAAGCGAACTCTGGAATCTCACTAGTAGCTGGATGTGTAAATCAAAGAGGACTTGTAAGAGTGAGAATGTGAGTGCTCTTTGAATGGGGGTAGAAAGTCCCCCACTTCTGTTTCTCACTTCTTTGTGTATGTGGTTCTTACTTTAGAAATCTCTACCAAAAATCAATGTTGTCACGGAATGGTTTGGATTGGAAGGAACCTTTGGAGTAGCAGTGGCTACTGGGAGGGCTTTCCTGTTCCTGCTCTCTGTGTTCTTCCTCAAACATCTCTTTCAAGCATGTTGATTGTTATGGCTCTTTCTCCACAAAGTGCCATTAGCAGAGGTGCTTTAAACTTTCGGTGCTGGAAGGGCACCAACTCCCTTTGCTCCCTGTTTCCTTCATCTTTGGGTTGGGACCTGGCTGCCTTAGGCACCAGGTCTTGTAGTGAGTCCTGTAGTTTGGTTTTAAGAATTGTAGTTGATTTTTTTTTTTGCAATATGTTTCTCATCCTCCAGGATCTCTCGAGCCCCAGGGATGTCAGTCCAAGGAGTGTGATGGGCCAACAAGGAGCCAAGCAAGTGATGAGTTTTGGGTTTGCACTATCTAAAAATGGAAGGAATAGGAGCAGGGCACAACAGGATGCTTAACAGGAGGCACTCCAGTGCTAGTCACACCTGCTATGTTCTTTCCCCTCTCTCTGTCTCCTTTGGAAATTATTAGAGATCTGTTTTATGTTTACAAGAGAAAAACCTGCTACACACAATCCAAAACCAACCAACCACCCAATGCACTTTTTCCTTTTTCTCATTGAAGGTAAATGTGCTGGAAATATTGAGAGAAAACCAGTATCTGGTTGGGAAGAACGAATACAAGAAATAAATGGAAAGCAACAAAGAAAAGGATTTTTTCCCCTTTCAATGTTATGCATGTGTTTTATTGCCAGGCATTGTTATCCTCAGAATCAGCAACCCGGAATATTTTGGGAGAAAGTCTAGGAGCTGACAGCTGCATGGCTTGGGCATGTAACAGTGTGAGCAGGGCATGGGGTTTTAAACATTTATAATTCCTTCCTGTTTTGCATAGGTGATTGGGAAAGATAATGTTCACAGGGCCATTTTCAACGCTGCAAAAGTTTCTCTTTCCCATTGAGAAAAGTGGCCCAAACACCCAGTTTTTCTTCCAAGGATATAGAGCCTTTTTTTTCCCATGATGATGATGATAATTTTTCAAAATAATTTCTGTGATCTCCTCCTTCCATGGCCAGCAACCTAGCAGTATCTGTCTCTTCTGTTCTGTTTGCTCTACCAGTGATGAAAAACTCATGGAAGCTATGCTTTGCCCCAGATAAAATTACTGATGCCAAACTTTTTGGCAGTTCACTCTGTGACCAGGCAGCTACAAAATATTTTTAGTAGAGTCTGCCCTTTGATTTTCATGATTCCACAGAAATCCCCATTTAACCACAGATCAGTTTAAGGAGCAGAATATAATTGCCATGATGATCTTCTTTTCTGTAAACCAGTGGGCCTGTACTGAAATCTGAAGAAAAATCTGGTTTCAGTGTTGCTGTTTTGTTCTTTCCTTTGGTTAGATTTCCTCACCATGGTGGATAAGACTTAAAAGTGGTAGATTTTTTTTTTAATTTCAAGACAGAAAAAAGCAGTGTCCTGCTGTCTGGAGCTGTGCAGTTTTTGTTATGTCTGTAAAATTATTTATTTTTTGCACTTACTGTTGTCGTATCTTTTTTGTGTTTGTTTTCTTCTGGGTTTTTTAAGGCAGAACATTTGCGTTTGGAAGTGTTTGGAGTCAAGTGTGCCTGTTTTGACACTGGAACTACAGGAAATAATTTTATGGTTACTGATAGGTAAGAGTGAAAGTTATATGTTAAGTGTTGCCTGTTTGAGACAGTTACAGGTACTCTGATTCAGGCTGTGCAGATTTTTCTGTTTGTAGTAATTTTTATATTTTTCTGGCAGCTTTCCCTCCTATCTTTGCTTTATGTATGCCTTGAGAGAGGCAGAGTGATCCTGCAGAGCATTTCTATCCAGGGTCTGCAGATTTCTGCTTCAGTTTCTCTCCTTGACAGATTTCTAACAAGGCTTTGGGCATATCAATTATCTTTTCTCTGTGAATCCTCTTTTTCCTGAAAGAAAGAAGACTGTAGACAGCAAGGTGATAAAGAAGCACTTCAGTACTTGGGTGATTTGAGATATGCAAATACTCAGACTGGTCATGCCAAAAAAGTTCAGTTTGTGGTAAAGGAAGATTTAAACCCCCTAATTTTTAGTCAAAAGGTATTTGAAAATTGGCAGGAGAAGCAACTGAAGAAAATTGCACAGTTACCACTGCACCTAATGATGGTGGCAGTTGCACTCTGGGATTTTGGGCTGCAGCTTTGACATCCTTGTGCTGCTTCTTCCACTTTGCAAAATCTAGTTCCTTGCACTAGAGACGTACCTTGGGGTTGGTCTGTCACGGTACTGCCAGCAACAACCTTTAAACAACATTTAAACGTGACAATAACTTATTTCAGAAGATGAAGATATTCACATTTGCTTGTAGTGTCTATTGACAATGCAATATTGAAGACTGCAGAATAGTTAAGAGCTGCAGAAGATACAGGAAGTCAAATTTTCCTGGGGTGTGAGCCTGAACTGAGTTTAATTAAAAAGCTAGGGAGAAATCTGGAAGAAGCGCATTACACACTGAAACAAACTTGTTCTTGTTGCTTGGAGTTTCCTCCACTCTTGATTGTCTAAAGCATTATAATTCATGTTAACCTCAAAAGGAAGAAAGAAGGAAAGAAAAATCAACAAGCTACAAATATATGGTTTCTGGCTTCCCAGAACTTGTTCTCTTCCTCTGCCTAAAATCCAAACCAAATTTGGTTTTTAACAAAACAACCCTCCATATATATATACTTTTTTAAAAAATGGTGTTTAAATAACCTTTCTTTCAGCCTGTCTTCTGCCCAGTTTCATTTTATGCTAACATAAGTGTGCAATCTGGGGTGTATCTTTAAATGTGAGATATAACCTAGAAATACATTGTGAGGAAAACAGTTGTAGTCTTGAGAGTGCACACAAGAAAGCATTCCTCAGCTTTCCTCCTCCTCAAGAGACTGTCTTCCCTGAAGCATAGAAAATTGAGTTTTTAATGAGGTGTGTCTTTGGTGAACTTTTTGGCATCACAGTCTGCCAGTGTGAGTGTAAACTCGATAACCAAGCCATTGGCACAGCTTCAGTAGAAGGGAGGTCCATGTCAAACTTTGATTTGCTTTCACAAGAGTCCATATCCATGCTCTCTGCTCCTGCTCTCACAGGCCTCCACAGAGCTGAAATAAGGAAGAATAATCCCTTAGTCCTCAGGCTTTTGCAAATAGTCTCTTATTTTCATCAGGGAGTTTTCATCAAGGTACTGGACAAAAAGGAGACGAGCTTTCCACCCACATTTATTCTGTATTTCCCAGGTAGTCTTTTGATCTGAATAGATCCTGGACAAGGAGATAATTTAGGCAGATTATCTCTGTATGTGCTTTGCTTGCTGGTTGTTTCAAGAGTCAGGGCACACTGACTGCTGCCACTTGAAAGTAGTATTAATGAGCTTCCTATCCCAAACTGAGCTCTCCTGTTACCCTAGGGTGACCTTGGTATTTTATAAAAAGGATAAAAAAGTAAATACCTACCATCAGCTATGAAACAGACATCAGAAAGGTCTGAGCTGGAGCAATGCTGTGAGCTGGGCAACATGAAGGGTTTGAGACAAAGCCCCAGATGATCCAGTGTGTGTCCCCATGGGCTCTTTGGAGCTATGCTGGGTCAGTATTAGGAACAGGTCATGTTCTTGCCCAAGTTTTGTAAAAATATTAATCCCTTCTATATCCCAATCTGGTGAGTGTTTTCCAAGGATCCTGGCGTACTAATACAGTTTGTGCAGAGATGCTTCTTTTAAATTTGTGAAGTTACATTATTTTCTAGTTTATGAAAGAAACAAACCTGAAGTACCACCACTTAATAACAGCTTTTCAAAAGAGATACCCATGGCTAAGACCTCTTTGTAGGAGAATGCTTCATTCATTGAATATCGCAAACATCATATTTTTATCATTTATAACAGTGCTATTCTTGTTATAGATGTTCTAAGTGTAGTTGCCACCCTGCTTTCAAAGAAAACATTTAAAAAGTAGCCTTAACAATTAAATTTGTAATTTGCACTACAATTAGAAATGGATCTGCTGAGGTGTCCTGCTTTAGGGCAAATTTGGGAGGAAAGCCACCCCAGGACATTGGGAATAGCAAGGAAGTTGATACAAATTCAGACAGCATGGTCTTCTCTCAGGCTTGGTGGCTTGCTATTACACAGTGGTTCCATATGCCTTGTCTGGGAATGATAAAAAGATAGATCCATTTGGAAGTGAGTGCAGTTAAGCACTTAAAAACTCTTGGACTGGCAGCCCAGCTTAAAGCAATCCAGAAAGCAGTGCACAGGAATTGCTTCTGCTTTTCCTGAGGCCTGCCATGACTGCAGAGTGTTTCAGTAAATTTGTTGTGCCTTAGAATAGTGTTTTTGGAGATGGATAGAGTGCTCTGCTGCTCTCAGCAGAGTGTCTGTGAAGGCGGCAGCTGCTCCATGTTCCTTCCCTGGCTAGTGTCCAAAAATTGCACAAATAAGTCAATGAAAAACTGACCCAAATTTCTAGTGCTGTATTGTCATCTTACATTTTTCATTATTATTTCTGTTGTCTGTCTACACAAGTTCTACAGAAGATCAGCTTGTTATGGTAAAAGAGGTCCCTAATGTGGATGAGTTTTGTCATCAGCTGTTTGAATAGAAGAGTGAGGAACAGAGCATGAGGGGGGCATGTGAGTGGGGGTTTGTGGGCTAGGGGTCAGGACCATTTACTGTCATGTCAAAATTTGGCTAGCTTTGATACCTAATTCACCGTGCTTTTCTGGGAGTGCTAATTTTGCTGGTTTAAACTTGTGGTGGGAGGAGGAGGCTCTGTGATGCTGAATGGTTATGATCCTTCACCCTGTCGAAACCTGTGGCTTCATCAGGGTTGAAAGCATGGAAAACAGGCATGCACCTCATTAATGTGTATAAATTATGAAAGGGTGGGTGTCAAGAGGATGGACCAGGCTCTTCTCAGTGGTGCCAGGCAGTAGGACAAGAGGCAATGGGCAGACACTGATGCACAGGAAATTCCACCTGAATATGAGGAAGAACTTCTTTACTGTGTGGGTGACTGAGCCCTGGAACAGATTGAACAGAGTGGGTGTGGAGTCTCCCTCACAGGGGATATTCCAGAGTCATCTGGACACAATCCTGTGCCCTGTGCTCTGGGATGACTCTGCCTGAGCAGGGGGATTGGACCAGGTGACCATTGTGGTCCTTCCTGACCTGACCCGTCCTGGGCTCTGTGATTCTGTTTGCAAGGGAAGCATGCAGTGCAAGAAACCCTGTGCTCTTCCTTCCCTTGCCCTGCACCCTGCCCTTCCCAGCCCTGCTCCCCTCTGGGTGATGCAGTGTGGGTGTGCTGCCACAGGGTGCTGGAGAGGGAGATGGGATCCACCAAATGCTGCCATAGCACTGTGTAGGGATGAAGGAGAGAGGCTGCCTGCCTCGACCATCTGAAATCCACTGCTGAACAATTTAAATCCCAAACTGATGTGTTACCTGTGGGAAACCTCTGTTTGCAAAATAGGAAAATAATGGGCCAGTTCCTTAAACCAAATGCCTGATTCTCCCATCAGAAACTTAGTGATGGGGAGGATGGTAAGAACAAGTGGAGGAGGTTATCAACTGAGGTCTCAAGGATCTGGACTTGGTTCTTTGTTCTTCAGTGATTCAGTGATTTGGGAAAGGGAGAGAACAGCAAAGTGGCAAAGCTTTTCTAATTACTCCTGTATAAATTCCTGTTAGAAAGACTCTGGTCTTTAGTTGAGAAGAGAAATGGTAAAACTGATGTTTGTGACAAGCCGTCCTTAAGACCTATGAGGATGTTGACAGCCACATTGCATCGTTGTTGTGGGCAAATAGAGTGCTGCAGTTGGAGGGGACTTGGTGGCTGACTTCTGGTTGGTAATGTTTTCCTTGTAGTTGTCTTTAAGTCACACTTGCTGAGTCTTGTTAAGTCTAACATAGGGTAAAGCAGATAGTTTGTCTAGGTGCATTGTCTGATCCTCTCTGTGGGAAGATATGCTCTAATTAGTAAGAACAATGGAGTGAAGAAGGCAGGGAAGCCACTTGTGCCTGTGGGTCACAGAGACCAGTGGTGAAGATCAATCACCCAACCCTTTCTAGACCATTTTGTCTTGTCTAATGATCTGATTGTACTTTGGGAAAGGATTGCAGGCTCTGCTGGGCCTGGGACAGAACCTAGCTGGGAGAAATCAATTTCATTGCTGATACCAGGGGAGACTCTTCCCGGAGCAAAGTGAACAGGGAGCTTTTGGCAGAGCTTTTGTTCAGGCAGCTCCCACCCTACCTGTGCCACAAGCGACCCTCTCCATCTCTGCTTGTGGGGTCATCAGCCACATTTCCCACACCATATTCTCCATCTGGGGAGGGGATGGTGGCTCAGGGTTGTGCCTTTCTGCTCTGCCTGAGAGAGAGAAGTGCCAGCAGTGGTTTGGCAGGGTTTGGGCAGAGGCAGCCCACCCTCAGGGTACCACGGTGCCGCTCACCGCGCACACGGGGAGGGAACGGCGCTCCTGCGTGGAGCCTGCGGATGTGGTGACATTCCTGTGCTTCCTTCCCCACTGCCACGGGCCACAGGAACGGCCAGACAATAGACAATGCCCTGTGCTATCTCTGAAAAACATTTAGGTTTTATGAATGTGTTTTGGTAAGCACTGGTTGAAAGAATTTAAGGCATTGCATTGTTTGTCGAAAGCATTAGCCTCGGATAATACACATAACCCCCGCACAGTTGTCTTTATCTTCACATCTGTACCTTAGTATATATAATGAAAATATTTTTTGCAGTGGAAAGCGAGGTTAATGTTTTCCAGCTAAAAACACCTTTTATCTTGTAAGCAGCCAGATCTCTGTGGTAGCTGCCTGCAAATGCCAGTACTTTGGGAAGAGGGAGTGGCAGGTGAAAAGTGGTTTGGATCACCCTACAAAGTGCAAGAAATAAAATATTTTTAGTCAAAGACTGTAGGGCAAAACCCTTCTTTGTGCAAAGAGCAGCATGACATCTTTCATGGTTGCATAAAGGGGTTTTACAAATAAGGAAAAAGAAGCCTTTCACAAGGCCCAAACAGAGTAAGTAACGTGAGTGATATTCAATTAACCCTTCAAAAGTAGGGGTTAAGGTTGATAATTTATCTGCACTTCCAGACTATGACTGACAAATTCCTGTGCACGATCCTGTTCAGGAGAGGTTGCAGTGTGCAGGTGAAAAGCCTAAGAACTAGGACAGAGAAGAGATGATAAACAGAAGGAGTGCATGGTCAGGGTTTCAGGTCATTACTGCAGAAATTTAGTTGTTGGATTCTCCAAGAATTATGTAATGGGGCTGCTGCTGAAAAATTATTGAACAATCTTAATTACTCATTGGTGTTAGAATGTTGAATGAGAGTGGCTTGTTTAAGGGAGGAGGACAGGCAGAAACTGAGCAGTCAGTGCCAGCGTTTGTGCAGTGTACAGAGGTCATTCAGGAAAGTAAATGTCTCGGCATGTAAAATATTTTAATGCCATTAAATACATTGGCTGCATTTCCTCATGGTGAGTGTTTTGTTCGTCTCTACTTACCCCTCCTCAGACTAAACAGAAGTCCAGGAAGACCAGTGAGAGTGAGTTCTTTTAGCCGAATCTGTAAGTGAAAAAACCCAGATTTGCAGAAAAGATGCACAAATGGAGATACCGTTTGGAAATAAAGTTTAATAAAATATTATTTTCCAGTAATTACATGGAAATATGCAAAATTTACTATTTATCATAATATAGAACATAAGAATATAATATAGAACAAAAGAATAATTGATCAAATTGAAAGGTGAGACATTTTTAAGCAGCTCTCTGAATTTAAACTGCCCTTTGTCCGTGGAAAACTGCCATTTGTGCATGTCTGAAAATGAAAACTTTTATTCTGGTCGGCATTAAATATATCCAGTGAGCCGGACAGCACACTTGTGAAGGGATAATTGCTGTGTAGAGGGGAAATCTTCTCTGTTGGAGCAGTTGGGAAGGTTTTTCTTGATGTGCTCTGTGCTAGCCTTTTCTCAAGCCATGGCCATGGTGGGAGGCAGGAGGGTGGCCTGGGTGGTGTGCAGGTGGGAAGGAGTAAGTCAGTGCCTGCATTCCTGTGTGCCCAGGGGATTTATCAGTGCAATTTGAACCTGACATTCCAGGGAGCGGAGATATTTTGAAGTGGATGCTTAAAGCATGGATTTATATCCTCCCTGTATTTTCCATTGTCTGCTGTAATTCCCTGGGGCTGTTAATTATATATATAAATCAAACAAAACCTCTGTGAGTGTCTAATATTTAAAGTGAAAGTCTAAGGCTTCCAGCGTCTGGGGTGAATTATTCTTTTCAGGCCTAACAAAGCTGGCAGAACTTCAGTTAAGGGAAGGGCAGAACAATGATGTGTTTCAACTGTGTTTTATGTAATTTGTGCACTTTATGAGGGGCTTGTATAATTATTTTATCCCTGAAAATATGGCGGATATTTTTCTAACAGGTTTTGAATTAAATTTGCATTTGAATTACTTTATTTTCTTCAACAAATACATTGTTATCTCTGACTGAAAAGTGGATCAAAGAATCACTTGAAACATAATACAGAAGTAGCGCTGCAGACCCTAGCAGCCTGAAAAATAATTGAAGTGAAGTAAGGAATGTTAACAAGCTCAAATGTCATCATCTTCCAAAACCTGACATTTAAGCTGATCCACATTCCCTCTCCTCCTTTATGTGGAATACAAAACCACATACATTGTGGGGCAACTAAAAGAAATGTTTGCTGGAGTTGGTTAAGAAACAGTGAACATGTTATTTTTGTGTTAGCTCTTGTATAGCCACATATAAGCCTGTTTGAAAAAAATGTAGTTTGTGTAGCGTGAAGATGTTGGGGGAAGGGATAATGAGTTCCTACTGAATACTAATTGCCTACGAGTTGTTCAGGGAGACTGTATAAGAATGGAAGATTTGTTGTAAATTAGTCACTGGCTGCATTGTGCATTGCAGTGAGGTTAGACCAGAGCTGTAAAGGTGCCAGCTCTACAAAATCCTGGTGATTCACTGTCTAACTTGGTGACTGCGTGAAGGAGAAATTACGGTGCAGACTAAATATTATTGGAAAAAAATGCTCCTCTAATGACAGTGTAATCTTTCTTCATGACACTTAAGCTTTAAGCTCATTTGAGCTAGAAAGATGAGAGTGACAGATTTTGGGTGGGTTATCGCTACTTTTCCAGCTGCAACATCCCAAAGTCTGCCAAAATTATAAATGCTGAGAAGAGGGGTATTGCTCTGGAGTGATATAGAGCCCAGCAGATTGATGAGTACTCATAGCTTGGTGTTCATCTTTGGCTTCTTTAGTTCCAGCATTTTGCCTGACCTTAATTTGAGATCTTCTAACTCTGACTTTTAACATGGAAACAAAGCTTTGCAATAGTTTATTTGCTTTTGAGAAGTATTTTCTCATTCCTTACCCGGCTCCTATTGTTTTCATTTGCATCAAAATTGAAAGGTGAGTTAATGATTCATTGGCACACAGTGACCTTTCAAATAGCTCTGGACCACGATGCAGCAGCTCAGCTCGAAGCTCTCATACTTTAACCTTCTTGCTTCTGCTTTAATATTTGCAGCCTGATCTGTCTACATGCCTGGACGCCTGAAGAGAGCAAACATTTACAGCTTCTCCCTCCCCTGTGTTTAGTGGGCAATTTGATCCTTCTTTGTGCATTCGTTTATTCCACATTACTCTTAGGCTTGACTTGCTGTTGGGAACAACAAAGTGCAACTTTGGGAATCGGCTCTCTGTTTGTTTAGCACAAAAATGGACTCAGACTCTGATTCACCTTTTAATTACTCTTGGCCTTCCTTACCTAAAATGAGGATTCGAAGAAGGGCATCCAAACCAGGTAGAAAAAGCTATCTTATTTTAAATGACTTTTCTTTTAAAAGGACTCTTTACAGCTCTGCCTCCTTTTCATTTTCTGCTTCTCTGAAGGTGGCTCTTTAAACAGCTTGTGTGAGGTAGATTTTCTTTCTATCAAAAGTCTGCTACACTGGTTTTTTATGCCTTTTTATGTAATGGAGTTGGAATTTTTCAAGTAAAAAGAAGGTGTTTTTTCTCCAGATTATGTTCTGTTCTTTACAATTGTTTTTATTTCTCTAATGTCTGAAGGCTTTTTCTTTTCTTCTTGATGTGTGTGTAGCTCTCACTGAACAACTCTGACACCCTGGAGCTGCATGGCACAGCAGCAGCTGCAAAAGTTCTGCTGGTTGCTGTTATTTTCATTTAGGAGAATTTGGTAATTCAACTATGTCTCAACAGAGAACTGTTTTTTGGTTTTTTGTTTGGTTTTGTTTTTTTTTTTAGATTATGAGAAAAATCATACCAAAATGAAGAGAAAAACCTTTTGCTTTCTGCAAAAGAAAATGAAAAGGGTCTGTTACTGCCTTAGCACAGTTAGACATTATCCTTCTTTGTGGAGAAGTCTTTGGGAGGTAGGGACTACAAGTGCTGTCAGTATGAGAAAGAGGGGTTTTAAAGAGTCTCAAAGACACTGACCAGTAAGTTTATGTAAGGAAGAATTATGATCGGAAGCTTTAATGAGGGAAGAAAAAATTTTACTACTTATAAAAGCAAAGAATAAAGACAAAGAATGGCAAAAAAAAAAAAAAAAGAAAAAAAAGGAAAAAAAAAAAAGATTTGTGCTTCCTTGCATAGAATTGGAGACTGTGTTTCAGAAAGAGAAAAAAAAGAAGTCAGACATGTAAGATACTCAGCATCATTAAATTCTATAAGCCAGGAGAATGTTTTTTACACAGACTGAGACTTTGACCCAGTTTGGAGTGAAAAATGTGTACAGAATGCATGTGCAAGACACTTCCTCAACTTCTTCCTTCTTTTCATGAGGAACTTCAGTATTTCCCAGCTGCAGAGGAGTTTCTTCAGTGTGTATAGATGCACGTGCAATTTGCAGAGATGAAATGAGTTGCAAGTTGCACTGGATATGTTCACTCCATCTCAAAGGAGGACTCATTTTATCTGTAAATGCTGTAGCTGTGCACCTGTCCTTCATTCACTGCTGTTTAGGCAGATTTTTTTTTTAAGTACTCCACCAGTTTTAAAGCACTGGATACAGATGTGGTGTTTGCATTCCCTTGTTTTCCATCCCTGTTAGTAGTACACCAACATGTGTGGCTTGTACACACAGCTGACCTTATATATGGGGCTGTTGGAGCAAGGAGGTGCTTTTGGGTACCTGTACGTGCTTCAGTGGTAAAGTTCAAGGGTTCATTTGTGCTTGGGGGATTGAAATTCAGCGTGTTGGTGTGGTGGGAGCAGTGCCTCTTCAAGGGCAGGGCAAGCTCGTGGTCTAAGCTCGTGATCTGTGTTTTTTTCTGCCACTACCTGGACATGACCAGTTGATCCTGGCCTGCAGGTGTGGGGCACCTAGCTCGTGGCTGCATTTCATTCCTGCAGGTCTCAGTGAACAAGAGACTTGCAGTGCCTGGCAGGAAACAGTGCAGGGCTCTTACAGCCACTCCACAAATCATGAAATCGTGTGCTGGGTGCTCCAGCTGTCCTGGACCCTGAAATTTCCACTGCCACCCTTCCCCTCTGAAACATCAGGCTGTTCTTGCCCCTCTTGGGAGGCCAGGGAGCTGTGCAGACTCTCACACTTTTCAGAATGGAAAAAATCCAGCTATCACACACCACTTCCTGCTATGTACATCAGTGTTTCCACATTTTAAGGTGAAAGTCACTTTTCATGGCTGCTCGGGAGCCTTTCAGAGCCTTGCAGCCTCTGCCCTTCCCCTGAACTCCTGAAGTCTGTCAGGAGCCAAGTGCAGACTCCACTGCTTTGGGACATGCATTGCAGGTTGCCCTCTCCTGCTGGGAATGGCGTATTTAAAGGATAATTAGGGTACACAGAGATTGTGGACATGACTCTGTCTTAGTTATTAGTCTGGGGAGAGGATCTAGGGTTTTTTCCTTGCTGCCAGACGCCAAACGTATTTATTTTGTTATTTTATGTGAAATTGTCACAAGGCATAGTCCTTACTCTGCACAGTCCTACCTGCTCAGAGACAGCAACTGTCTCAGCCCTTTTGGAAGCTTTAAAAACCTTCAGGGGTGCTGTGAATATCTGTCTGATTAGTGTGTCCTACTGCACTGAGAGGTGGGAGTTACACCCTGAATCCACTCATGCAGAGGTGTGAGCATCCCATATGGGCATATCCCATATCCTGGGAAAGTACTGTGGGTTTTTTTGGTGTACTGCTCTATAAAATGAGACACTAAGTTATTTCTGTTTGTATATTCATTTGTGTGGTAGGTAAGGTGCCTTCTTCAGGGAGGGAGTCAGGACTGTGAATCCCATGTTGAAAACAGGTTCTTCCTTACAGCCCACATTTAGGTGACCAAGATCAAAGTCAGACTGACAAGTGCTTTTATTCTCAGTGGCTACTTTAGGACTACATCTTGAACATGCTGGCATTGTTTTCCAGCATCCCTGATCCCCCTTGTTCAGTATATAGGTGACACAGTGCTTTAGTTTCTACTTTGTAGATTGAAACAGTTAAGTGTTTATCCATGACACTATCACTTCAAAGCCTCTACATCATTTACCCTCCATGCAGGGTTATTCTCAAGTACTTGCTTAATTTTGTTGTCATGAGTAGTTGTACTGTCTGAGTGCAGACCTAAGACACCTCAATTAAGGGTTCAGTCCTTCCCCTGGAATGGGTTGTGTGCTTCATATCTACAGTGTGCTTGTCATTTCATTTGGAACCATGCTAGGAACTTCTTTCTTAAAATTCAGGTGACCTGGCTTTAGAGCAGTATATCTGCAGTCCTGCATGACTCATGCACATGACCTAAGCAACTGTCTGTTTTTCACTGACTTCCAATTATACATTAATCCCTGCTCAGATTGCTGGGGGTAAATGTGATGAGATATCTGAAAACTATTCATAGTATCTAGAAAAGAGAATTCGTAATTATTTTCCTGGCTCTTGGCTTGGTCATGTTGATGTATTTAACTGCTCTTTTGCTGTGTGTTCTCCTGTGAAACAACTTAAGTTTTGATTTTTGTGGAAACAACAACAAACTAAAAAAACCCACCACCAAAACACAAAAACCCCCAGTGTTGTGTTCTTGCCATTTTCTGACACAGACCATTCAAGGCTATACATTTTCTTACATTAACATAAAACCTGTTTTAAATTACTGTTATGATGATAATGTGCTTTTTTTACAGTTATAGTATTTGTATAAGCTTTGTGGCTGGTAAAATGTGCTGCCTTTTCTGTGTAACTCTACAATATTAGAGAAGATGTAGAGAACTTGTGCCTAGTTACTCTTTGGTCAAGGTCTTTTATTTTACCCATGTTTGGAGATTATTCTTTCCAGCATGGTATCTAAATGACACATATATCTATCTTGACTGTTTATCAGGCAGATGGCAGAGAGCCACAGGCTCTTCTAGAAGAGGCATGTCTTTATTCTTTTTCTGTAATCACAGTGTAGAGCCAGAGGATGTTCAGTTCTGGCAGACAGATCAACTTGCTGAGCTGTGCTATTTAGATCATTCTTACTTTAGAAAGCATCTTGAAATCCATTTCCAATACCTTACAGAACCTAAACTCTTCTGGGGACACCTTTGCCAGTTTGCTCTAGCAGTCCTGTTTGTTTCACAAACCATGATGAATGTTTGCATCTGCAATGTGAATAACCTTTTTGAAAGTCTAGGGGAGATTTTTGAGACTTTTTATTTGAAAATGGATTTTGTTAATATTCTTAATGTTTTCCAACAATGATGTTACCATTTTAACCCCCAATGAATATTTATTTAGTCATCTCACATTTAACAACAGACTAACTGAAGCATCTCCAGGAAAACCTGTGCCATTTAATGGGGATAATTAGTAAAGGTTTACAGATGGAAGATACTGCAGGTAGTGTATTCTGCTATAGCTTTTCAGCTGTCTTTCCCCAGAATTTGTTACTAAGATTGTTGCTCTTGTACAGAATTTTGTACAGAAAATAATGTAACATGTTATTTAGAATTAGAAGGAGGATTTGTGTTCTTTCTGGTTTGGGATGTGCAGTCCACTAAGTGACTGTGAAGACCCCGTGTGACACCCCACCCTGAAGGGAAAGAGATCACCCAGGGTGCTCATAGATGCTTATGGTCAAATGAATGGCAAAAGTCAGAGAATTCACAAAAGTTTACAAAATTTTAGGAGTAAATTTCAAGGTCTCATGGAAATTGTTATAAGGGAGTTCCTCATGTCCTCCTGTAAGCACAGAACAGTAAGTTCTGGGTAAAGACATGGGTTGAAAGGGAAGAGAGAGAGGGAGATGCATTAAAGAAGAGGAGAGAGAAAAAGAGTGGGAGATCACCAGTCCTGGCTTCAGTATCAATCCAGTAGTGGGCTGTCCAGGGTCCTGGGGCTCAGCTTTGGAGTATGTTTATTTAGATGGCTTTTTTCTCACCCTGGAGCTAAGTTTCTTGCTTTCTTTACCAATGAGTTATCATACACAGTCCATGTTTCTAGGCCTTTCTGGAACTGGATCAGAGGGCTTTGGGGCTCGTGGGTTTTCTTGACCCTTCCCCTATATCCCATTTCTACTTCTTGACCTCATTCCTGCACTTGAATTGCACAACTGTGTGGTGTTGTGCTTATCTCCAGGATCCAGAGGAAGGACATTTGTCTCGGAAGAGTGCTGCCCTGCCTCTTGAGCCTAGTCCTTCTCACATCGTGTCATCACTGGCAATCCTTGTCTGGCTCCACAGCTGCCTATCAGTGTTTGAGACACACACATCAGTCCCCTCATCTCTGAGGCTTCTGCACCCCAGCAGAAGTCAAGAAACTGGCATCTCAGGCTCAGGTTTACACCTGATGTGATCTGGGAATCCCCAGTGCCTGGGCTGTTTTGGGGGCTGTGTGTTGAACCTTTGCCAGGCTAGCACTGGAGGTGTGTCCCACCCTTGCCTGTTGTACCCAGTGGGTTTATATACCCTCATTTTGTACCCTTGTTTATATAGGAGAGGGAGGGCAGGCTGTGGAGGGGAATAAGGCATGCAAGAGGAAATATTGAGTCTGACACTTTTTTGCCTGGCTGTTGGTTTAAGACCTACCCTTGTAAAGCTTTATTTGCCACAAGAAAGTACTGTGAATTTTGCCAAATCACGTTTCCGTGTGGTGTGAGCTGCCAGAGTTTGATGAGCTGCTGTAGAAACAATGCTTTTATATTATTTACAAACAAAGGGTTTGGGATCCTCTCAGACATATGGAAATGGTTTGCAGCTTTGGCAGTTCTCAATATGACAGTCACTAAAATCATGTTAAAGTTCTTCCAGGACAGAGAAACAGAATGAGATGTGTAAGGATGTTTTAATGGAATGAGATCCCACAAGGCCTGCCAGGACTTGAAACCAAATATTCATAGTGTGCCATTTCTAAATGGGAATTTCCAGGTTTCTCTAGGTATAGAGGTTACTGTTCTTAGGCTTTATGACATAGCATGTTAAAATTAAATAAAAGATGTGGTCTATAATGGCGAATTTGGCAGTAGTCTGGGACCTTTTTTTCAAAGCAGCAAATGCACCAGACTTTATTAAGTGTTGTTTCTAATCCAGTTGTATTTTTCATTGTGAATTTTCTTGCAATCTAATGCCTATAAGCATCTTGGATGGGCTTTGAGCAACCTGATTCAATGAAAGATGTCCCTGAGCATGGCTGGGGTGTTGGACTAGGTAGCATTTAAACTTTTCTTTCAACCCAAACCATGCTATATGGCTCTGTTACCTTCCAAAAGCAGTTATGTTGCTTTATTAATATAATTTGGGCAAAGTCTTTAATGTTATCTTTTCCTTTACACCTCTGTAGAAAACAAATTTCTAATGCAGCATAAAAAAGATTTTAAAAATAACATTCAATAACAGACAAATTCAAATTAAATTAATTGAGTGGTTTGATTTTGAATATTTTGTTAGGTGCAATAATTTCCTCTATCACATCATTTTGATGCTAGTGTGTCTACATTCACTTCCAATGACAATGCTTGACTTACAGCATTTTAAGGAAAACTGCATTACAACTGTGATTTTTTTAGCCTGTTTTCACGCAGTCTACAACAAGCCTTGTTTCTGCTTTGTTGAATTTTGTTTGTTTTACATTAAGAAGATAACCCAGCTCAAATGCTGGACTGGTATGTGCCCTTCATTCTTACAGCCAGCTTTAAGAGAAGTGGGCCTGCATGATGGGATTTCTGCTGGTTAAAGGCATAAAATACACAGCCTACCCAACATTTTTTTAAAATATTTGTAGTCATGAGCACACTTTTGAAAATGAAACTCTGGATTTCTGTTAATGATTTCTGGTGAAAATTGTTAAAAGTTGATCATATGCTGTATTCATCCTAAACATCCTGTTCATGGATCAAGCCTTGCTTGATGGCTGTCACTCTGTAAAGGCAATATTGGTGGTATTTTATTTTCATCCCTTTTGCAATTTTATTGAGTTTTGTTTTGTTTCATGTGTTTGTTTGTTTTGTTTTGTTTTAAGAACAGTAATCTGATTTCTTGGTTTAAGATTATTATTTATGTGGCTGGCAGTAGGTAGAATGCTTTAAGAGAATCCTCATTTGACTGCAATTGAACAGTATTTCATTTATTTAATTTATCAGATGTCAGGTATTTAATGTGTAGGCAGAATCATGCATAATTCTTCCCAGTTCATAAATCTTGTCCTGTGTTCTTCTGCAGCCACAAATCTCTGCAAAGTTCCAGCTTAGGTGGAAAATAAAAGCTTTTGCTAACCAAGATACAGGAACACTTATTTTTCAGTTATGTGAATGATTTTGTGGTACTCTTGAGAGTCTTGTCAGCTACAGGCTTCCTGGAACATATGGCAAGTGTTGGGGAGTTATGAAATGAGCAGGTTTTGGTGTGGTTGCACAAATATTACTCAAATTGTGATGCTAAGATTTGGTGCTGAATGCTTAACTTTGCCATTTTTATGTTAGTTATATGCATAAGAAGGAAATGATCTGAGATTTAATGGAAAATTTCCCATACTTTTTTTTTTCCAGAGCACAGACACTCTACCCTTGATGTTCTTAGGAAACTGAAGTCTCCCCCTACTCTCTTTGCTGCAACCAGACTTTCTCCCATGCTGGGTGGAAGTGATGAAGTATATGCAAACTGCATGGTAGTAGACCAAGTAAGCTTAAAATTTAACTTCTGGCTATTTTTTCTTCATCTTCTGTTAATTTATTTGCATGACAATAAGATCCTCTGCATCAGTCAGTAGTAGTGTGCTGTCAATTAAAAAAATTCTAAATTAACACCAGTAATATCTTACTCTTCTCAGCTATATTTTGTAACATTTTTATGAGATCTTTTTTAAAAGATTCAGTCAATTATAGGAATTATTCTTCCTAGCCTGAAGGAAGAACTCTAAGGCAGGTGTCACTGTCTCTTTTCTGTGTTTGTGAGCTAAAGAGAATGTGCTTCTTTCTGTGAAACATTTATAATATTACTTGCTCACTTCAGATTTCTGAATTCTATGTGCACTTGCAGTACAGATGAATTTGCTGGATAATTTCAGAAGTTAATTATAAGCTCATAGTGAAGCTTAAAGGGTGAACAAAACCAAAATATTGATGAAAAGGTGAAGTTCATGTCCTACAACCGCCATGGAAAATTCTGATGTTGGAGATCCTGACTAGTATTCCCATTTCTGATTTGTCACCAACACTGGAGATGACCTAAAGTGTCCGTACCAAATAATATTTTAAATCACTGTGTTGCACCTGGAATCTTTCTTCCATAGTCACACTCAGATACCATAATTTAGGCTCTGGGGGTGTGAATCTGACTAGTGACAACATGTGTGTGGTGGCTGGATCTAGCTAAGCAGATGTCAGGTTCTGGTGGTATGTAGCTATTTTTCACTGATGCTTTAAATGATTTATTTATTTGTAACCTGCTTTGGGCTCTCCCTTGCCTGAAAGTTGGAATATAGGGGTCAGAAATGGCCAGATAATGTTGGAAGTCTGAGATTTTGCAAGTGTGATATTTTTTCCCCCTTTCTTTACCTCCTGCCCATCCCTGCCCCATTCCCTGAAATCCTTCACCCACTGCATTCACTGCAGATCCAGTTCATGTGACAGCAGAGATGGAATTTTAAGTGGGATGCTGAGTGTGTTCAAAATGCACTGAAGAGATATAATACTTATTACAGACGAATATAAGAGATTAATGTCTGTAATAATGACTCATGAGTGAGCAGCTGTCAGGGGACTGTAAAGAGCAGTCTTGGAACCCTTGATTTGAACAACATCAAGGCTGGAAGGACAGAGCTGCAGAGCTGCCATCCCCATTACAGATGGAGATGTTACCCAAGTGTACTGCTCAGGGGACCTTCAGCTTGGGTTGCTAACCTTTGCTCAGCATGTGGCCATATTCTGCTTGTTAAAATTGCTGGTTGGGGCCAAATTCTCCCTCAAGCACCACTCATCAGGAGCCAGAGTGGCTGCTGGAGAGGGTCCCTCTGGTGCTGAGGAGGAACACTGCCCAGACAGGAATAACTTTTCAGGGAGGAACAGCTGCATAAGGCCTGGGAAAAGCATTTCACCTTGGTGTGTCTCATGTGCACAGTGCAACAGAAGTAATTCCAGACTTGAGTGCTCTGTGTCTTTGAATGCAAATGTGGCCTGCTGTAAAAAAGCCAGCAGTCCTTCCTGTCTTTTACTAAGAGGAACATAATTAAGATGGGGATGAAAGCACATCCCAAGAGGAACTGGAAAAGAGGAAGTCTGCAATCAGAAAGACCAGGGCTTTGGAGGTGCTTTCAATCCTTCCTTTATTCTTGCTTTTATACAGGTGCTTTTTGGACTGTTTTAACTGGCAGTGTGACTTTTCAGTATGATTCAGTATCTAATTGCATGACTGTTGCCTCTAGCTAAAAGACAGTGAGCTGTCTTTTAGTGACTTCTGCAGAGTCAACAGGGAATTAAAAGAATTATTTGTGACCAAAGTCTAAATCTCCATACCTGTACCTGAGAAAATAGAATTCCCAAATCCATTCCTGTCTTTGTGCAAAAGGAAAGGTGCTTCAGGCCCCAAATTTCTTAATGGCAAAAAATAAGAGTCCTTCCCCTTCCTCCCCTTGAGAAACTCTGATCCAGGTCATGTATATTTATATCAAAGCTTAGGAAACTGGTGCTGAAAAATTAAAAGTGCATAATGTGTAGGCTGGGTTTTCCAAATTAAGTTGCACAATGTTTGAATTCTCTTCCATATGTCTCCCACACTAATGTATTATGCATATTTTTTGCTCAAGAGCAGTTTTAAATAAAATCTATAAATATATGTATCAGTAGATTTAATAAAAGATATAAATACGAGTGAGAAATTCAGTAGATTTGGAAATACCAATTCATTTCTGCTCCAGCCAGGAAAAAAAGTAAGGCAAAGTCTAGAATCTCTTATATAAATTGCCTTAAATTCACATGGTGTAGAAAGTAATAGGGAAAACCCCACAAAATATATTGCCATAAATAAAATGGCAGAACTGCTCAGGTTCTTGTTTCCTGACAATATGTCT
The DNA here is from genome assembly GCF_021018805.1 of Prinia subflava. NCBI lineage: Eukaryota > Metazoa > Chordata > Aves > Passeriformes > Cisticolidae > Prinia > Prinia subflava. The sequence goes on along the minus strand of NC_086283.1, from coordinate 98,776,962 downwards.
TGTTGTTGGCTCTTACCAGCTCTCATTTTTTACCTGCAGGCTGGAGACTTAAAGACTGGCTGCATTTATGGAGATGGTGATAGCAGTGAAATGTGTCTGAATCCCACCAACACAGCCCCGATGGCTAAGAGCCCCTCATCTCCCTCCCTTGAGGAGAATGCCCAATTCCTGTACCTCCCAACTGAAGAAAGCCAAAGGCCTGCAGAAAAACAAGAAAATGCAGGATTAAGACACACCATTTCACCTTCTCATCTGTATGTAGCAGATTCATATCTTCCATTCAAGGCCCGTGGATTTATCAAGGATCGGGGCCAACTTTATGCTGACATGAAAAGAAGAAGGTATGGAATTGACTTGATGCTATGGTCACAATAATGATTATTTATAATCATATTTATTTATCACATTTTAAACAAAAGGTGAAGAGGAATCTGAAGTAATAAATAGTATTATTGGGGTGAAATCTCTGTTTTTCATCACTAATATTTATTGTCCTAATAATCTGTTTTCATAAAATAACTGTGAAGACATTTTTAACACATAAAAGTGTCTTCTTAGTAAATGTATTTTGAATGCAAGTGGGTACTTTTATCCCTTTATTGCTTGTATACAAATACTCTTTACAAATTAAGAGTCAGCTCTTCACTGCCACTGCCATTGTGGCACTTTTGACAGATAACAGAATTTCACAGTGGTTCTCCTCAGCTGTATTTTCCATTAAGAAAATAGCCCAAAATCTGTTGAAGTCTCTGGGAATCTTTCAAGTCTTTAAAGAGGCCTATAGAAGGACTGTGTTATTCCTGATTGTGTAGGCATTTCTCATCTCAAAAAATGCAGTGCAGAGTGTAGCTGTTGTTTATGACAGGTTCAGACTGTTTTCTTCTCCATTGCTGGTACACCAGGTTTGCTGCTGAAGACCCTCCTGCAAATGGCTTCAGAAATGCAGAGAGCTTTGAAGATGGAACTATAATTTTGGTCATTAAAGTTAGGTTTTTAACAATTAATTTAAAAATTAAACAATTTATCAATAGCTTTCCTTGATGAAAAGGTTTTATTGCTTCTCCAGTTAGAGGAGATTCCTTTTTACTCAGGAGGAAATCTGAATCTTGCTCCCACCTTTGAAGGGTATTAGGGCTTGTTGGACGTAAAGCATCAGACCTGTAAAAACAGTAAGGAAGAGAAGGATCAGCCAATTATTATTTAAAGTGGGCAATAAAATTTTCTCTTCCTTAATTTTGAGTTTCTTATGGAACTAAGAAGTCCCACTAGGAGGAATCTTTAACACAGATAATATAATAAATGTCAGACAGAATTTTTCTTTCACAATCCTTTTTTTTGTGTTTGTTTTGTTTTGTTTTGTTTTTTCTTGCTAACTATAGGGATGTCATGTAAAATAGTATAATCTTCCTGTGCCTCTAGCCAGAAACATTTTTATCTTATATATTTTTAGATAGTCCCACCCTTTTTAGGACCTTGGTTAGGTACCTGTATGAGAACTTTAAGTGTGTATATAAATTTGCAGAGGTGTGATTTGCTTTAATATGTCATATGACATATGTAAGTGATACAAATATTACATGTAAAATAGTAACATACTGTAGTACTACATACTAGTAGTATGTAATCCTTTTTTTAAACTGGCTTTTTATGTCAGAAAAGTTCCCTGGAGAAGTTACCACAGTAAGCCATGGATACTTTTCTGTTGCCATAGACATGTATTGCTTTTTCAATTTTAACTTGTGACAGTAACTGATAATGCATTTATATAACTTGTTTCTGAGATGTCATGCAAACTGTTATTCAGAAACATTGCAAAATATTGTCTCCAGAATTGTAATAAGGAAGTAATTTCAGACAGGAGGGATAGATCTGTGCTCCAAAAAAGTAGTGGTGTGTGAAGGAATTTTTGTGCTATTAGCCCTGGTAGGAACTCTGGCTATTTAGAAATACCACACATAATTTAAAGTTTTATGTTGAAAGGCTGGAATGTTATTGAAAGCAGTCAACCATTCCTTCCAGTCACTCTGATGAAGAGACCATGAACTTGCTCTTGCTGGTAACAGGACTCATCCTGGGAAACTCTGATACTGCTGAGCAACCTTAGTGCTCTCTCCTGCTTAGGAACCCATGCCAATAAAATAGTCTCTATGTGTTCAACATACTGATTTAGCCAGAGATTTTTCCATCTGCTTGTTGCTCTCCATGTTTCTAAATGTTTATCTTTTGAACTGAACCTCTTGAACTATCTGAAGACCCTCCTTAATCTCTTCGTGATGTTTTACTCTTCCACCTTCTGTCATGAAGTCACAGATGTAGATAAAAGTATGTCTGTGAACAGCCATGTCATACCTTCCAAATACACACACACACATAATATCCACCTGCACCCACATACCTTGGTACTGAAATCTGAGGTAGTTCTCTCAGTTCCACTCCCTGTCTCAGTTCTTCTTATCTTCTTTGTGGTGAGCCAGGTTTATGCGTGTAACAAAAAAATCTCATTTTTTGGGAGATGCTGGACAAGTGTGTGAAAGTCATGATCAAAAGTCATGATCTTGAGGTGGCTGGCTGTGGTGGGAGTGTGTGTGACCATGGGTGATGCAGATATCTGCCACACTGCCTCAGAGGGGTCCTGGACAGGGGAAATGAGCACCTTGAGCAGGTGACTGCAGACCTGAGGGAGGCCTCAGGGCATGGTTCACCTGACACAGCCGTGGTGGTTTGGGCTGTCAAGGATTCAGCCATGTCTTTGCTTGTTGCATTAAGGTTGAAGTAAATTGCTGTGAGGATTTCAGGGAAGCTGAAGGCTTTGTTGTCTTCCTCAGTTCGAGTCTCGATGACCTTGAAGTGGACAGTGGAGGTGGAGGTGTGTCAGACAGATCCCACTCTCACTACCCTCCCCTCAGCTCCTCAGGGGCTGTGGCTTCCAGCAGAGATGGACTGGACTCACCTACCACTCTGCAGCCCAAGGTATTTGATCCTGTCTTGCTTTGAATTGTTTTCCTTTTAGGGAAATCACTGCAGCTATGAAACATTTGAACCTGAAGGGGAGAGATGAGCTCCCAGCTGGCAGTGCCCACTCACACTGAGCTGTGAAGCTACAGCTGGGTGTGGCTGGGCTGGGAAGAAAGCAGCCATGAGAAGAAAGTGTCCATCAGAGATTTGCCCCAGCTTTAAAAAACACACCACTTATGAGGACTGTTTCAAAGGAAGTATTTCAGGTCCAGTGAATCAGCATTTTTTAACCGAAATACATTTAGTGGGAAAATGTTTAACCAGCTCTAGTTATGTGAAAGATTAATGCTTTGCAAAGTGTAAAACTGGCCTGCTGCTCATCTTAAAACAATTTCTAAACTCGGGGAAATTCAGTTGGGGTGTCCATTGATCGATGATTATAGAAAACCATAAATGATTATGGTTTTCTGAAGTATCCTGTCTACATTAAATTTCTGATATTTTCAGAGGCATACATAGTTATTTCTTGTTTGCAGAGATTCTTTGTGATTTTTTAGATGCACTTGTTGCCACTGTAGAACTTTATCTGACCTTCAGCAAATGATTACATGAAGGGAGAAAAAGAGTTCAGCACAAACATGAATTCTGGTAGGGCTACTTTAAAAAAACAATAAGGTAAGCACCTTACAGGAGTTTTAGGAATAGTGTCTATTGAAGTGTAAATGATGTATCAAAAGTTAGGGGATTTCCTTTCAAGTCTTACTTGGTAACTGGAAAATGTTTTCAAATACAATACTGATGAAAAAAGCAAAAAAGAAGATAGGGAAAAGATAAAGAGGTCAACTCCTTTCTTTGGAAACTCTGACATCAGTAATTACCAAGGCATTGCCAAAGTCTCCATGAAATGCTGTTGAAGTATTAAAGTACTAAGATTAATCCCTTCCTTGGGATTAATGAAATTAATTAATTAAATGAAGATAGCTTGGTCATCAGAAATAATGGTCAACAATACTGTGTGGATGTTGCCTGTTACCAAATTGGAGAAGAGTGTAAGCATTCTTTTAGTCTCTTAGTCTGACTTGCACCCACAACTAATTTCCTGCAGCACAAAAAAAAAATTATGATGGTGGAAGTATGACAGACCTCCTAAGAATTCACATGAAGTTGTCAAAAATGCAACAGGAAGTCGAGAAATTTTATACAAGCGGTCAGCTGCTCCAGATCTATCTTGTTTCTGCTGCTGATGTGTAGGAGCTTCTCGGTGAGGGCAGAGTCGGCGACGAAGTATCTCTATAAACAAAGCAACTGTGATAGCAGGTGGTTTATTGTGGGAGCCTTGCTTGTAGCTCCTAGGCACACCTAAAGCAGGCCAGGAGAGCAGGAAAAGAGAGCAGGGAAAAGAGGGTGGAAAGAGCGAGGGAAAAGAGAAGAGGGAAAGAGCAGAAAAGAGGAGGAGATTCTGAATACCGTACAATAAATGTCTTTCCAAGTTGAATAGTCTGTGTTGGACCAACCAATCTAATACAAGATACCAATCTCACAACATTTACATACAGCCAATAGAACTGTCCCATTACCTAAGGCAAGTAGAAGGGTATTGTTTGATCAAGGGAAATGGCCCTCAGCTAGGCACACCATTGTTCACTAGCTGATGGCTTGGTACCCCACACCCTAAATCTCAAAGCTTGCCTTCATTTTTATCTCGCCTGTTGGTCTCATACTCCCAGAATCTAAACCATCATATTTACAAGGTCTTTCTACTTCATCCCTCCCAACACTTATGCATTTCAAAATGCCACGAGGTTTCATTTGCTGCAATTTCTTGCAGGAGTGCACGGCATTTGGGGTTCGGTCGCGCTCCTATTCCTGCTCCTCACCGAAAGGTGTGGTAGGAAGACATCGCATTCCTCGGGAATTTGCAGCTGGGGATTCAAATGGAGGTCAGTTCTCTGGCTTTGCATTACTCAACTCCTGCCTGCTCCAGGCCCAGTGCTGATGGCAGAGCTTACCAGTGTGTGTGTTTGGTAGCTTTCAGGTAGCCCTACCTGAATCACCCCTCAATTTTCACCCACCTGCACCCTGCTATGCCCACGTCATGCCCATGACAGAGCCACTGATCTTGAGAGGGCATACAAACTGAGAGAGCAACAAAAATTAATGCAGACAAGGGCATTAATCCCCTTTTTGGAAGATTCTTACCCTAGCCTCCTGCTAAGTGTCTGACACAGACCAGGAGGAAGCTGAGGATGACACAGAAGAGGCGTCAAAGAGGACAGATGGTTGCAGCTTCCCACAGATCCTAGGGAATCTCTGAAACACAGGTGGGCTGTGTTATCTACAGGTTGGGAAGCAAAATCAGCCCACTTCATCAAGAGGAGTCAGAGATGGCTCTGCAAGAAGCTTGTAAATTTTTATGACTTGTTTCTGACATGCTTTATTTCCAGACACATCATTTCATATTCAGAAGACAACACACCCTTTGCTCAGAGGGGTTATATTTGAAAACCATGCAAAGTGTGAGAAACATACAGCTCACATCACTTAAAAGACACCTGCAGTATGCTCAGGTTTAAAACATACTACCTGCCTTTACTTGAGAGGCTATTACCAGGCTGTGACAGTAAAGGATTTGTACCTGCTCTGCAGATAGTGTGCTCATGAGCAGTGGTCCATCCCTCCTCCAGGCCCTCACACTCTCTAAGTCATTGTCTCAGCTCCACAGTGCTGTTTTGCATGAGGCTGGCCTCATCTCCCATGGATACATGGTGTTGGTTTCTTACAGAAGCATCCTGTGGCACAGGTTGTGCCTGACAACCAGCTGAAATGCCCTTTTTGTTTTGCTGCCTCTTCGGTAAATATTTCAGCTCTTGCTAATTTGTCTGAAGAGATGCTGATTCAGCAAAGAGTGTTTAAGCCTGTGTCTAACTTCAAACAAAGCCCAATCTGGTGCTTTGACTTAGGCAAGCTCTGATCTTTGTGAACCTTATCTCTGGTAGCTTTGCTAGAAATGTCTGCAAAGGCAGTGGCTTTTAATTTGAAAATAGTAGTGTTCTCTATAGTTTTGGGCTTATTTTCTTCCAAAATCACCCAACTGAGTTGATTGTCTTTTATTTTGCTTTTTAGAGAGTTTGTGAAAAGTGTCTCCTTGAGTCATCTGTTTATGGCATCACAGAATTGTAGAAGACACAGATTTGTAGCACATTGAACACCCTAGGCAGTGTGTGGAGTAGCAGCATTCCTCTTTATGTAGAAGAATTTATTTTCATAGATAAAGCTGCATAAGATGTGTAACTGGAAATGTTGGAAGAATGTCATTAAGATATTAATCTAATTAATATATAATATAGATATAATATATTAATAATTAATTAATATGAATACACAGCAAATTACGTAAAAAGGAAAATGAAGTGTGAGCCATTCAAGTTGTTAGGGAGAACAAAAGAAATAGTTTTTTTGCTTAAAAACAGGCTGTTTGCAGAGGCTGGTATTCAGTGATACCCTTCCCAGTCCTGGCAGATCCTGTCAACTAAAAGCTTGGTCGGAGGTGGTCTTAACCTAGAAAAAGCTGTAATGTATGCATGTTTTTGCCCTCCTGATTTCCAAATGAAGCTGCAAACCCATGAGGGTAAGCCCGTGGCTTTTTGGAGGTGGGGAGTTTGGAATAAACACGGTGACCTTGCAGTGTGAGTGCCCCGTGGCACAAACCCTGCGCTGTTTGTGTCTTGCAGAGCGAGCCTACAGCCTGCCCGAGCAGTCCCGGGAGCACAGGTACGGGGAGCTCTGGGCAGGAATGCCATCTAGGGAGTGGGGGAGACCTTCAAGCAGGGCTTGGAGCAGCTGTGACCAGCCCCTGGCTTCTGTGAACTCATGCCTAAACCCTGTGCCAAGCTCAGCCCAGCTCTCACCACACGCATCCTGCAGTGGGGACTGGGAGTCTGCTCAATCGCTCCAACAGGGATGGGATCCTGTCTGCTCAATCCCTCCAAGCAGAGATGGGATCCTGTCTGCTCAATCCCTCCAACAGGGATGGGATCCTGTCTGCTCAATCCCTCAAACAGGGATGGGATCCTGTCTGCTCAATCCCTCAAACAGGGATGGGATCCTGTCTGCTCAATCCCTCAAACAGGGATGGGATCCTGTCTGCTCAATCCCTCAAACAGGGATGGGATCCTGTCTGCTCAATCCCTCAAACAGGGATGGGATCCTGTCTGCTCAATCCCTCCAAACAGGGATGGGATCCTGTCTGCTCAATCCCTCCAAGCAGGGATGGGATCCTGTCTGCTCAATCCCTCAAACAGGGATGGGATCCTGTCTGCTCAATCCCTCCAAGCAGAGATGGGATCATGTCTGCTCAATCCCTCCAACAGGGATGGGATCCTGTCTGCTCAATCCCTCCAACAGGGATGGGATCATGTCTGCTCAATCCCTCCAAGCAGCGGTGGGATCCTGTCTGCTCAATCCCTCCAAGCAGCGGTGGGATCCTGTCTGCTCAATCGCTCCAACAGGGATGGGATCCTGTCTGCTCAATCCCTCCAAGCAGAGATGGGATCCTGTCTGCTCAATCCCTCCAACAGGGATGGGATCCTGTCTGCTCAATCCCTCCAACAGGGATGGGATCATGTCTGCTCAATCCCTCCAAGCAGCGGTGGGATCCTGTCTGCTCAATCCCTCAAACAGGGATGGGATCCTGTCTGCTCAATCCCTCCAAGCAGAGATGGGATCCTGTCTGCTCAATCCCTCCAAGCAGAGATGGGATCCTGTCTGCTCAATCCCTCCAACAGGGATGGGATCCTGTCTGCTCAATCCCTCCAACAGGGATGGGATCATGTCTGCTCAATCCCTCCAAGCAGCGGTGGGATCCTGTCTGCTCAATCCCTCAGACAGGGATGGGATCCTGTCTGCTCAATCCCTCAAGCAGGGGTGGGATCCTGTCTGCTCAATCCCTCAAACAGGGATGGGATCCTGTCTGCTCAATCCCTCAAACAGGGATGGGATCCTGTCTGCTCAATCCCTCAAACAGGGATGGGATCCTGTCTGCTCAATCCCTCCAAGCAGGGATGGGATCCTGTCTGCTCAATCCCTCAAACAGGGATGGGATCCTGTCTGCTCAATCCCTCAAACAGGGATGGGATCCTGTCTGCTCAATCCCTCAAACAGGGATGGGATCCTGTCTGCTCAATCCCTCAGACAGGGATGGGATCCTGTCTGCTCAATCCCTCCAAGCAGGGATGGGATCCTGTCTGCTCCTGGGGCTCCTGCCCACTGTAGGAATCTCCAGACCACTGCAGTGAGAGAGGGGAGTGTGGGAAATAGATTTGTAGGGAATTTTCAAGACAGAAGGCTCACATAGTATGGGTCTGAATGCAAACCTTAAGGTAGAAAATGCTGATTTACTATCTCTGGGTGGGGGAAAAGGCCGACAGGGAAGCTTTTGCTACCAGCTGTAATCTAGGCAAGATTGTTATACACTGTTATACAGAGCTCATTGGCAAGTGTTACTTCTTTTTATACAGGGATAGCAATCCTTTTCACGATGTGTTAAACCCACAACAAAGCAGTGTGATTGTAAATGTTAGGTGAAAACAAGCACTGTCCACATTCTCCTATGTGTTAATTAAAGGTGTTCCCACTGGAATGAGGAGCATTTTTTTCATTGGTCTCTGTTTTAGGATTCAGGAAGAGGAATGGAATAAATATGTTGTGCCCTCAAAAAATGAGTCTGAAAAATACAAAGTGAGCCGGACTTTCAGCTTTCTGAGGAACAGGATGACCAGCACACGGAATAAATGCAAGGTAATTTGGGATTTATGTCCCTATTATTATGTATGATTATGTCACTGTAATTAAATGAATTATAGATGGACACTAATTTTTTATGTAAAGATAAATTGTTTATTAGAAACCCACAAAAGTCATAGGAAGACTACTTTCACTTTTCTTTTTTTAAATTTAAAACATATGCAGGTTACCTGAAATGGCCTTCATATTAAAAAACAGCTTTCCTTTGATGTCCTTAGTAATTCTATTTGGTGATTCAGCCAATATTTAAATGTTTGAATTACATTTAAGAAATATTTTCATTGTTAAATAAAATTAGGAGATACAGGCCTGTTCTTGGAATTGCTCTCAAAAAGCAATGGAGTGTGTAAACTTCTACATTAGAGTGTAATTAGTTTAATTTGCCTTATTTGAGGTTAATGGGACTTCCTGCTTAAGTATACACTGCTTAGTGTTAAAGAGTTTGAGATTTGAGGCGTGCACAGTCCAACAGCCCTACTGTGGGAAGGTAGGTTACAACACTGTAGTTTAATTCTAAGACATCTTAATTTTAGATTAATGGCATCCATAAGCAGCCTGGAAGACAGGCTTGGCCTACGTGCTCTTTCTGGGCATGGTTTTGCTGGCTCCCTGGTATATCCTCCTGTGCCCCAGGACATCCCATCACACATGGATGGGGAGGTGTCTGTCTGAGGCTGTACCTTCAAATGTCAGAACTGTGCATGTCTGGCAGTGCAGCCTGTGTCTGTGTGCTCTCCTAAAGTGTAACAGTCAGTAACTATAAGTATAAGCTATATGTATAGTTATGCCAACAAGAGTGCTGAAAAAACAGGCAGAATTCATTAAAATTTTACCACTCGTTAGAAATAGGTTGTTTCTAATGTCTTCTAAGATCTAAAGATGACTTGTCTAAATTTGCATAACTGCACCTTTATCTAGAGGATGTAGGCATTGATACCTGTGTGTGCAATGAATCAACAACACTTCTTAAGTTTTGTTTCCTGTCCCCCCCGTTTTTTTGTAGATTTATAAATGTATTTCTGCCAGTTTTCCTGGATAGTGCTTCCAGGCCCAGGTGCCAGTAAAAGCAATGCCTATATGATTTTTAGAGTTTCAGCAATATTGGGTGTAAGAGCACAGTATACTGTTGCAAGTCTTCCAGGACAGGGATTAAATATTCTAGAATAGTTTGGTTTTACAAGAGAATAATTTGTTGTTTTTAAGATGAATGACTATCTTGTTTGTTTGTTTGTTTGTTTGTTTGTTTTCCTGCCTCTGTTTTTGGGGGCGAAGACAAAAAATAAAGATACCAGAGATAAGGAGAAACCAACCAGGCACAATTTTACAAATGGGACTTTCCCAGGAGTTATCCCATGCATGGTCTGTGAAAAGGCCCTCCTAGGAAAGGAGTCACTGCAGTGCTCTTGTAAGTAGCTGCTGGCTTTTACATGTGAATTTACAGTGCTGTCTGACACCCTGGTTTAGTGTGTTGTGTGAAACCTTGTCTACATTGGGCTGTACCTGTTTTATGTAACGAGCTGAGGTTGACAAGGGAGAGGGAGGAAGGACAGCAGGTAACAGATTTCAGAAAGAACCTCATCCATCTCCTAGCCCTAGCACATTAGGAAAAAACTTCCTTTGAGCCTGGATCTGTACATCAAAGAATCAATCCTACAGTAAGTGAACCTGAAAAAGGGAAAACTGAAAGCCTCAGAGCACATTTTCTACAGACTTGGGACCCTGCTTGGTGCCAGGCTTTGAAATGTACTTTCTCTTTCAGATTGCAGCGTGGTTGTGCATAAAAGCTGCAAGGAGTGTGTTCCTGTGTGCACCAAGGTAACCTCCTACACTCATCTAACTGGAGCATACTTGTTCTCCAAGGGGCTGGAAACGTGGTGAAGGAGAAAAGAAAATACATGGAGAGTGTCCAGACCCAGTGTCTGTGTGTGAAGGGCTGCAAGGGTGCCAGAATGGCTAAAGTGAGCAACAGAGCCAACACCGTGCTTGAATAAACAATTTTTAGTAGGGGGTTGAAAATGAGTTTCAAGAAGTATTTTTATTTTTGAAGGGTTGCAATCTCAGACTGAAATGGTGTGCCTGGAGGGCTACAGAACAGATTGAAAAGAAAGGCTCCTCAAAACCCCAGAGAGAAGGAACCCTTCTGTACTGGGGGGCATTTTGTATGTTTGGGATAATGGAAAGCAGAGATGAAGGGGGCTCTGGCAGGTGACCTCATCCACCTCCTCGCTCTTGGGCAGGCTCATTCTAGGTAACAATTTGGGCAGATGTTTGTTCCACCCATTCTGGAAAGTCTCAGGAGGAGGAGACTCCACAGCTGCCGTCCCTAGGTGACTGCTGCCAGTGCTCAGCTGCTTCTGAGGAGGGCAAAACCAGCACTGGAGCTGATGGGTGCTACCTTCACTGTTAACAAGGAATGCATGCATGGTGAGGTTACCACAACAAAGACATAACCTTAAAGACCAGATGTGTAAGGCTACTGCCCTCAAGAAATAAAATGAGGCTTGAAGAGACATGTGCCACAATGATGCAGGTTGTTTTTCTTGTTGCTGGAGGGTGTCTTTCTGGTGTAGCTGTGTTTTGCATCATGGTGGCTTCCAAGGAGAGCATGATTCCATACTGATTCTTTAGTGTAAAATAGCCTTAAACCCTACATAAATCAAGTGGGTTTAATTTTGTTTATAATTTTCACATCATGGTCTTGCACACATTTCTGGGCAACTTTCATTCAGAATTAGGACTGCTGAACTGACAGCTTTGGTTCCTGGGATGGTGAGTTATTTGCAAGAGGTGACAAGAGCCCCCAATTCATCTCAGCAAGAATGCAGTGCAGAAATATTCACTGACCCACCTGAAGTGAAACCCATGCCCAAGCACAGCAGGTTTTTGCTACAGACTTTGCAAAAGTCCACCTTGGAAGGGGGAGCAGTTCTGCCTCTGGTGCCCGTGCTTCAGACAGTGTACTACCACAAATGCTTTGGTCTTAAAGAATAAAGTTTCTAAAGTATAAAGTTTATAAAGTTTAAGTTTATAAAGTATAAAGTTTGATCTTGAGTATAAAGCCTCAAATGTGCACTTTTCTTGCAGCCTTTGCAGGCAATGTTCATATAGGAAAGTAGAATGTTGTAACTCAGTCTGCTTAGAATAAATAGTTTTGTATTGCAGTACAAATAATATTCTACTTTGAATATTATTATCTACCAGTAACTAATAAGATTAGTTATTGGAAGGAATTAGTACCATATTTTAGGACCACTTTCTTGTAGCCCTTTGTGTGATGGTATATGTGAATGAGTTACTGATTTGATTGTGAAATATATTATCAACTGTGTGATTTCAAAAAATTCTTTTTTTCAGAAATCCCAGGAGAGATACCATAATAAAAACAAGCTCCAAGTTGGTGTAACAAGTAAGTTAGGTATAAATTTAGGATTTCTAAGGTAGGCCTTGATTAAAAACCATGGGACTGACAGCATGAAGTTTCTGTTCTTAATTTTCATTTCAGTTCTGTAAAAAAGGTTGTGTGTCTCTAATATGATTGGAATTTTTTAGAGATCACTGTTGAATTAACTCACCCTCTACTAAAATGAGTGTGAATTTACTATATTTTCAGTGAAAACAACAAGGAAAAAGTAGTCAGTTCTGTCCATGTCATTCATCATGCGCACAAGTATTTGCACACCTATAGAGCATGTATGATTTGATATTATCATCTTCTTATCAAATGATAGCCACTCTGGGGCTGTTCTGCACTGCCCACAGGCTTATTTTTATATTCTCTGAGAGAGCATTGTGGTCATGTACCTTGGCAAGTGGACATTCTTGATGCCTGGTGTAGGTCAATATGAGCACCAGATGGGAATTGTCACCATAAATGTGCTGTTGATGACATGCTCTGTCAAATAATGACAAAGTCATGGTTTTTCAAAATGTTGTGTTGTGCTTTGCCTCACAGATTCCCTGCCTGGAGACATTTCTCAGATGATGCTATCCTCAGTGCATCCTTCTTTCTCTATGCCTATTGGACTGTCCCCTGGAAAGAGGGAAGCCTCACAACAGCCCTTCCTCCTGTCCAAAAGTGTCCCCAGTGCCAGTTTGGAAAGGTAGAGGGGCAGCTGCCAATGGACTATGCTAAATATATCCTTCAGCATTTCTGGGGGAATTTAAACCATGAAATAAATGTGGTATTTTTTTTATTTCTGCTGTAGAAGAGCTACACAATTTTCTGAACAAGACTCTGAGACTAGCACCTGGAAGTCAAAGTCACAGTCTGAAGAGATGTTACAAGCATTAGGGACCTTTTCTTCAGTGGATGCTTTTATGATGGAAGGTGAGAATGTTGCACAAATGTTGCATCTTAAAGCTGGTATTAGAAAGTGGAAACCAGAAAAACACTTTAGCTGGTTTAGGAAGACACTTCATCTTCTCAAAGTAGACCACTTGTTTTTGATAATTACAATTGTGTCCCTCATGAAAATGATGAAATCAAACACATTAGTCTTAAAAGAGAACATTTCCTTTCTTCCTTATAGTGAACTAATTATTACTCTTAGAATATTTTAGTATGTTGTTACCATTTTAAAGTAGCAGGGATAAATGTACTTGGCATCCTTGCAGAAACAGAACAGTAATACATTTTTCTTTTGCATTCATCCAGTCGACCCTATTGACAGTGTCCATTGCAAACAGTAAACCTGTAACATTTGTATTTCCTCAGTAGCCCAAATTCTTAACTCCTGCTGGTGAGCTGTGCTCTTACAGTAGCTACATAGCCTTATGGAGCAAATAAAAATAGTTTTTTTCTGTAGCTAGGTGTGAGACTGAATTTGAAAGCTGAAAGGCTTTCAGTTACATAGGATGGTGCACATACCACTCACTGGACATCTGCTATTGGAAATGTTGAATTCTGTTTTTAAATTTTAAAGGGTTTCTTCAAGCAAAGAGTTATAAAAAGGATTTAATCTGAGGAAAGAAGAGTGCTTTTTTCCTATTCTCCTCCCTTTCTGTCAGAAAAGCAATTCAACACTTTGGTAATAATATTGACATCTGGTGAGCTTCACTGTAGTAAAGACAGTGCCAGTGTTTGCAGAAGTCTTACCTATGGACCTATATTTCATCTCTGTGATGTTTTCCCCTTATTATATGAATAGATCTGCATGTGCCCAGGGACTTCCCTTACTCTTTATATGTGTGTTGTTAAAGAAATATAAATTTTGTCATAGGTGATGTGGATTTGTCTCAGTGGACTGACCTCTGCACAGATGCAGAAGAGTTTGAGGCAGAGTCCTGGAGTCTTGTTGTGGATCCGATGTTCTGTAGCAAGCAAGAAAAGGACGTGGTCAAGAGACAGGATGTCATATTTGGTCAGTATTTCAAAGCTGTGTGCAGGTTTAAACGCAGTTTGGTGTATCAGATAGAGAGGAAACCTACATGGTTTATGTCCAGAAGAATGAATGCTTCAACTCAAAACAACAAGAAGGTTCAAAGAACATTTTTATCAACAATAACAATCTCTCCTAGAACTAAGGAAATGGATAGTAGTGGCTAGCAGAGATATGCCTAGCCTGTTCACAGAATGGTTGAAATTGGAAGGGTGTAAATTGGAAGGGTGAAATTGTGTGGAAGGGTGAAATTGGAAAGGAGTCTGATCCCCAGCTCAAGTAATTGCAACCAAAGATTGTTGAGTGGGATACAGAGAGAACTGTGTCAGAGCCAGAAAAATTAAGTCTTCTTACTGACATAATCTATTAGGTTTGAAGCTCACACAGAAAAAGGAATTATGACTATGTATTTGATGGATTAAAGTCTATCTTAGAAGGTGTGCAGAATATTCACTGACTACTACAGCATGCTCTCCTCTTTTATACCGCAGAGCTGATGCAAACAGAAGTACATCACATCCACACCCTGTTCATTATGTCTGAAATATTCAGGAAAGGGATGAAGGAAGAGCTGCAGCTTGACCACAGCATGGTGGACAGAATATTCCCCTGCTTAGACGAGCTGCTGGAGATGCACAGGCAATTCTTCTGCAGGATGAAGGACAGACGGCAGGAATCGTGTGAGGCAGGGAGCGAGCGTAATTTCGTCATCAGCAGAATTGGAGACATCCTTGTGCAGCAGGTAGGAGCACCAGTTCTGTTAATCCTTTAAGTGCTGAGGGTTCCAAATTAAAATGATTTTGTTTTTACTCCAAAACTTCTGTGGGCAAGAGGACAGTTATAGTTGCCTCAAAAAGATTCAAAACCTGTCCTCCGCTGATTATTTCAGGATGAAATAGCAATGCAAAAAAATATGATTATTGTTGGGTAAATGTGATGAACTTGGGGTGGATTTCTCCCTATGTGGTGTGAATGACAAGGAAAGTGATGATCATGGTCATGTTTGCAGCTGAAGGCTGCTGTCATGGTGTGGACTGCAAAGAATGGAAGCAATGGATTCACTTTTTTATCAGCTGAGCAGAGATGTGAAGAAAAGATGGAAAAGACACTATCCATTAATTTCTTGCAGTGATCTGACATGTTACATCCCAGGATACTGCTCACTAGTGAAGGGGTGGTTGCAAGGTGTTTCCTGTGGCCAAAGAACAGCTAACTGATGGATTGGCATTCACACCTCAGTTCCTTGTGAAAAGGAGATGTAGCTTTTCACCTTTGGTCAGTCTGTTTTCTCTCCACTGAAGTAAAGAGCTGTTACCTTGTCTAGAAGCAATGTAGAGATCAGACAAAAGCAAGTGAACCTCAGAGGGCTGTGTTTGAAAAGAGGTGAAGGAAATGCTCTTGTGATGTTCTAGCTGTTACGGGCATGGTTACAGTGGAAGTTGCTCATGCTCTCTCCAGCCTGTGTTCTCTTCTTGCTCCTAAAAACAGCTAGCCTATTTTCATTCTGTAGTGACAGGCCTTGATAGGGAAATTCAGAGGACTTAATAAACCAGTAATGTAAAAGTTCCCTGTTTGTACAAAATTTGCTAGTTAAAGGTATACATTTTCCTGTCAGGTGGAATGTTGAGCACAATTCACTTATTAATTTCTTCAGTTTTCAGAGGAAAATGCAACTAAAATGGAGAAAATATACGGCGAGTTTTGTAGCCATCAGAAGGAAGCTGTTAATCTCTTCAAAGAGCTGCAACAAAACAAGAAGTTCCAGAATTTTATTAAAGTAAGTTAATGTGGAACCATGAGCACTATTGACAAAATGCTCAGGAAAAAGGTACATAGCTATTACTTAGATTTAGGGTTGGAATTATATGCAGTAACTCACTTTTAATGGCTAATAAAAATGGCAAAGGTTTTTCCTCCTTAACTAGTGAGCTGATAAATCACAGTTTTCTTTCAAATTTTAGAAAGCTTTGGCATGCAGTGTGCATTACACACATGTTCCTGGTACAGTACGCCTCATCCCTCAGCGCAGCAGCTGCTCCTTGGGGAAGGTTCAGATTATCCAGCATTTGTTTTAACTTACTCTAATGCTTTTAGATCGTATGTCTTATTAGTCAATTGGTGGTTTAATATGCATTTACTACTTAAGGTGCATGTTTGTATCTGTGCAGCTGAGAAATAATAACCTGTTGGCACGACGCCGAGGAATCCCCGAATGCATTCTGCTCGTCACCCAGCGAATCACCAAATACCCTGTTCTGGTTGAAAGGATATTGCAATACTCTAAAGGTGAGTAAAAGCTAAAGTGTTGCTTCGTGTCTGAAATCCTAGCACATTTCTAATGTAAGGAACTTGCACAGCTAAAATACCACAAAAAGATTAAATTCACTGCTCTGTTGAGATCCAAGCAGAGCAGTATAAATACCTGCTGTTCAGGCAATTGTCACCTAAACATCAGGGCTGTTGGCTTGTCAAGGCTGGATAGTGAAGGTTTCTGATATTCCAGCCAGGTAGGCCATAAAAGTCCAGAAGAGAACACTTGTTTTAGGAAAAGACCTTGACTGAAGTATGTGAACTAGCTCAGATACACATCTGTACCTTTGGAATTAATTCTGGAGAAGTCTTTTCTAGGTAAGGCTAGGCAAAAGTTTTGTAAATTACTCTCTGTTTTTTCAGGCAAAGCTTGAATGCTCTCTGGAACTTAGTAGAACATTTTACAATTATTATTAACTTACAGATATTGCCCCACAAAAGGGCAGTAAATAAGCATTGTAGAAAGTTAAATATACAATTCAAATCCTTTGTACTTGCAACTCTGTTTCATGGGCTCTTTGGCTTAGCCAAGAAAATAATATACTATATGATTTACTTAGCTGCTAATTTTTTTTTAAGTGCTTGCACCTCATAAATATGTCAGAAACTATTCAACATATTGCTTTGGCTAATGAGTGAATCTAAAGTACAGATCACCTTTTAATAGGTGAGTCAAACAAAGGTATAGACCTTTAATAATTCTAGTAAGATGGTTGCAAGGTTCAACTTAAACTAACAAATTTATCAATTCAAGCTTTGCACGATGCTGATTGTTTCCAGAAAGTAAGGAATTCTATCTTCTCTTGAACATGCTGACTAGTGTAATGTTGTTTATTTCTTATTTCATACAGAGGGAACAGAAGAACATAAAGACCTGTGCAAAGCCCTTTGTCTAATTAAGGATGTAATAACAGCGGTAGATTTGAAAGTGAATGAGTATGAGAAAAAGCAAAAGCTGTTGGAAATTCTCTGTAGAACTGAAAACAAAACATACACAAAGATGAAAAACGGCCACGTTTTTAGGAAGCAAGACTTGATGAGGAAAGAGAGGATACTTCTTCACGAAGGTTTAGTGTATTGGAAGACAGCAACTGGGCGGTTCAAAGGTATTTCATCTGAGCAGTAAAGTCCTTTAACTCTTTATTTGCAAATAACATTCAAAGCCTGGTTGAAGAATGAAGATATTTTCTTGTGCTATAGTGCAAATAAGAATGTTTGAGGTAATGGTATTGCAAGTGCCCCTCATAATTTCCGGATGATCTGTTCCAAAAGCTGCCGTGGTTTGTGAGTAATGTGCTTTGGAACACAGGCTCACATAAAATGCCATCTGCATTTCTTCTTCCAGCCTCCTCCTTATAGTTTTTTCTTTTTCAATTTTATTTCATAATATAGCATTTTGACTTGTACATTTTTATTGTTCACAATATTTTCCATTGCAAATAGCTCAATAACAGTTCAGTGGTAATGAGGCATCCATAGTAGAAGAGAAATTCTGAGGACACATTTGGCTGGAGCACAATTTTTACATGCAAGCTTAGATTTTGGTTTTTGGTGTTAATTGTGTATTAGGGGTTGGGGTTTTTTGGGAGCCTATTAGTATTTGCTGTACAACTTTATAAAGCTGTGTGTTGTTCATTATTCTAGAAATGCTTTTACCAGTGTAATACTGTGCTGTGGGCGTGTGTAACAGCACAGACAAAGCAAGGTTATGTGAAATAATCTTTGCCAGGTGAACAGCTTAGGGAAGCTGTATTGGTGCAAGGATTTCTGCTTTCCCTGGGCCTGTGCTCCAGCATGGTGCACTTTCCTGGGAGATACAAAGCAGGGATGTGCAAATGCTTCATGCAGACCATGGGCTAATTCAGATATTTCCTGTTTAGTTTACTGTAGGATTCTACGAGATATTTCTTTGTTGGGGCTTCTCCCTTTGTAAAGCAAGAATTATAATAAGACTCATTGCACTGATTTTAATTAAAAGCCATTATTTTGCTTTTCTCATTTTAAGACACCTTAGCGCTGCTTCTAACTGATGTACTACTGTTCTTACAAGAAAAGGATCAAAAATACATCTTTGCAGCTGTTGTGAGTATATTATCAGATATTTCAATACACACACTGCACATTCATTTGTATATTTCTCAAAAATTAGGTGCTTATGCAGCTTATTCCCACATAACTTTTTTTTTCTAAAATCCTGGTGTCATGGTCAGAACTGCAGTATGTCAGTATATAGAAAATTATGTTTGTTTTGAAAAATAAATAATTTTTATGGAGAAAGATGAAAATAACAGAATTGTATCTTTAGTGTTGTACTTCGTGTGACTATGAAGGTGGGAAGTAATGCAGGCTCTTTCAGTTGTCTAATATAAATTTTAATTCTGTGTTCCATAAAACAAACAGAAGAAAAATTGTTACTGAAAATGTAGTAGTAAACACACATAAAAGATATGAAAGGTCATAGAAAGAAGTTCACAAACTATAGAAATATAAACATTACATGAATATGGTCTCTCAGTGTTATTGAGGTTCTTTTTAGCACATATCTAGTGCTTAATTTGCTTGTGAAAAGTGTAACATATTTTAAAGAAGAGTTTAAAAGGGTGTCTGATTACTCAAAACCTTCAGTTTGAGTCCCTACACCAGGACTAGTGTTAGTCCAATGAATTGAAAAATCATGGTCTTCCTAGAGCATAGTGTTTTATAAGAAGGTAATTTACCATGTGTGTGCTTTGATTGTTTCCTCCAGGACCAGAAGCCTTCAGTTATCTCCCTTCAGAAGCTCATAGTAAGAGAAGTGGCCAACGAAGAAAGGGGGATGTTTCTCATCAGTGCTTCATCTGCAGGGCCTGAGATGTATGAGATCCACACCAGCTCCAAAGAGGAACGAAACAACTGGATGAGGCATATTCAAGAGGCAGTGGAAAGGTAGGGAAAAAGGGGTTTGGTTTTCCAAACTGGTAGTCCAACACTGGTGGGGGTTTTGTTGGATATTCATGGTAGCATGTTCTTTGCTCTGCATTGCACTGGGTCCATCTGTGAATTTGGGTTTTCCTCTGAGCTCAATGTGCCAAAACCTCATCTCTCCTGCCACACTTCCCATATTCCTCCTGGTTTCCCACTGAATCAGCAGGCCCTTTCTGTTCCTCCTTAGATATCCTTACCAGCCATTGTGCCAGTCTTCCCTCACCTCTGCCTTTGGCACTGGCTGCCTTCCAGAGCCCTGCAGGTGTCCATACAACCATTTTGAGGAAATCACAGATCATGCCTATTATCTTGGCATCAGCTCGTTAAGAATGGTGGGAAAATATTGCTTCTGATGGGCCCTTGTGCTTGGAACAGCAGATCTGTGTGTGTGCCCCAGCCCCTCTCTTGCTGTGCACTGCAGCCCTGCCAGAGGAAAAAGGAATCCTTTGGTCTGCCTGATGTTCACTTACTGCTTCTTAATGAGGCAGACAAATGGCATGCTTCTGGATTGTTGCAAAAGCTGCTGGTGTTGTGTTCTGTTTATTGTGAACACAACATTGTATTGAAGATGTACAGATGATGTGCAACTTTGTTTTATCCACCTTTGTCTCTTATCTTTGAAGTTGCCCAGAGGAAGAAGAAGAGGTAAAAATGAGTGAATCTGATGAGGACAGACGTATTGCTGAGGCTAAGGCATACAGAATTCAGAAATATCAAGGTGTGGTATTTTTCCTGTTGCTCTGAGAGCTCCAACACCCTCAGAACTCAGGGTGGATTAGTGATGCACCCACACTGTCTGGTGTGTTCAAGGTGGCTCAACAGGCAGAGTCACAGCAGAGACAGATGGGGTGGCCTGATGGTATAATGTGAGCCTAGTGAAAGAGAAGCATGTTTTTTCCAAACACTTCAATGTTTTTGCTTCATTACTATAACTGAAAAAGAAAGATAAAAATACATGTTTCCAAAACAAGCATCAGGACCAGGTAGTTCTGAAATTGTGAAAATACCTTGAATCTTCAAAGTTTTGGTTTTGTGCTTGTTCATGGCACTTTGTCCTTTGCTGCTAATATTTTTTATCTACAAATATAGCTAATGAGGATAAATTCTACTTCCTTGGTGCCCCTACACCTAACTCTCACCTCTTTATACTGCTGTGAGGAGAGAAATTGCAACAATGTCTGTCCTATTGAGAGCCACAGGGAAGGGCATCCTCTGCTGAAAGTAGGTGTTCTTTGATGTTGAGGCCCCGAATTATTAGCACACATGAGCCAAGTGCTTTTCCAGGAGGTAGAACTGACCTGTTGTGAGTGCAACAGGAGCAATGAGGGCCAGGGAGGGCAGCCAAAGCCATCTCATCAGGGTAGGGCTTTGGTGTAGACTCTGCCAGGGTGTCTGGCTTTCATTTGGACAGACTATGGGATGAAACTGGATGAATTTGGGTCCTGGGTACTTAAAAGAAGCTTAACTTGAATTAGCACTTTCTACATGGCGTAAATATTAGAAAGGTGAATGGGGAGCATGCTTTCCCTGCAGGATAAAAATTCAATTTTCAATACAGTTTTCAATTTTGCACTGTTCAATTTTGGTTGGCAGAATCACTGAGTAACCAGGACCAGCAAATCTGCAGTTATTTAGAAGGGAAGCTGCGTATCTACGCAGAACTGGGAGATTTGTGTGGGTTTGATGATGTCCACGTAGAACCTCACCTGCTTATCAAGCCTGACTCTGGAGAAACCCCACAGGCTGCTCCACTGCTGGCAGCAGCACTCAGAGAAGGTGAGTTTGCATGGGAAGATTGCATGGCATTGGTGGCTCCTCACGTGGGCAGGTATCTTAAGGTAACCAAGTGCAGCTGAGTTGCCTTGTGCTGCAATTCTGTCAAGTCTCAGGAAGTGGCAGTGTCAAAAATTGCCAAAGGACACGGAAGAAAAAACCTGTCATGATTATTTTTGTCAGATACAGGGGATGGTACCTGCCAGACTGCAAAATAATGGATATGTTTAGGGCATAGCATCAAAGATAAGCTGGTAGGGGCATGGTGTTAGGTTGTTAGATATCCTTACAGCACAGCTTCATGAAGTACAGCAGGGGTTGCAGTATTATTTTGCACCCGACCTTCACCTACCTTGCCTGATTTTGACATCAGATCAGAATCCTGCCTGATCACGCACAGAGTAAATCAAATTTCTGTCAAGAAACACCAGTCAAAACTACTGCAGGAGGCCTGGTTTTTCTGCCTGCTATCTTAACAGGGAGTTTGCAGGTGGCTGCATGTCTTGGTTTAGGAAGACAGGTGTCTGCCAGGGAAAGTGGGAGCTTCCCTTGGAATGGAGAATGTAAACCCCCTCCCTCGGAATTATTATAATTTTGAAATTAAGGGGCTCTCAGGCAAAGATATGGGAATGGGAATAACAGCGCTTTACTAGAAATATTAAAAATAAAAATGTAGTACTAAAAAAAAAACCAACCCAAAAAAACCCCAAAAACCAACCAAACAAACAAACAAACAAAACCCACCAAAAATAAAAGTAAACAAACAACAACAACAAAAAACATTGACAGAGTCGGAATACAGCCTAACACCCTGTTGGTTGGGGTGTTGGTAGCAGTCCAAATAAGTCTTCCTGGAATGACAGATGTGGTTCTGTTGGAGCAGAGATGATCCTGATGAAGAGTGTAGTTTCCCTGTGGAAGGGTCCAGTGGTGGTGAGATGGGCCTGGTCTTCCTCTGGGAATGCAGTGCACACAGGCTGTCCTGTTGCTCTGAATCTCAGGTTTTATCCAGGTGGGAATGCTGGGCTCCTCCCCCTGGGTGGAGCATCTCCCAATGGATGATGGAATTGTATCAGCCCTGCAGCCCTGCAGCCTCGATGGCCCATGAACAGCAGAGATCCCCTGGAGGGAGGATGGGGAGTGGAGGAGATAAAGATCACTGCCCCAGCTGGTTTTAACAGCTGGGCCATTAACAGAAGACACCCACCCCCTCCCCCTGGAGTTATGAGTTATAGAAGAAAAAAAAACCACCTTCCCGACCAGTTTCAACAAATGGTAACAGAATACTTTTGGTTACATTGCAACCCAAGACATTGCACCATCTACAGTGCTGTCCTACAAAGGAAGGAAGGGAATTTGTAGATACCTTGCCTAGCTGGAACTTCAACTAAACTTCTCCTTCACTCAGTGGAAAAGAGCCCTGGTAAACTGAGTCCTGACTTTAGTATCACCTAAATTGAGAACTGTGTGCTACTAACAACATTTGAACCTATAAGGCAGTGGGGCTTGGTCTTCATCATCATTATAAAATCAAAGACCATTTTATTGGTAAAATTGATTAAAATTGTGTAGGGTACTGTATGTCACTGGTGAAACAAAATACTTTAAATGGTAGCCTATACTTACTATACACCTTATTCTGCCCACTTCTTTATTTTTCACTTTCTCTTATGCTGTTATTGATGTTGATGATGTCTCTGATTTCAAGACTCTACAACACTCTGTGGGAGCTTACAGTTGTTTACATTGTAGACAATTTGTGGGGATTATTTTCCAGAATGGAAATACTGAGTCCCTGAGCTAGCAGTAGACTTTATGGGAATAAAGCGTTGCTCATCATAGAGAAGGACAGAATTACATAGTGCTTAAGCAAATTACATATACACAGATCTGTGAGATGGGATGGGATAAATCCAAGGCTGCCAGCAAGCTCACCAGTGTCACTGTGGGGCTGTTTTCTGTCAACTTTGAAAGTCACGGTGATCAGAAGAGGTTCCTGATGATTTGAAGAAAGCAAACCTCACACTCCAAGAGGGAATACACAGAGAACTAAAAAACTGAGAGTCAGTCTCACCAGCATCTCTGAGATAATCCTCCTGGAAGGCATTTCCAAGAACCTGAGAGGCAGGAGGAGGATTCAGAACAGCTGTCACAGATTAATTAGGGCAAGTTGTGTCTGATTAACCTGACTGGTTTCATGGTGAGAGAGTAGCACATGTTGGTTACCTTGACATCTCCCAGACCTTCAATACTGCACTGGCTGTGGTGTCCTTACATCTGAATTGATGTAAACTGCTTAACTGGGTGGAAGACAGGCTGGCCTGCTGGGCTGGAGGGATCAGCCATTTGATGTCCAGTTGGTGTGATTTTTATTAGGGGAATCTCTTAGGGGTGCATCCTAAAACCAACACATTTATTAATGCAGTTAACCTCGGGATTGAGTACACTCTTGGCAAGATTATGACTGTCATCGAATGAGGTGGAGCACTCGGACCTCTACAGACTGGGAAAATGGGCTAAGAGGAGCACCCAGACATTTGAGAAAGACAAATGCAAAGTCCTGCATCTCAGGGGATGTAACTCCATGTGTTGGTATAGGCTGGACACTGATTAGGTAGAAAATGCGTCTGTGGAAGTGGACTTGGGAGTCCTACGTGACAGCAGGTTGGCCATGAGGCAGCAGCTGCCCTTGTGGCAAAGATGGGCAGCTGATTCCTGGGCTGCTGCAGTAGGAGGAGAGTTGACAGCGAGTTGAGGGAAGTGATTATTCTTCTACTTTTAACCCTGGTAAGTCCTATCTGGACTCTCATGACAAATGCTGCGTTTCCCCTGGACAAGAGACATTGACAAAGAGGAGTAAATCCAGTGAAAAACACCAGGATGAGTAGAGGGCTGGAGGACACGATGTCTGAAGAGAAGCTGAGGTAGCTGGCTTGGTGGGATCTCATTACTGTCCACAGCAGCTTAATGGGAGGCTATAGAGAGGCCAGATTTTTTGAGAGGCACATGACGATGAAAGAACACATGGACAAGAGACAGTAGCCCTGTGGTGAAACACAGGCAATTCCAGATAACTATAAAATGCCATGAGAGTGTTAAAAAAGCAGAACAGTTTTCTCAGGGAGGCTTTGAAGTTTCCATCTTTGGAGGTGTTAAAGGCTTGTGTGTGCAACACAATTTAGATAGATCAGGTTTGAGTGAAGTATAGGACTAGGTGACCTCTGAAAGTCCCTCACAAGCTAAATTATTCCGTGGTCAATCAATTCTATGTCATTGATTCATGCACTAAGGAACAATTCAAGGGCCCTCTGTAATCCTGCATGTTTTCCTCTTTAGTTGAAAGTCTCCATGTTGCTGTGACATCATCACAAGTGAGTGAGACAGACACATCACCAGAGGAAAGTACTGAGGAATTAAGTGTGAAGCAGAGGTTCACTGCCAATGAAATATTGGAATCTGTTCCAGGCGGTGAGTAAAATTTGATGCTTTTACATCTTCAGAGTGCTACAATTATTGATACTGAATCTTTTTTTGGAAAGCCTCCATGGTGTAGTACAGAACCAATAGAAAATAATGTAATAAAAGCTGTCTTTGGGCAAATGCTTAGGTAGTGTAAATTGTTACATAACTTCATTGAAAGTACATTTTCTTGTCATTGTTGTTCAGCTCTGCATCAAGTCTATATTGCAATACAGACCATTTTCCTTCTTGTCAGGAGGTTTGAAAACCAGGATTGACATTCCAAAAATTTCAGCTGCAAAGGGTAGCATTAATTTCTCAAAACAAAATTGCGAATAAAGTTGTGTGAAAAACATTGGTACACAGCACTTTTAGTGTTACAGTTACACTTATCTCCAACCTTTCATAAATGTAATAGTGCTGTTTTATGAGGTAGACAAACTAGATTCTGCACATGTACCATCCTGGCTTGAAAATTTGTTTTTCCCCAGCCTAGGATCCATTGTGTAACTACAAAGTAAAAAAATCACTTTCTCATCATCCTGAGTAGAAGTAAAAAAGCATGCTCTTTATTTTTCTAGTCAGGATATGCTTTGACATCTTTCTTTTGCATTTTCTTGGGGCTTTATTTGTTAGATGCAGAAAGAAAAGAAATTGAAGAATCACCAGAGATCAATCTCAGTGTTGAAAAGGAAATGGCAGGTGCTGATCTCGAGGATAAGGTATTGTAACCAGTTCTTCTTCCTGCATTGCACACAGCAGTCTGGGCACTGTGCCTGTACGTGCCATCCAGATTTTTATGGGGAATTTCACTCAGACCTAGATAATTCAGTCTAATAGAGATCTCTGCAATTAATAACAAAATTTTAAAAAGCAGTCGTAAACAATCCATAAACAAAATGATTTTCCTGCAAGGCTTGAGATCAGTGAGTTGTAATAACAGGCAGTGTTTTCAAACCACTTCTGTGGGCTGCTTACAAGCCTGGGTCTCTGCATTCAATAGATGCACACCTATGGAGCTGGCAGTAGCATTCCCTCTACCCCCTCCTCCTGCTCACAGGATGGTGGGAGTCTCCTGCAGTAACAGAGTCCTCAGGTAATGCAAGGAAAACTTGTGTACAGGAGGAACTTTGTTGTGAGAACAAGCACTTAGGATAGGATGGATGTTTTTACACCAGCTTGCTTCACTATTTAAAAAAAAAATTAAAAATTAAAACAAAATGGAGCAACTAGAACAGAAGAGAAAGTGCCCATTTTGCAGAGTCCTATACCTGATAAGCAAATCTAGGGAGAAAAGCAGAACCAAATGTCAGTTCTGGAGAAAACTAGGAATGACAAATTTTATGTAGCAGTGTTGGAGCACAGTGTTGGAGTAAGCAATGTGAATTACTGTGTGGAAATAAAGTGAACAGTAATAGTGTAGTTTTTAGGTGGAGAATAAGAATCACAAAAGGAACAAAGGGGAGAGACAAGAATATAAGATAAGAATAGAGATATATAAGAACATACAGAACTTGAAATGGAAAGAAAACTTTGCTGGAAAGTTCAGCATTAACATGCTGTGTTTGCATCAGGTCTGAAAAAGGGCTTGTGTGCCTGAAACCGTGTGTTTTCTTGTTTGTTTTCTATATTGGGAATACTCTTGCTAATAACCTCACCTTATGCTTAGCTCTAGATCATCTTACTTATCCAGATTGCTGGTAGAAGGGGGCAGGAGGAAGAATGTGAGTGGAAAAAATTGTTTGAAAACAAAAGTCTAAATGAGGGAGCAGAGAATCTAGACGAAGAGAAATAGAACCTAGAGAGGGTAGAGGAGCTCAGATGTAGCCCACATGAAGTAGCTCCACATGAAAACTTTGCCAATGGGGTTATAGAGAAGGTAGAGCCAGGCTTTTCTCAGAGGTGCACAGCAAAAGGATGAGTGTTCAAGATAACAAGCTGCAGCAAGGGAAATTCTGAGTGTATACAAGGAAAAAATTCAGTGCAAGGATGAGCAAAGAGGTCCAAAGAGGTTGTGGGAGTCTCTACTCTTGGAGATTTTCTGGATTTGGAAGAGTGGATTTGGAGGATTCCTGGAGTGGAGAAGGCCTTCAGCAACCTCCTCTAACTCTGAAGCTATGCCTACTCATAAAGCTGGAGGGACCTGCACCCAAATCTTCCACCCTGAGGCATTACCTTATTATTTATGGCCTTGCTATTTGTGCAAGGCATAGATCACACTCTCTGATACCATGTCAGAATCAGACTTACCAGGAGGTGGCAGAATGAGCAAAGAAAAGAGGCAAGGCAAGGGCTTTCCAGGGAGGTGGGTGTGCTGTCCCAGGGTTGTGGGTGCCAGCTCTGGACTCAGCCCAGCTCTCTTGGGGAAACAGGAGCTGGACAGGGGGGCAAGAGCTCCCAGCCTGGAGGTTGGATGCTGACTAGATACTGGAAAGAAGAGCCTTGTCCCTGCAGCATGAGGGGTCTCCAGTGGGCAGCTGTGAGAGGTGATCCCCATCTTGTCTCCCCTGCCCCTGCCTTGTGAGGATATCTCTGCAGGCATTGTCCACAGCACAGTGCAGCCTGCCCTGGGAATCTGACCATCCTCATCTCTCTGAAGGTGGTCAGGAGCAGTGGCAGAGAGGTGTTGGTGGCTTCCAGCACGGCTTCACCTGCAATTACTGCCTCACTCCTAGCTGGACCTGCAGGGCATGTGCCAGCTCAGCTAAACCTGCCTCATTTCTTAGTGCTCAAGTGGTGCTGCAGTGGGAGGACTTTGGGCACTGGGACTGGCCAGTAGGAACTCCTTGGCCAGGCCTATGCCAGATAAACCCCCTGTGCACATCTGTTTTCAAATTAAAAAGGGCTTAAAACCCTGAAAGAAACCCTGCTCTTGTTCAGTGTGCAGGCTCTCCTTGGTACACTCTTCCTCACCCTTCCAGCATTGCCTTCCTTCTCTCTCTCTCTTGCCCTGTGCTGCCTCCTTGCCCTCTGCTCACCATCCATACAGCCATGGAAAAGCAGAGCTTTTCTTGAGTCCATCCTTGTGCTGCACAAGACATCCCTGCAAAATCCTCTGCTTTCCCAGCAGAGCTGAGCTTTCCTGTGGCTTGTGGATGCAGTGAGGAGGAGGAGGAGGTGAAGAGGTGGAGGGGGAATGGAAGGAAATACTGCAGAGAGATAATGAGAGAAGGAGTAGTGGAGGAAATGATGCAGCTGGTCCTCCCTTTGCCCCATGGGTGTCTGCTTGGGGTTGTGTTCAGGGGGCTGGGCTTTCTCATTTTCATTTTCAGTTATTGCATCTAAATATAGCAGATGCTTTGCTCTCTGTGGTGGAAAATGAGACCCAGTAGAGAACTTAAGAGAATCAGAGAGAAAACAAATATTCCCCAAACTCTCCTCTGCTTCTTAAAAAAAAAAAAAGAGAAAAATCATACAGGAAGTCTTTTCAGCATAGTCTCAGAAGGGATTGAAGGGATTGTGTTTGAAACAGTCCCCACCATTTCACCTTACCTTTCCCAGAGGAGCTGTTTTTCATGCTGAAGGGATTATAAGGGATTATGGGTAGCTTCACCCCATAAATTTAGAGAGCTTCTTAGGAAAAGGGAGCAGGATGGAAAGTGTGAAGTGGCTGTTCCTTGCTGCAGAGGACAGTGGTGACCCTGCTGGTGCCTTTTGTAGGGTGTACTGGGCACAGCATCTCACAGGGCACTTAAAGCTCTTTTTTCAGATCCACTGACATGATTTCTTGCTGGTTTCTTAGTACCTTATAATCTCTCTTTTTGAAGAGCCTTACGCTGTTTCATCCTACTGCAAGTAATCTAAACCCACTGTGCTGTATATACAGAGGTTACTGTGTTTCAAAATTGTCAGGCAAACAAAGAATGAATTGAAATGTCTTTTTTGTGTAGCATTAATCACAAGGAATTAAAATTGTGGATGAAATAGTTTTATTTGTACAGTTGTGTTCAGAATCTCTAGGAATTTCCATGGAAACTCCATTATTGATGAATTATTAGTCTTTATAGGTTGTTGCTTCTGTCTTTTTTCATATACCCACAGAAAGAGTTGACTGAGTACACATTTCGTAGCCATATGTCCTCACTTGTTTCAAAAAAATTATCTAGATGATACAATTTCAAGATTTAAAACAACTTTTTAAAGCTACATGTGTTTCTTTTAGGGAGGAAATACCAATTTTTCAGGATCTACAGGGACAGAGGTGAGTAGATTTAAACCTCAGACAGAACATAGTAACTATTTTGTTAACAGTGGCCAAACCTTTGAAAATCCTTCTCTTTTATTTTCTAGATTGTACAAGCAATCCAGAACTTAACCCGTCTCTTATACAGCATGCAGGTGACTACTCCACTACTAACTTTGTAATTAATTTGTCCTAATAATTTACTTTAAAGATTTGTGTTCATGTTGTCCTGCTTTTGGATATTATGTTAATTGGTACTGATCTCTACTGACTGTTGCATAAGTTGTCACAGAATATAGTTTTATTCTACAGTTTTATTCTACATCAGTGCTAGGTTTCTTTTAAGAACTGAATAATACTAACCTGCTTAGAGGTCAGTCCCTCCTCCCAAAAGAGGATGTCTGTACTGTTCAAAAATTTAGCAGGAAAGTAAAAATGATCCACTTGAAGCTCCACTTGAACTGTCATTCCACATACAGATTTCTGAAATTATAGTTAAAAGTTTGGAAAAGAAATTGTATTTTGATTAGACTGTTCTCCTGGCTAGCAGTAAGCAGTAACTTCGCCAGGTAGCTCAGGATAGCAAACTCAGCATTTTAGATGCTTAAACATCACTTGCTTTGTATATTCTATAGGGTCTTAGTATGAAGAATTTGCCTCTTTTATGCTAAGTTTGAATGTCTTAACTTACTTCTTCTTATTTAGCTGCAGTTTCATATTCTATTTTTAAATATTTCATTTGAATATACTTAATTTTTAGACCCTGTTGACCTTAGTGTATTTCATAATAATCCTGGAAACATTGGGCTTAGAAGTAAAGTGTTAAGCATATTGAAGCAATGTAAAAGCAAAATAAGAATCCTGTAATTCAGGTAAATTTTTTTCAGTAATTGAAAAGGAAATAGGGACAGTAAAGTAAGGTTTAGGACTGTGCCTTGGTTCCTCAGACCATGAATGGGCAGGCAGGTGCTGAGAAAAGAGCAGAGGCTCTTGTGCTCTTTACAAATCACTGGAACTGACCCAGTATTGGAGGAAGAGCCAAGGAAAGTGCAGGTGGCACATTGCATGAAGTTAAAAACTTTCTGGGGTGGACAGCACAGGGCAGTGAGGCTTCATGAATCCTCTGGGAATGTCTGCTGAAATAGCTTCCCATGTCAGCTCTTGAACACAGGCAGTGCAATAAGTGCCTC
Source organism: Prinia subflava (assembly GCF_021018805.1). Lineage (NCBI taxonomy): Eukaryota > Metazoa > Chordata > Aves > Passeriformes > Cisticolidae > Prinia > Prinia subflava. Next base: position 98,746,948 of record NC_086283.1, on the reverse strand, counting down.
AGCACCTGCTTTTCTTTCTTCTTAATCCCAGCTGTTTTGGTTTTTTTGCCTTATTGGAGGATGTCACAACCTTTAGTGCAAACAATGTCACAACATTCTTGTGAAGGACAGAATTTGGAGCTCTCAGCTGTAAAACAGGAACATCCAACCTGAAACTACCGTGCTGCAGGTTTATGCTTAGGGTTAAGGTTGAAGTTAAATTGTAGGGCCGAAGTTAGCTGGACTGCAAGGTTGTGTCTTAGCAAGGAGAGCCATCAAGCCAGAGTGAACTCTGCTGGAAACAATACAGTTTTACGTGGGTAAGTCACAGCTGTGTTAGGAATACTTGGGTGAGCATAGCATTCCCAATGCCTTACTGCCCTCTTAAACCGTGAAATACCATTTTTTTCCTGTGTCTTTACATCCTCTGACAGAACAGGACCCAGCTGTAATTGAAGTGCATATGCACAGCTCTAACCATAAGCATGTTAGAGCTGTAATATTAAGTGTAAGCCCGAAGCTATGAGTTTTATTTTAGAAATGCCTCCATGTGAAGGCGTCATCACAGAATTTTCTCTATTTGCTTGAAAAATAACCTCCCAAAAAATGTTGAAGCATTTTTATGTAGTTATTGGAGTTCCAAATACCTCTGAGGGTCCAGCCTAGCAGAGAAATGGCTTAATGAATAACGAGATGGCATGATTGAGTACATCTTGAAAAAGCAAAAAGGTTTTAATAAAAGAAAATAATACAAAAACAAGTAACAAAGCCGTGCACAGTATAAGGAGCAAAGTCCATCTACCTGCTACAGCATCCCGAAAATGCCTCTTGAGCACCTTTGTGCTGTCCCTTTAGTACTTGATTGTTTAGGTGAGCTATTTGGCACCTTTCCCAATATTGGCAAAGCCTTTGAGGTACAGGTCTAAAGTCCAATCACTGTCTCTGTGCTGGCACTGAGCCAGTTACAATGCGAAGGCCATAGAAAATTCTATTTTAACTTCCTTACATGTTCCAAGGTAAGCTGAAACTCTTTCCCTTATACAGAAACACCTGCCTGGGTGTGGAAATGCACTGCTACATGTAAAAAGACAGAAATGGATCCATGCTGGTGCTTAAACATTTTCTCATTTCGTTGTGGTGTCTAGGCAGCACTGGCTATCCAGGACAGCCACAAAGAGCTCCACAAGTTACTGCTGCAGGAGAACGAGAAGACCGCTCGGAGCCTGGGCTCCCGCCTAAACCTCGTCCTGGAGCAGGAGAAACACCGGAATCTGGAGAAGCAAAGGGTGGAACTGGCCAGCATAGACAAGCTGAAGCAGCAGTTCCAGCAGGAGCAGCAGCGGTGGCTGCGGGAGTGCGAGCAGCGGCAGCGGGAGCAGGAGGACAGGGCGTGCCAGCTGGGGCGGCGCGAGCGCGACTGCGAGAGCCAGGAGGAGCTGCTGGAGCAGGGCCGGCAGCGGCTGGCCCTGCAGCTGCAGGAGTACCAGCACAGCCTGGAGAGGCTCCAGGAGGGCCAGGAGATGGTGGAGAGAGAAAGAGACAGTGTGAAAATGCAGAAGAAGCTGGTGTGGCACTGGAAGCACGGTCAGCAGAACAGCCTGGTTTCGCGCACAGGGGGCTACGAGGTTTGTGTTTCCCCGTTGTAATTATGTCCCTGATTGCACTCCTAGAGACCTGCCTTGACAAATAGACCAGGATGTCTGGGTTCTGTGGGTAGTGAGTGAGCGTGTGGGAAGCTGAGATTCAGGCATATGCAAGCGTTTTCTTTGAATCTCATGAAGTTTAATCAGGAAACGTGCAAAGTCCTGGCCCTGGGAAGGAGGAACCCCATGCATGGTGTCTTGGTTTGAGAAGACAGGTGTCTGCCAGGGAAAACTGGGGTTTCCCTTGGAATGGAGAATGTAAACTCCCCTCCCTCCAGATTATTGTAATTTTGCAGTTAAGGGGTTCAGTTCAGTTCAGGCGAAGTTTTGGGAGATAGAATAACAGCTCTTTACTAGAAATATTAAAAATACAAATGTAGTAGTATGAAAACAAACAAACAGACAAACAAACTAACAAAAAACCCCTAGAAACCCTGACAGAATCAGAATATGGGACCCTGTTCAGAGTGTTGGAAGCAGTCCAAATAAATCCTCCTGGTGAAAAAGATGTGGTTCTGTTGGAGTAGAGATGATCCTGTAGAAGGGGTCCAGTGGTGGTGAGATGGGTCTTGTCTTCCTCTGGGAATCCAGTAGAAAACAGGCTGTCCTGGTGTTCCTACAGCTCAGTTTTTATTTGGATAGGGAATGGTTGGCTCCTCCCCACTGGGTGGAGCATCTCCCAGTGGATGATGGAATGTGTCAGTCACTGGTGAGCCTCAATGGCCCATGAACAGAAGATATCCCCGAGGGTGGGCAGTGGGGACAGAGATCACAAACCCTGCCCCACCTGATTTAACAGCTGGGCTGTTATCAAAAGGCATCCACCCTCCTCTCCACTGGAGTTACAAGAGGTAAAGAAAAAACATCTCCCCAACAGCTTTTAACAGATGAAATAGCATACACATTTTTTTTGGTTACATAACCCAAGACACATGGGTAGATGCTGAGCATCACCAACTAGAAATCAGCTCTACGGCTACCTGAAAAGAGGTTGTAGCAAGATGGGAGTCAGCCTCTTTTCCCAGGCAGCTACTGAGAGGACAAGAAGAAATGGCCTCAAGCTGTGACAGGGAAGGTTTGGTTTGGACCTTGGAAAGAATTTCTTTGCTGAAAGGATGGTCAGGCATTAAAACAGGCTGCCTATGGAGATGGTGGAGTCACCATCCCTGGAAGTGTTCAAAAAGCCACTGGACATGGTGGTTAGTGGTATGATTTAGTTGACGTGGTGGTGGTATGTTGGATCAAAGGTTGAACTCAATGATTTTTGGAGAGCTTTTCCAGCCTTTATGATTCTGTGAAAAGGACCTGGAATTCTGGTATAGAACTTGAGCAAACAGCGTGCCCTGCTGGGAAGGTGGCACACACTCTCCAGGGCTGCACTGGGCAGGGTTTTGCTAGCAGTAGCATGGCTCCTACAGAGCAAGTAGGAAAGTGGGAGAATTTGGTCCTTAAGCTCTGTTCTGGCAGTTCTGTTGTGTTCCCCTTCCTGGTTTTGTACAGGTAGAACACAGGGCTCATGCTCCCAGTAGCAATTAAAAGATCCTCTCAGGAACAGTATTAAGTAGAAGATGGAGAGCTGCCTTTTTGGTAGAGGTTTGGTGTTTTAGAGGAAGTGTGGGAGTTCAAACCTGAGTGCCTGGCAGTGAGAGTGCCAAATGAGGGCATCCTTCCTCTCTGCTCTGGACACACCTGCAGTCTGGCTCCCCCAGTACAAAAAGGCACAGAGCTGTGGGGTGGAGAGGAGGTAGAGACAGGAGGATGAATGTCTGGTGAGGTGCCTGTTTGAGAGGCTGTAAATACATCTCTCCAGTAAGGAAAGAGAGAGACTGTTCACCTGGAGCAGAAATGGTTCTTATTAATGGGGGTTCCTTTTAATGTATAAAAATACCTAAATGAGATGGAGCCCAATACTCTAAAGGAGCCAAGTTCTTTCCAGTGGCACCCAGTGACAGAACCAGAGGCAATGGGCACAAACGGAAACACAGAAGATTTGTTTTGAACATCAGGAAACTTTTTTCTTGTGAGGGTGATGGAGCCCTGGCAGAGGTTGCCCAGGGTAGTTGTTGAGTCTCCGTCATTGGGGATATTCAAATGCCACCTGGACATGGTCCTTGGCAAATGTCTGTATATGGCCCTGCTTAAGCAGGGGTTTAGACCAGATGTCTTTTAGAGGTCCTTCCCAACCTCAACCATTCTGTGATTTTAAGCTGGATACTCTGCAAAATGCGAACTTTGGCAGGTGTTCATTAAATCGAGAAGACAGAAATTATAAATATGAGAATCTGTGTTTTATTCTGCTTTGCTCCTGTGTTAGTAAAATACATTGTGTCTCTGCATCTTGTAGGAAAATCAAATTATTGTGATGTTTAAGCATATAAAGAACTCAGTGAAGTTTTTCGTTGCTGTTCTTTTTCCTGGACCACTGTCTCCAGGGAGGAAAAGGTGCACCTCCAGGAGTAACAAACACCAGGCTCTTGTGAACCCCACATATCAGGCCCTGCTTTCATTTTCATGTTTCCCTGAAACAACCAGGGGAAGAGGTTGATGTGTGGCTCAGTCCCTGGCAGTAGAAATCCTTGGAGATGCTTATTGTTTGTGCGTGCAATTTAAGGTAGCCCCAAAGCTGCTTAAGTGTTTAATACTAAAAATAATTAAGTTTTGTTGAGGGTGAAGGATGCAGTCTGTCTCTGAGCTCAGATTCTTGGTGCTCACCTGCCTCACCTGTCCTCATCTCTAATACCTGCTTGATGGGTGTGGTTTTGATTTCCATAACTGTTCTTTCTCTAAAGCGCCTGAAAATCAACACATTCTGTCTGGCTTTTCCACATGTGGAAAGCTCACTGACCCAAACAGATTTTTTTTTTCCTCTCAGGTTTTGGTTTTCACAAGAAAATCTGCAGAGCCTTTCTTCAAGCCATCACCTCCATAGTTTTTCATTTGGCAACTCATCCATAACAGGCAGAGACCATTTGGCATCTAAGATTGTGCCTATGTGAGGGGGTAAAGGATTGGCCTCTGACCTCCCCCTTTACACCCAGCTTCTGTGAACACCACGTGAACATGACTTTGTGAACACCACGTGAACATGACTTACCCATATCTGCTTGCTAGCCCAAACAACAAAGACACTGTTTACTAGCATAGCATGTGCTGCAGTTCTGACTTGTTTGATAGTGCTTGAGAAGCGGATGATAAAACCAAAACTGAAGTTGCCCATCAGCTTTAATGGGTGTGACTTCTGTAATCTTTTGAGGAGGGGAAGTTGAAGGATAATAGTCTGATACAGGGATATCAAGATTGCATAGAGAGGCAAAACAATTAAATGCTGAGTGTCAGATAGCAGTAATTTCTGTAATCTAAAATTTAATTTCTAAGGCTACTTGTATTTTTTTTCAAGGAGACTTCATGGCTTTGAATCCATCCAGACCTTAGGACTGTCTTTCTCCCATGTTTCCATTACCATGCCCCTTGTAGCAGCAGGACAGGTTGAGTGATTGTCAGTCAGCTAGTATTTCCATCCCAGTGTTTTTGTGTTACACTCAGCCTAGATAGTTCTGTGTGACCAAACAATGCACTCTAATACTCCTGCTTTTGTTTGGTGGGTTTTTTTTTTTGGTTTTTGGGGTTTTTTTTGGTTCTTGTTTTGTTTTTGGTTTTGTTTTGGTTTTTGGTTTTTTTTGGGGGGTGAGATTGGCCTTAATGAACACCTACAGACAAAGAGTCTGCAGGAGTTGCATTTTCTGCCTTTGGGAGCCATGGCTTGCTTGCTAAAGCTGTTTGCCATCCCCAGTTTGACTGCTGCAGCCCTGTTCTCTGTGATTGCCTGTCTATGTGAGGTACAGGGTTATTTTTACATTGCAGAGTACACAGATTTACATATGGGAAGTGATACCTTGAGCCATGAGGCAAAATATCAATCCTCTGGAAGTAGTCAGCAGATCTCAGTGCATCCCAGTTAGTGATCCTTTTTGATCTGTTACTTTGCAGTTATTACTTCTGTTGAGGTGAGCTGAGACCAGATCTGCTAGGTTATTGCTGTTTGTTCCTGAATGCAGATCAAATTGAATGTGTTGTGAGGTTAACTTCTGGCAGATTAGAGGACTGTTTGCTATGAATTCCCATTCTGTCTGGCAGATAATTTTCTACATCTTGGTATAAGGATTCTTCAGGATGATGCTCATAGTCATACACTTTGTTTTTACATAGAGAAGCAGCAGTTGGACTCTGACTCTTATGAGTACCTTCCAACCTGGCATACTCTGTGATTGTCTGGTTCTGTTACTTGACAAAGGTGAAAATACAATTCTCTGTTTTGTTTTTTGTTGTTTTTTTCCCCTTCTGCAGATAATGGGACATAATCAGTTGGACAGCTTACATGGTGGAAATGCATTCTACTTCAATGAAGCTGTAGTGTGTGTGTCCCTAAGCAGAATCAACAGATCAGATTCTTCTCTCGTTTATGAGGATGGTGTGTATGGGATGAATATCTCAAATTCTGATGTAGCAGAGACTAGTGAAAATCAGGACCTCAAAATGGACACTTCTTGTCAGCCAGCATTAACTAGTGCACTGTGGAAATCCACTAGTCCTTACCAGCAGATGTCTTTTTCCTGCAAAAGCAACAAGGATAATGGTAATGAATGCTTTATTTGATTAAGAAGTGGTACAGGCAGTTTGGCCCCTCTCTGGCTGAACAGTCCTAGGAACAAAGACAGCTTGATAGTGGTGGAAGCAAGAGATTTTGATAAAACAATTGCATACTTCTTTGCAAGATTTTTGATGATAGGTGAGAAAACAAGCAGAACAGAAATACAGAAATCTACCAAATCCCCTACAAAACTCCTTTTTTTGTCTGCATGATAGTACTCAGAATGTGTTTTTCTCTTAGTCTTTTCCCACTGCTTTTCAACCTTTTTTTTTATGAGCAGAAATCACTCTTTTTCAAGTGCATTTTATTGATTGTTTGAGAACATATATGCATTACTTGATGATCTCTGCTTAGAATAGCTTTGATTTAATGTGTTAGAAAGATAATCAGTGTTCAAGCACCCTTTTCTTGCTTCACTGAAGAATGAAAATATCTTGAAAGATCTGTGGACAGACAACTGTGTCACTTCTAAGGACTAATGTAATCCTTGAAATAAGTTAAATTAGTAACTCTTACTGCATTCCCTTTCTTTATTCTTGCATTTTATTGTCCAAAGATATGTAGGCTGCATGGCAGTTACTGATTGTGGCTACCAAAATGAGTGGAAGAGGCTGCCTGCCTGAGCACTACATGCACTGAGAATTCCTTGAAGGTCTTAAAAACTTACAAGAAACTCCAAACTGTGTGGGGTTTATTTCTCAAGTTGCACAACATTAATTTTGATCTAACTTTTTTCATTAGTGTGAGCTGTAGAGCAGGTTGTGAAAACACGACAGCTAAATGTCTTGGGGGCCAACTGTGCACTTTTGGTGTAACAGATTAAATAATCTGATGGGGTTTTCTGCACAGTTGTGAAATTTGGGAGATGTGGCATGCCAACGCTGCAGCAGTGCCCAAGCTCCCATTTTTCTGCAGCTGTCAGTGCAGAATAACTTCTCACACCAGCTTCATGCAGGTCAAGTCACAGCAAAGACCAGTGGATAGCAGAATTAGGAGTTGAAAACATAGACAGATACAATGGTGAATTGTCTTACATCCATGATTAAGGAACTTGCTCCTTAGTGCTCCTTATAATATATTAAACAGACATCCAGTACAGCCTTACTAGTCATTGGTGTGTGGATTGTCAAATAGCATGTTATAATCAAAGGTAGGGCATGCTGGTCACATCACCACAATCAGCAAACCCAGCTGATCAGTAAAAGAGATTAATATTTCTAAAAATGGCTAAATGAGTAGCCTGGTGAAACTCATTCTAGTTTGACTGCGGTCATTTTAGTTATGGGTTAGCTAAGCTAGTGCAGATTTGAAAAGGAACACATATGAGGGTTGAAATCTCTCAAAAGTGGCTTAGCTTGCACTGGCAAACATACAGATAGAAGCTAACCAGGATACTTTCTGTTGAGCCCACATGAGAGCACCTTTTTTGTTAAACTGGCTGGTACCAGTTTAATTGCACTGATCCTAAGATAAGCTGGTGGAGCTTTTGTGTCTCAAGACACAACGGACTAGCTTTGTGTTCAGCTGTTGCCAATGTGTCAAAGTGTGTAGACGTCCTCATCTTGCCCTGGTAACAGGGCACCAGGACAGTGCCAGCACTCTTGGGGACAAGCCCTGGCTACAGAGCCTGCCCAAGAGCCAGTGTAAATCCCTCTGACCAAGCTGTGCTGGGCCAAATATGCAAATTACTGCCTGGGTGGTGCCACAGGACATCTCATGCAAAGGAGAGAAGCAAATCCTTGCAGCATTCTGGTGGTTCAGGGGGTGCTGTGAAGCACTGCTGGAGCAGGCAGGGCTGGAAGCCTGCCCCACAGAGAGAGGTGACACCACATCCCATGGCTGCATGTGCTGTTCAGGGGGTGACAAGGATTTCATGATCTGATCATGCAGTGCACGAGTCTGAACGACTCAGACTTGCTTCTGTCTTGCCTCAGGACCACTGCACAGGGAGGGGCTGGGGAATGAGAAGGGTGCTGAACTTCCCCAGGGGACTCCGCACATGGGAATTTTGCAAATCTCTTGTTCCTAAGCAATGCCAATCAAATCGAACAATACAAACACTTCATAGAAGGAAACTGATTTCCTTTTTCTTGAGTATTTTTGGTCATATCATCTTCCCTAGAGAGTTTAGCAGAGTGTCAGAAAATCTCCAGCTTTGTGCTTCCACTTTCTGACACCTCTGCAGGATATAGTCAGTTCCAATCACTTTGAAGGAAGACCAACTTAAATGCAATAAGGGAAAGAACTTAATAGTTAGCTGAAATCTTCAATATTTTCATGTGGATGAATGTTTCATGGCATTTTCATGCATTTTCCAACTAGCTTTTTGTATAAAGTCTCATAATCATCCTTGAAGAAACATTCTTAAATAGTCAACATAGAACTACGAAACAAATACTGAGTGTGGTTATTGCATATAGCCACATACATGGCTATATGCATACATACATGGCCACACGAAATATATACTTAAATATATTTAAAGTATATATAAACTTATATATACACAAAAAGGAATTTCTTGGGTTTGATTAGCTTTCCCAGAATTATTGGGCATTTTGTAAGAAGTCGGCTCTGTCAAAAAAACCCTTCTTAAATTATTTAAAGAGAAGCACCATCTAAACTTGTTTCCAAGGAGTTAATCACACTGCATTCTACCATATGTTAAATACTATTCAGTTAAGCTTCATAAGTACACAGAAATGGAAATGGCTGCATTACTCCAGTGCATAATTTTCCATTCATATTTCCTAAGGTAAGACATAGGTCTCTTCACATAGCTAACATCATGATTATGTATCAGTTTTATGTGTATGGGAGGGAACTTTAATAAAGACCTTCAGGCAAGTTCCCACAAAGCTGAAACTGGCATAAGTAACCTCTCTAGAAAAGGTGTGTCAGTCAACAGGAGGAAAATATGATGGAAAGAAAAATGTGTTAATGCTCTACAGTAATGGTTATGAAATTATCTGCATGAAAGAAGCAAGCGCTTTGGCTAATTAGGAAGGAGGGGAAGTACAGGTTTTGTGTCAGACTAGACTGAGAATTGAATAAATTAGTCTTGCATGTAATTGACATGTCAGGTTAACTAGGCAAAGTGATGCCTAAGGATTTACGTATGGATTCAAGTCTTTGATTTCAGGAATCAGTGCAATTTTAATTCTTCTAAGCTTTGAAGTGAACAGCATTGTTTGCTGCTGCTACCTTAACTTCATTTATTCAGACGTTGTAGCTACAGAAATAGAATTGAAAAGTGATTGATCTGGAAAACCGCTGAAACTTGAAAGTGGGAAGGTTTTACCTCAGACATTTAGTATGAAGGATCTACATACATATGTGACACAGTGGAAAACATAGTTTAAATCCTTGTGGGGAGCATAGTAAAACCTCTGATCTTCATAAACAGCCAAATGCAAACCTATGGAGCAAAAATAGGACTCTATTTGACTAATGTAAATCCAATCTTTTTTTAAAGGACAGGAATTTGTACATATATGCATATAAGAAAATGGTGATGCCTAAGAGAGTTTGATTTTGATTTTGGAGAGTTTGATTTTGGAAAAAATTAATTTATAGTGGCTTTCATCAAAGTAAATAGTTCCTAGAGATGTATAACATTTCATTTGCTACAGAAAAAGCAAAAAATTCAGAAGCAAGATGTAGCATCCTATAACTCTATATAGTTTATATGAAATTTCCTTCCTATTCCTTAAGGCAGGTTATGCTAATGGTGATTACTCTGTTGAACCTGTTCTTAAAACTGTATATCAGATTCATTTGCTTTGGTTTCCCATTGTTAATTTAGAACATTAATACATTTAGTAATTTAGTACATTTTTTGTCTATGAGCTGGTTTCAGCTGGAGTAGGGTTAATTTTCTCCTCAGTGGCTGCCATGGGGCTGTGTTTTGGATTTGTGCTGAACCCAGGGTTGATAATACAGAGATGTTTTTGTTGCTGCTGAGCAGGGCTTGCACAGAGCCAAGGCCTTTTCTGCTTTTGGTGCTGCCACACTGGGGAGGGGACTGGGGGTGCCTGGGAGGAGACACAGCCAGGACAGGAGACCCCAAGTGACCAAAGGGATGTTCCAGACCATGGGGCACCAGGCTCAGTGTGTAAAGTGGGGGAGAGAAACAGAAAAGGGAGGGACATTTATGGTGAAGACATTTGTCTTCCCAAGTAACCATTAGCCAAGTAACCAGGTAGGCTGGGCATGATGGGGCCCAGCTCTCCTGGAAAGAGCTGAGCACCTGCCTGCTCATGGGAAGCCCTGAAATAATTCCTTGTTTTGCTTTGCTTGTGTGCACAGCCTTTGCTTCCCATATAAAACTTTTCCTCAGCCCATGAGCTCTCCAGCTTTCATCCTTCTGATTCTCTCCCTGATTGTTTGGGTAGGGGATGAGCAGGGGCTGTGTGGGGTTTGGCTTCTGGCTGGGGTTAAACCACCACTAAGGCTTAAGTTACCTTAAGTAACATAAATTGTGGCATAATGACAGTGCATGAAAGTGCCTGATCTGTGTTTGCATCTCTGGGTTGATAACAACAGGCCTGGCTCTTTTCTCATACTTGCGTTAAGGTGAATTTGCTGCAGCCAGGAGAGATATAATACACAATGCAAAACTGATGCAAGTGTGATACAAAACAGGTGAAATGTGCTTTGCACTACAAACAGCAAATGTTAAAAACCCATCTGAGGTGGTGCAGGCTGTTTGTCTATGCTTTCAACTCGAGACTGGATTTTGGCAAGGAGTAAACCTCAGTAATTCAGGGCCTTACTCAGATAGGATAGCTACTGCTGCCAGTGCTGGAGGTGGCTGATGGGATCCCCTGTTGAGGACTCTGTTGAGCAGGATTGCTTCCATCACCTGGAACCTGGTAAATAATGATTAGCAGCACCCCCCAAAAAGCCATCACTGTTCTGCATGTGTAATTGTTGTGAGTTAATTTTTATATTATATAATATCATATTTAAAAATTAATATGCATATATACTACTCATATAATATATAATATATTATATATGATATATGATATATAATATATGATATATGATATATGATATATGATATATGATATAATACATTATGTATTATGTATTATATATTATATATTATATATTATATATTATATATTATATATTATATATTATATATTATATAGTATATAGTATATAGTATATAGTATATAGTATACAATACATTACATTATAGTATATGATTGTTGTGAGTTAATTTTTATGTTATATCATATTATATAAAATAATACATATAATATGTGTATTATATATTATACCATATAAAATATGGTATAATAAATACCATTAAAAATAATAAATACCATTATATATTATACCATATAAAATATTTAAAATCTATTACATACAGTATATTATGTCTATTCTATTCTATTCTATTCTAATTTTTATATTACTGAAATAACTCCTTCCGAGTACATCTGATTTTTCTGAGCTGGAACATAAAACTGTGTCCCATACAGCACACACTTTATAACAGCACCCTTTGGAATCAGTGACAGGCCAGCCCCTTACCACCTGCAGAATTACAGGTGAAGATATGTTTCAACCTAATTTTTTTTCTGATATGTCTAATAATATTTTTTTAAGTGCTGTTTTTTTCACTGTACCATACAGTGAGCAAATTCTTTCTGTTTTTCCTTCACTTGGGAAGAGGGAAAGAGGGAAATTTTTAAAAAACAAAGGATCATACGACCCATGGAGCTCCCAGTTTGTCAGGGAGCCCCCTGAGCAGGTGTGATATTTTGAGCTACATTAAATTTTTTTGTCATTTTTAATTGGGTAGATGCCACACTGAGAACAATTCCAAATTGATTTTTCTGTGTTCAACCTATCCCTACTACTCTAAGAGTGGATGGCTGCACAGGTGAGCACAGAGCCAATTCAGTACTCAGTGTAAGTTATAATGAGAATAAAAATAAGTGGAAATATATAAGAAAGTGAAGTTGAGCAACATCATCACCAGCATCTTCCATGTTGAAAATCTCATTAATTTCTTAGAACAATTAAGGTCTTACTTTCGACTCTACAACACAAAACAGCAAATTTGCCTCTGCTCCATACCACAAACCACTGATTTTCATGCTCTGCTGGAAGACTTTTGTGTCTCTGAGAAACTTGGTGGAAGAGAATCAGAGAGGAAGGTTGTTTTTTCTCTTAGGAATGATGCTGCCGTTAGTTTAAAGCAAATGGCAAAAGGGATTAAATCACATGGCTGTGTGATACCAAAGTGAAAAATATGTCATTATGTGTCATATGCAATTAGTATATTTCAAGTAACACTTGCTTTTCACCTCTCTAGCAGTCAGATTTTGCTGTTCTGTTGCTGATTTTATCATCTCAAAACACTTGTCTCATTTCTGAAAATACCCACAGTAGAAGCAGCACTCTAAAATAACCCTTTAATTAAGGAAGCTAATGATATTCTGGTTTTATTTTGTACATTACTGTAAGTAATGCCTGTCTGATTTTATTCCTTCTATTATCTTCTCCCTTAGAGTTCATTCATTTGCAGAATGAAGTTTAAAATTGTGCACACCACTGAGGTTGTGAATGGAGTAAAAGATGCCCCTGTCTTTGGAGGTACCACTGATGGTGGTGTGAATCTGCAGACCACATTCAGGCTTTCATTGACTGCAGACTTATTAAACAGCAACAGGGTGATGGCTGAACCTTTCCCATTTTTCTCACACTTGTCATTCCACCAGCTTCAGTGAGTGGTTTGTGGAGTCTGTGGAATTACTGGCAACTGGTTTGTAGTGAGTGGGATCCTGAAATCCAGCCCAGGGATGTGCAGAGATGTGACTTGGATAGCAAGTGTGCAGGGAAAGAGGTGATCTCTCAGGAAAAGGGTCACAAAACAACAGTCTTGCTGGTTGTTTGATGTCACAAAGTTTCCTTGGGAGGTCTTTGTTTTCCTTGGGAAATGCTCTCTGTGGTGGAGACCTGGCTGCAGTGCCCTGCTTTATGGCATAAATAAAAAAAATAATAAAATATTAAAATATTTTGTATATATTTTGTAATGAAGTTAAAGCCTGGAATAGATGCACCAGTGTAAATAAATAATTCATCCTAATAGCTGACAGAAGCTGTTTATGGATGATCAAATTTTGCAAGATACTGAGTATGTCAACACACACTGTAAAACTGTGTAGCTGAATCACAAAGTGTATCTGTCTGGCTTATTTTGAAAAGTACAACCTTATTTTAATTATTTAAAATAATAATTCACATATTCCAAGAAATGGCCTGTAGCATGTTGTGCAAAAATAATGAAGTGTTAGTAGTGTGAAACCTCCTCAGCATCATCTGCTGTTAAATATTTATTAAGACACTGGGGAAGATTGTGTGGTATTCATAACAGGAGCACCCAACTGCCTTCCAATAAATTTAATTGGCTGTCCCCAAACTGCTAGAGGAGATTTCATGGAGTATCTTGTTCTCACTTGCCAGATGCTGTAGAAAACTTTATTTGGGGTGTAAATTTTTAGTGGGGCAGTAGAGAGAAGGAGCCTTGGTGCTGATATGGACCTTGGTTGTAGTTTAATCAAATAGGAAGAGTTCCAACAGTCACCTGCTGAAATTCCTTGAGTGTTTCTTGGAAGTCTGATCTGGAACTGAAACATAAATGACAAAAAAAAACCCAGATAGGATTTTTCTGTATTTGTTTAGGGTCTGTTGTGGGAAAATTGAACCTGTGTACTTTAAAAGTCATGAATATATTTCATGATAAAGAATGTATGACAGACAGGGGAAGTGGGGTATTTGGCAAGGATGAAAAGACATTTATTTTTTCTTTTTCTTTATTAATTGAACTTGAAAATTGAAGGATAATTGTGGCTGACAGAAAGACTGCAGGGAAGCTGTCTTCTGTGCAGAGCATCTTGACATTGAAGCACAGTGCCACTGGGGAGGAGATGAAGGTCTGAGGAAGGCTCCTGCATTAAACACAGACAATTTAGGGCTGAAAGTGAAAATGAATACAGGCAGGTGTTTTAAAACTTGTGGTAAAGGTGAGGTAGGAGGAGAAAACAAATTTGGCCTTAAGGGTAGGACCAGTGTTGCTCATACAAGGGAGAAGTGGGAGCAGAAGTGAGGAGAGTGGATCCAAGTGCTCTCCATGCTCTCATGGAAGGCACTTGGCTGAAGGGATGGACACACATGCTCATTTGATAATTGATAATTGTGATGCACAGTTTTCCCTTTACCTTTTATGCAAACTGTTTTCACAGCAGTTACATGTTCACAGAGCTTTTAGCAAACAGTTTAAAAAGGCATTCATTTCAAAATATTCAATCACACTGAAAATTCCTATGCTTACAGTGCAAAATTTGGAGAATGTGCAACTTTCCAGTTTATTCTTGATTATTTTCAAGGACTCCAAGAAGAGAACATGAGTGCATATACTTCCTGCCAAAAATGAATAAAAGTGGCTGTTATAATACTCAATATGCAATCAAAAATTAGTGACTATTTCCCTCAGTTTTGAGCTCAGGAGAGAACGAGTATCTCTGTGACTGTGAGATAAGAGGCTTCTCTCAGATGCTCACTCTTGTAGTAATGCCCATATTTTTTCCTGTATTAATCAACAACAGCAGCTTCTATTAAAGGCTAAGATTAGCATGTAATTGATTTGAAACAGGTGCTTTGCCCGATTTTTTTTCCTGCAGCAATTCTACGTACTGACTTAGTGTTCCTTTGCTGGTCTCTTTGAGTTTTAATCTCGTCAGCTTTTATGAGTAAGAAGTGGTGGATCTGGTCTGTTGTTGGGAAATTACCCCATAAAACCAAAGTGCTTAGGAGGAGACTTGAGTGTTTTATAAATTACCTCCCCCCTTTGGCTTTTGTAGCAGAGCTGTGCCCTTCAAGAAAATGTTTGCCAAAGTCCAGAGCACACTTCTTTATGTTGCACCTGAAAGACTGGGCAAACACTGGGGACTAAATTGATTTTTTGCCAAGTTCTTTGATTTCATGTTTATTTCAAAGTGAAAAAAAAAAAAACCCAAAAAAAACCCCAACAAAAAACCCACAACCAAAGAGCATCCATAAAATATGAGGCGGAGTTAATCAACACAGTAACATCTGTCTGTGGTAACAGCTCAAAACAAGAGTTTTGATGTGTAAATGTCCCCTTTTGTTTCAAAGGGAATGACTTCATGTTCCAGAGGCTGTTTTTTCAGGGTTAATGCTAGCTGTTTCTCTTTTTCCGGGAGGGAAGCAGATAAAGCCTCACTGCAGTGTTTTATCTTCAGGGTGCGGATTGGGACAGTGGGAGAGGGAAGTGTGGGGATGTGCTGGCTGGCAGCAGAAATGGGAGCTGGTTCATTCCCCCCCGAGTCCTTGGAAGTGCTGTTTGGGTCTGTAACTTTATGGGCTTTCTGTTTCCCCACCAAACATCCAAGCAGGAGCGTTCCCTGCTGGTGGCAGTGACTTCAGCCTGCTGGCCAAATGACTCCAGCAGATGGTGGGCCAGGAGGAAATGTTTGGAGCCCACTTTGCTCACACCACCTTGGACACCTGAAAGAGGAGGCTGTGGGCATCTCCCGTGCTTCCCCACTACTGCAGGCAGTGCAGTTGTCCTACCCCTGGGGAGATGCTCTGTGTGGGTGTGCTGCTGCCCTGGGTGGGTGCCTGTGGTGGCAGCTGGTCACGTTCCTTGTGATCCTGTGTAGGAAGAGCGTTCTTGGGGTTTTATGGCTCTTTTTCCTCTTGATCGTTTGAGTGCAGCTGTGTTTAATGAGCTGGGAAAGAAGTAGGTCAATAAAACACGTGTTCATTGTTAGCAGAATACCTGTTTGTCTGCAATTGACCATCTAGAGCTTCAAAGCGTAGCACAAAGACAATTTAATGGGGAATTCGTGCTTAAATAAATTAATATTAAGCAGAGGCAGACAGCTGTCAGGCAGTCTGCCCTGCCAAGGTGAGACTGTGGGTATTTAATGCACAGACAAATTATGACTTCAAGTCAGGCCTATTTTTAAGTCTCTCTTATTGGTATGCATTAGAAAAACAGCATGCCAAAAATAGCTTAGAACCCGTGTACTTTAAAAACCAATACAACTGATGACATAGGCATGTAACTAGGTTACAATTTTAATCAAGCAAATCAATTTTAATCAGCATGCTATGAATTTGATGTCAGTGACACTGTCAGTATCCGAGCTTCAGTTAGTCTGAAAATATTGTCTTTGGTAAACACCAGTGTTAGAAATAGTTTACTGGGCTTTTACTATGTTTTCTTTAATAAAAGAAAAATTACTGCATCATCATATTACTCTAAAACCTGGAGTATGAGTTGAAACTTTGTGATAAATGCCTTTTCAGTGGAATTAATGTGTCTTGTGTGTTTCTTGTGCCAAGAAATAGATCCAAATTGTCTAGATCAAACTTCTCTGAAGACTTATGAGAAAACCTGAAAACAGAACTGCATGGTTTCACCTAAGCCTGTAACTACATAAAGAACAGAAACAAGCAAAATAATGGCAATTGCAGTAATTTTACCATGATCAAAAATCCAGTGTACAGATGTAGAGAAGAGTTATGTTGCAGACCTTATTCATCACAGACTTCGAATTCTTTCTATTCTCTGTTTTGTAACAAAAAATGCACCAAAAGCTGCTAAGACTAATTAATGTAGGATCTCTTCTGAAATAGTTCTTCATTTGTTTTTTGTGTAAAGATCTCTTATTCGTGAGGGTGCTCATTTTCCTAAGAAATGCAGCGGCTGTTTTCCACAGGGTTGGGCTGGTCACCAGTAAATTATAGCATTACAGTTCCTAGACTGATTTTTTGTGCCTTATTCAGTCAGCTGGGAAATGGATTAGGCTCCTCTTTCCTTGGTAGCTTCAGGGTCAAAATATTTTTTCCAGTGGCTTTTTTTGAAACCCAGTACCAAATTCAGCTCCTGCTGTGAAATAAGCTTTATAGAGGTGTGAAGGGCCTGGTTTGGTTGATGGTGTGTGGGATCTCAGAGAAACTGCTGGGAATTGTCCTCAAATCTTCAAGGTTTACCAGTGACTTTTCTGTAGCAAGTGTTCTGTTCTGAGTTGGTAGCAGCAGTGTTTTGGTTGTTCCAGGGTGATGCCCTGGGGTTCCAGGTGTCCAGTACCATTGCATGGTGCTCCCTTTCTCCCACCAACTTTAAACAACTGAACCTGCAGTGTGGAAAACCCACTGCAGTTTGGGAAAGTCTTAGTAGGCGTTTAAAAAAAAAAAAAAGCAATCAAAACTGGTCATGGTGCCTTTCATGGTGAGGAGAGGGAGAGGGGCTGAGGTGCTCGGAATTCCCTGGGGAATTTTCTTTCTGCTGCTAATGAATCTGCATGGAAACCACCGGGAGCATCATTAGAGACAAAGAGGTGCCGTGGGATTTGCCGGTGGGTTTTTCAGCGGAGCCCACGGGAGTTAGGCCGTGATGGCAAATGAGAGCCTGTTACCCTCGAATTCCTTTGAATATCCCAGACCCGGCAGACTTAGCACTGGTTTTTAGGTGTCTGCCTGTGCTTTGCATTATGCATGAGTGCCAGCGTGGGGATTAAATAGAGCAGCTCTGCCATTTCAAATAGCTGTGGCCTGAAGCTGATGTGTCAGCTGTCAGTCCAAATGAACTTGGTACCAGTTGTTATAAGTACATGTAAAACCGAAACCTAACTCTGTTATTTCAGAAGGTTAGTGCTTTTGTGACTCTTCAACATATTTGTTGCTAAAAGTGGCATAAATCACTCTTCATTTAATTCAGTTTTATTTTGTAAAGAGGGTCAATGTGACAGATCTCGGAAAGTCACAGCAAGGAAATTGTCTGCAAAATCCAGGCGATGTGTTCCTTCCACCCTCCCCCCCTCTTTTTCTTTTTCTCTTTTTCTTTTTCTTTTTCTTTTTCTTTTTCTTTTTCTTTTTCTTTTTCTTTTTCTTTTTCTTTTTCTTTTTCTTTTTCTTTTTCTTTTTCTTTTTCTTTTTCTTTTTCTTTTTCTTTTTTTCTTTTTCCTTTTTCTTTTTCTTTTTCTTTTTCTTTTTCTTTTTTTCTTTTTCTTTTTTTCTTTTTCCTTTTTCTTTTTCTTTTTCTTTTTCTTTTTCTTTTTCTTTTTCTTTTTCTTTTTCTTTTTCTTTTTCTTTTTCTTTTTCTTTTTCTTTTTCTTTTTCTTTTTCTTTTTCTTTTTCTTTTTCTTTTTCTTTTTCTTTTTCTTTTTCTTTTTCTTTTTCTTTTTCTTTTTCTTTTTCTTTTTCTTTTTTGAAAGAACCAAGAAGTAAAAAGTGTCCAGCCTGGCCTGACCTCAGAGCTAACCCAGCTTTGCAGAGGAGTTTGAATCCAAGGCCTTCTGAGATTCCTTCCAGCTTGAATTATGCTATGATGCTGTGAAACCAGGGTCAGAGCTGAAGGAGGAACAGTAAGGGCTTTCTGTTCAAAACACAGAGACCTGAGAGGTTTTTTGCTTGGAGTGTTTCTTAGTGCCTTGATTCTCCTGTCCTTCCCATAATCTTCACAGTGGTCACTCTAGCCTTAACATCAAGAGCTCTGATCCTGGGGGAGAGAGAGGAGGGGTAAAGGGGTGCAGGAGAAAATCTGTGGCATTTATTTGATGTGGAAGTGCTTACAACCCATGACAACAGACAGGAGGTGAGAATCAGTGTGACTAATGTGTTGTTTACTTGGCTTTTGTATCCCCCACCCCCCCAGGTACATGGGCTGTGTTTGTTTTTATATATATTGATTTCAGATTTGTCCTTCACCTTGTCAGCAGTTTGAGAGATACTACTAATCCTGTCTCTTAGTGCTGTGGAAAAGGTAGTTAGGATGCACAATGCTACCTTTCTTTTCTTTCTTTTCTTTCTTTTCTTTCTTTTCTTTCTTTTCTTTCTTTTCTCTCTTTTCTCTCTTTTCTCTCTTTTCTCTCTTTCTTTCTCTCTTTCTTTATCTCCTTTATCTCTTTCTTTATCTCTTTCTTTATCTCTTTCTTTATCTCTTTCTCTCTTTCTGTTTCTTTCTCTCTTTCTCTCTTTCTTCCTTTCTTCCTTTCTTTCTTTCTCTCTTTCTCTCTTTCTCTCTTTCTCTCTTTCTCTCTCTCTCTCTTCCTTTCTTTCTCTCTTTCTCTTTCTCTCTTTCTCTCTTTCTCTCTTTCTCTCTTCCTCCCTTCCTTTCTTTCTCTCTCTTTCTCTCTTCCTTCCTTCCTTTCTTTCTCTCTTTCTTTCTCTCTCTCTTTCTCTCTCTCTTTCTCTCTCTCTTTCTCTCTCTTTCTCTCTTTCTTTTTCTTTTTCTTTCTTTTCCTGTACAACAGCACCGTGTTTTTAGGCAGAAGCTGTCGTTTTTCAGAGTTTGGAACCAGACCCTGTTTGGAAAAATTAGGTCCCATTATGAATTCCCTTGAGAACTGATTCCACACACGATAGGCCTGCCATCTGCTGTTTTTGTTATATTAAGGTGCTCTAAAAAAGTATGGAAAGAGTGGAGTGCCTCTCTGCAGTTTCCTGATCCTCGTCCTTAAGGTAAACTAAACTCAAGGAAAATGGGAAAAAAATCAAATTTGTTTTTAGTGTTGAATTTTTCAGTGTCTGTGTGAACGAGATAATTTGTGATCGGATCCAGAATTTGTTATAAACAGCCTCGTAACTTCTTTTGCAAAAAAAATTGGTGGGGAAGACTGCTGGGAATACCTGGGGTTTATTTAATGAAATGGTCTCAGCTGAGATTAAAAGGAGAAAAAGCTGTACTTCAGGAGTGTTTAATCCTGAGGTGTGGCACAGGTCCCCAAAAGGCTGAAGTGCTGTCCCTGCATACCCTTATTTGCCTTGGTGTTTCACCAGCCCAGCTTTGAAAGAATGGATTCCTCTGGTCTACTATTCACTTTTACCTAGGGTATCCATGATGCAGCTGTGGATCTTGTTCTTAAGGAAAAGATTACCTGGAGTATTGTAGGGGAAATATTTCATGTAAGTGAGAAATGGGTAAAGGGGATTTCAGTTTGCCCATAAATCTTGGGATACAGCATACAGAGGGATGCTGACAGCTCTTGGCTGGTGCAAAAATGGGAGGAAGCAGAAAGCCTTGTCAAGAGTAGACTATGGAAGAACCTGAGCTACAGCTCAGTTTTGCTAAAGCTTTGGAAATAGGGAGTTTTCCCTGCATTTATCTAACCATAGAATAAATAAAAACAGTGTAAATGAGCAAGTGGGTGGCTATGACCAGGTAGGGTCCCTTTGTTTGTCCTCTCTGTGAGGATGTGGGAGCAAGGCAGCAGGCAGAGCCCAGCCAGGGCAGGAGGGGCATGGGCAGGGGGTGCTGCTCTGGTGGTTGTGCTGTTGAGCCAGACACAGCCTGCCAGAGAGAGCATCTGTCAGTAGCTCGGAGGGGAGCAGAAAAAAAGGATAAGTAAATGCTGAATTTAAACAAAGGGGGTAACACAGAACTCATTCTACGGCTGATGTTGATGGATGAGCTACAGTCGCATTGAAGGAAGCTCATAAAAGGCCAGTGGTCTGTACTCACCTGACTCTTGATCCACAGTGAATTCTGATGTTTTCCTCAGTGCAGCAGAGAATGGGCCTGCAGATGGGCTGGGGAGCTCCCCTGGGTGCCCCAGGGGCCAGGGAGCATGGGAGATCTTCTTAGGTGTCACTTTCTGGTGGCAGCCCCTTGGCCTTGCTGTCTGCATAAACAATTAGTTTGTTTTCCTTTTTTATTTTTATTGAGCACCCTCAGCTCTGAGAGTTCTTTAGCAGACAGCAGCTGATGTTCTCAAGCCTGGTTTCAGAAGTTTCCTCCTGGTTTTGGGAGAGCATTTCAAGAGGAAGATTTCTCTCACCTTTCTCCTGCTTGGTGACAAGGGCAACTCAGTTTTCTCTGCTGTAGCAGAGAGCTCAGGGGAGGCTTCTTGGCTGCTGTCACTGTTTTGCATTCCAAGAACCAGGACTGATGGGCAGTTCAGTCCACTTTTCTCACTCTCCCTTCACCTGAAACTGTTGTTACCATTTCTAGCCCTTCTTCCACACTGGACGTGCATCTGCTCCCAGGGCACACCACGCTGCTGCCTGTGATGCCAGCTGCTCTCCTGGCTCAGCTGCTTCCAGCACAGCACTGGGCTGAGAGACAGCAAGCCACCCTCCCCGGTGGCAGGCTGAGTGTGCTGGCCTTGGGGACACATGGTGCCTTCATTAGGCAGAGTCTGTGCTGAGTGCCACCTGAAGTGAATCCAAAACCAGCCCCGTCCCTCCTCAGTCTGATGAAGCACAACCTTTCCATCCTGAAGCCACTCACCACCCCAGCAGCAGCTGTGCTCTCACCTCCTGGGTGCTCTCCTGCTGTTCAGGTTTTCCAGATTCAATGCATTTATGGAAAAAAAAAAATAAAAAAAAAAAGCAGCTAAACTACTGATAAATCATTTATTTTGATAGTGACAGGATCTGATTTATTTTTCAGAACGCTGGCAGTTTCCACTACTCAGCTCTGGTGCTTATAGTTATAACAGTTAATGAGAAATGGTTTGGAAACAGCTACTGGTTTAATTGGTGAAGCAATTACTGTTTAGTTTTGATGCTGGAAAATAAATGCATGTAAGGGGTTTCTCTTTCTTTTCTGTGTATTTTCAAATTTGTAATTAGGCTTCTCAAATTATGTACTTCATAAACTTTGGAAACAGATCTTTCAAATAAGTGTTTACTCCCTGGTATTCTTATGCACATGACTCGTGTAATGTGAATAGACTCAAAGGACTTAAAAGGAATATTAATGTGGGTAAAATTACCCTAAAATGTAAGTGTTTAGAAGCTGAGGAACTTCTGCTAGTAGGGCTCTTTTTAACAAATAAACAAACCAAATGTATCCAGTTTTCATAACGACAGACAGACATATTTTTGCTTTCTTCTGTGGACTGCAAATTGCAATCTTTTTCTAACATGATCATCAAAAAGGAATAAATGCAGACATCACGTTCAAAAAATCAGGACTGTCTGACTAAGTTAGGGAGTCAAGTCCTGCTGTGTTACATACTGCAAATAAATCACTTGCAATCAAGTCTCACTCTGGATTCCCATCAAGACTGAAACTTAATCCACTATAAAACAGTAAAAGAAAGACACCTGACTGATTTTTGTAACATTCTGTGTCATCCCACTATGACTAAGCTCGTTGATAAATACCTTGCTCCTGCCATTGACCCTGCAGTTTTGGCAGCAGGAATAAGTTGCATGTGGCTTATGCTGCAGCTCCACAGCCTGTTTGTTCCCCCCAGCTGTGTGAGTATCAAAGAGGAGAAGATGCTGAAGGCAAAGGCTTTGATTTAATGTGTTCCCACATGCCCTTTGCATAATCACCCCACACTGCTCCACACACCCCATGCCAGGGAGCAGCCAGAAAGCCATTTCAAGGTGCCAGAAACCTTGTTTTGCCTTGAACTCTTGTCTCAGTGAACAGCACTGATGAAAGTCACGTATATTTGGGGAATGCTAAATGTGGGCAGGTGTCATTATGAATTGCCACCAGTTAAGTGACATGGTGTGTAAAAAACCCAAACAGATCCTTCAGAATAAATTTCCACTGCACACAGATGTGAGAAATAGGGACCAGAGCAAGCATGAAATGTCTCTTCAGCTCTGCATGAATGATCAGGGCTCAAAGAAACCCAGTTCTTGGTTTGCATGCTTCTAGCATTACCATGCTCTATAAGGAGTTCCAAGGACCCTTTCTTCCCTCAGAGTCCTTTTTTGAGGAGGAGGAACATATGTAATAGAAGAGCTGGTCAGGGTAAGATTACAGTGAAAAATATTGCAGCATATCCATTACACATCTTTTCCATCGCTGTGCGTAAGGATACACATTCTTTGTTGTGCAGCTCATTTTTATGGCAAAGTTGCTTTGAAGAAATACAGATGTAGAAAAACCAGCTACTGAGATGCAGCTCTTGAGGGCCCAAAGTGCTACAGAATGCTGACGAGGGATAAAACCCAACTGTAGTCGTATTGTTCTGGTTTTTCAAACTGTATGTGGATCATCATAGAAATGCTCATTGTGCAATGCTAAAAAACAGTTACCAGATTCTCTGCATTTGTGGAAAGATAACAAGATCATTGTGAAATAATGCTCTGGTGTTTGGATGCAAGTGTTTCTATCCATGTCACACCAAAATAGAGCAGGTAGTTTGTGCAAATAAACACAGGTAAACTTAGTAGAAAAAGCTGCTTGCAAGTGCCAGCCATGTAGACTTTTAACTTTGTTCACGTAATTCTTTTGCCTCCCTAAAAGGAAAGCTTACAAATAAAATTCTCTGTAATGATGAAAACTGTATTAATGTCACAACTTTATTATTACTAACAAAGGCTCTGATTATATACTGTGAGTTTCCCTCCAGCTCAATTCTGACCTTGTTTATGTCTTTCAATTATTGTGTGTCTGTTTAGTAAAGTACAGTTACACGTTTATTATTATTATTACTTGAATAGATTTCACTAACTTTGGGTAAGGTACCTCTCAGCAGGCTGTAGTATAATTTGTTCTAGAGTAGTGTTTTCTTTTCTAGACAGATGCAGCAAACTAGAAAATGGTGCTAATGAAAAAGCCAGAATTTGCTCTTTCTGATGGCATGGGCATGGCAGAAAATGCATTGTCACACATTCTTCTGTTGTGTGTTACAGATCTGAATGCACCACAGACCCAGGGTCCCCAGACAAGCATTCCAAACCAGGGATCCATCCAGTCACCACAGACAGATGAACTGCTGCTGAACCACCAGCCTGGGAGCCTGCAGGATGCAGAAGGTGGAGCCAGAGTAGAGGAGAAGATTGTTTACCTCTGATAACTTGTTTTTTAATCTCAGTAGCACTTTGGAAGAGTAACTGTGTTTGCTTTTCTAAATTTCTGTAGTCATTCTCTATGTGACCATCTGGCTTTTAGGGTAGAATTTAATGGTAAATGAAAAATTTTCCCCATGATAAATATAGCAAGTAAGTTATTTTGAAGCCTTTGTTGCGCAGTCTTTAATTTATGACATGATTTCAAATGCTTTGCAAGAAGCAATGAGTAGCAGGGGAGACCTAACATTTTGAAATTGTAAAGATGCCACCAAGGACTGTGAAAGCCAGTGTTGATTTTCTCCAGTCCTCTTTTTACAAGGACGAGCTAAGAGAGATGGGTCTGCTACTTGAGATTTCAGAGTGTGTATCAGTAACCTTCTAATAGTTGTGATATAACACAAGAAGACAGCAATGTAAAAAGGGTGGCTCTAGTCTTCACTGAAATGTGCTAAATACACTCTTAGTTGTTGGGTCATTTTCCTTATCTAGCTCAGGAACTGCTCAGAAGGGGATTTTTTAAATGGTCTGAGCATAATTGCATAATTGTTTTTTTCCATGTCCCAAAGCCTATTATCATTTTGATACTACTGCCAGTTTCTGTACAGAAATGCACTAAATCAGTTATTGTATTATAACTGTTCCTCATTTCAGTAAGTGTCCTTACACATTAAAATTTATCAGACGAAACCACCTCACTTGTCAAAACAAAAGAAAGGGGATAAATAGTAGGCTTCAGTTAACTGAACTCTTCTGAAACTCCCTACTTTCCTGTACAGAAGTCAGATAGCTTTCTGTTTTCAGATTCATGGGATTCTCTGTGTGTTAGGCAGTAAGAGACCTGTTTTGTGCCTTTTTGTCTTTCTGAAAAATTTGTACACTTCTGTAAAACTGAATAAATGTTCTGTGCATTTCTGCAAAACTGTAACTTTGATTCATTGTGAGATCCATCAAAGAAAACAGAAAACAGGAGGAAAAAAATTTAAAAGTGTCCAGGCCTTGTTTGCACAGAGCACTGCTGCAGATGAGTGTTTCTGGTCCAGTGTAGCCAAAGTTGTGTATTTCAGCTGGCAAAACCAAGGATGTGCCTATCACCACCTGGCATGGCTGATGGCATGGGCAGGGCTGCAGCAGGAATGCAGCTGCACAGCTCCTGAATCAGGGCTGCCTCACACCTGCCCACCTCAAGGAGCAAAGGAGGGCAGGATTGCTCCCACCCATTTGTCTGGGTGAGCCCCGGGTGCCAGTGGTTTCCATTTCACCCTGAGCCTTGTGTTGTGCAACACCTTTTGCAGGGCACAGAGTTTTAGATATGTGCATTTGTGTCTCGGTTTGGAAAGACAGGTGTCTGCCAGGGAAAGCTGAAGCTTCCCTTGGAATGGAGAATGTAAACTCCTCTCCTTCCAAATTTATTATAAATTTGTAAGCAAACAATCAAACAAATCCTAGAAGCACTGACAGAGTCAGAACACAACCTGACACCCTGTTGGTCAGGGTGTTGGGAGCAGTCCAAATAAATCCTCCTGGAGTGACAGATGTGGTTCTGTTGGAGTAGAGGTGATCCTGCAGAAGGTTCCAGTGGCGGGGAGAAGAATCCATTCTTCCTCTGGGAATGCAGTGCACACAGGCTGTCCTGCTGTTCTGAATCTCAGGTTTTATCCAGGTGGGAATGCTGGGCTCCTCCCCTGGGTAGAGCATCTCCCAATGGATGATGGAATTGTATCAGCCCTGCAGTGAGCCTCGATGGCCCATGGACAGAAGATATCCCCTGGAGGGAGGATGGGGGGTGGAGGAGATAAAGATAAAGAGATAAACTGCCCCACCTGGTTTTAACAGCTGGCCCATTAACAAAGACACCTGCCCCCTCTCCCTGGAGTTACGAGGGATGGGTTATACAAGAGATAAAGAGAACACCTCCTCAGCCGGTTTCAACAGATGGAAAAACAAACCAAACATTTTTTTGTTACACAACCCATGGCAATTTGCTAACAAGGATTTCCTGACTGAGAAGGATTTTCTTCCATGGACTTGGGTGCTATGGAGCATTCCTTAAAGCAGAGCTTTCTGAGCTGCATCTTACTGGACTCCAGAGTGGTTGTTCAATTGGTGTCTTGGGCAAACAACAGAGCACCTGGCGTGGTGAGCAGGATGTGTCAACATCAGCTGTATTAACTGCTGTGCAAATGCCATCAGGGAAAGACTGGGCCTGCAGATGTGATTTCCAGTGTCTAGATCCAGCCTTCAAGACTCCTGCTAACACGACAGCACTTTAAAACATGTCTTTTTATAAGAGAAAAAAACCCCTCTTTTAGAATTTCTAGAGCTTCTTTACTTTTCGCAATTAGACCTACATTAAAATGTGGACCCAACTTTTCTCAAGGGCCCTGCAGTAAGGACAGAGAGTCAGCAATTGGTTCAGCGTTGCCACCTGAACAGCTTCTTGGCAAATTTCTAAGCAGCCAGACAAATTTCTTGGGATGCTGTACATCCCAGGATATGTGCCCAGAGACCCATGTGAAATTGGGAAAAAATGAGCAGTTTTCTCCACAGTTACTCTCTCTGCATTTTATTTTGCCTTGGCTGAAACATCTGGTATTGGTTGCTGTCAAATCCAAGCTGCTAGATGGATAGCTGCTGTCCCAGTTTGGTGTGGGAATTCCCACATTGTGTGGGAATTCCCACAGGAATTCCCATTGTGTCTTGCCACTGGGAGAGGAAGAGACAGTACTGCTTCTCTCACCAATTTTAATTGGGGGGCTGGGAGCTGAAAAGTGGCTGGCCCAGACTTCAGACGTTGTGCAAATTCTTTAAGTCCCTTTAAGTCCCTTAAAATCAGCCAGCGTCTTATTTTGCTCACCTGTGTTTACAGTAAAACTTCTGGCATTTCAGAAAGGCAAAGGCAGGAAACAGGTGGCCCCTAGGTTTAGGTATTTTAATTGTAGAAAGTGTTTTAAGTATAGGCCAGTATGGTCTCAGCAGGTGCTCTTTATAACAAGATGTATTATGCACCCCTGTACTCTGTCCATTACTTAGGGATTTCTTAATACTTAGCAGAATTTAAACACAGCCCCAGTGAGACTCAGCTCTTTCAGCAGTCTGTGTTTTCAGTTATCATAAGGTATATATTAATGCTGCATCTTCTTTTTTTAATTAGAAAAATATATTCAGAAATTCTCTTTGCCTTTTTTATGTTATTTTGAAGCTAGCTTATTTGCAAAGCCTGTTATTTTTCACTCATCCTCTATATTGTGTTTTCTTTTTGCTGTACTTCTTCAAGTATCTTGCCTCTGAAAGCTCAAAATCTAATTTAGTCATTAATTTCAGTGTTTAAATTAAAGGAGAAGTTGCTGAACTGCAAATATCCATGGCATCAGGATGAGCTTTCTGCTTGTTTCTTCTTCTTTTCAATTTTTTTCTTCACCTTTTAACAAAGAAGGGATTTCTTTGTTGTAATGCCTCGACTTTTCCAACATTTTCTCCTTAATGTTGTATGCTACCAAAGTCAGCATATCAAGCACCTTCAAAAGACTTTTAAGGGAAACTTGCAACACATCTTTTCTTCATCAAGTCTATAGTAATGGTAGAGATGAAATTCATGAAGAGCTTGAGCTTACAGCGTGGATCCTGGATTTGTGCATTCAATCATTTGTAGAATGAGGCCAAAAGGGAGCAAATTCTTCATTTGGATGCTGTTTGAGTGTTAAGGTAAACAACACAGCTGCATTTCTAAGAGATTTTTCACAAAGGTCATCCATGTTATTTTCAAATTACTAAATAAAATGCAGATTAGGCTATCAGCAAAACTCCCCAAAGTTTGTTTACTGAAATGATTGAAAAAAAAAATGTAGGTCAATGTTCCATGTAAGGAATACAAATAATTTTAGAGAGCCCTGTTAGCTGCATTAATTTATATGCCACCCACTTAGTTCAAAACAGTCAGTAAGATTTTTTTTCTGCATCGTAATCAAGTAGGTGCCAATTCTGTAACGTGCCATATTGCTGCTGAAAACATTTCTGCAGTGTGATGGTGTTCATTCAAAGAAAGAGATTGTGTTGTGGTAAGCAATGTGCAACTTGCTCAGGCTGTTTTGAAGGCAATGGAGAGTTGCAGATAAGGCAGTTTTCCTTGTGCATTTGATGACAAAATGGGGAAATAGTGTGACTCTTTAGACCTCTTCTAATGAATATTCTGTTTGACAAGAGTTCCAACCTCAAATCCTTCCCATCCAAAACCTTCACTGTGCCCAGTTTATGTTACAAGATTAGAAACAGCACAGGTTCTAGAGCATCAGCCTATTGAAACAGGTTGGTTGTCTGGTTTTACAGAATTGTGGAACTTCTGAACATGGCATTGATTTCTGCCATTTTTCCAAGGCAAATGGATGCATTTGTTGTTTTCTCATCCCTAGTAAAGATTTGTATGTAGAAGCACTGCAGAGGCAGCCATGAGTGTTCTTGATAATCTTAGTCATAAGGACAGCTACATGTTAAACTCCAAAAAGATTTTCCTGTCTTGCTGAAAACAGTGAGATAAGTCTGTGACGATGGCCTGAATTCAATGGCTTGAATTTTGCAAAAAGGCTCCCTTTGGCAGGCTGATGTCAAAAAGTTTTTCATTTCTTCAGTATAAAGGAAAATCCTCAAAGGATAACCTTTGAGGCATTATTCTAAAGTGAGGCTGGCATTAATCTGAAGTGTTGTCATCAATCCAGCCCTTAGCTCTGAAAAAGTGCATCAGACAATAATCTCCTAGCCTTCTATGAGGAGCTCATCAAAGGCTACACAAGGATTGTAGAAGCACTTGCAAGGCTTTTGCAGGCTGTGGGAGTGAAGTGATCCAGGTATCTCACCTGGGAATGTCAATGTTTTCCCCTGACATTTCCTCAGTGTTAGAAGCAGCTTTATTCAGGTCAGTAGCTGGCTCCCAAATTCCCAGAGAGCTGTGTTTCTTATTCCACGGATCATCTGTGCTGAAGTTTCTTCCTCTTCTCCTCACTCCATCTCAGGCCCAAATCAGGATGTTGCTGCCTCTTACATGGAAAGGTTCTGCCACAGGGCGGGCTGCAGCACCCACCAGATTCTGAGTTTGGGTCTAGAAATATCCTGGGTGAAGACCAGGAGAAAAGAAAACAAACATTAAAAAGCTGCTCTGGGTGTAGAAAAGGCAGGAAGAGTGTCCACTCTTAAGTAGGTGTTTCTAAGCTCCTTCATAGAACAAACTTCGTTATTCAGAGAAAAAAGTCTATTTATCATACTACTTCTTGATTGACTGATAAATTGAGAACAGTTAGATGCCACATTTTTTAATTCCAGTGCCAGAAATAGCAAGTGCCCAAGTATATATGGCAGGGACAGTGAAGCATCTAAGTTCAAACAAAGATTTCTCCTGTGGAGGCTTAAGAGACCCAAGGGAAAATTCTTATCAGATTCCTGTAAAACTGCCAAACCATACTACCAGAGCTATGCAGAGGCATGAACCTTCCACCCACCCAGGTTACCACTGCTGATAACACAGACTGACACAGATAAACAGTTGCATGAACTGAAGACAGCCTGCAAAGGTCAATGTGAGCCCTGGCCTTCCTGTGGGAGTGAACAAACAGGATGTCTGCATTCTCTGTGCCCAGCTCACTGAAGATGCTCAGGCCAAGCTGGGAACCCACTTGTGCTCCTTTTGAGTAGTGCAAGAAAGGTGAGAAATTGGTGTTGTTCCTGGTTAAAGTAAGTAATGTGAAATCTGTTCCCACTTCCTGCATGCACACAGCTGCCCTAGCCTTGCTGAATGAAGGCTAAAACAAGCCATTATAGGTCAGTTCCAGATACAAAGCAGCCAAGTGGACAAAAATAGGTTTAATAGCACTGACTGAGCCTCTTCTGCTTTCAGTTGGTGGAGGGTAACTATCCTTATCCTCTGGGATTTCTTTCCAGCTTTTAATTAGGGAGCAAGTTTCCACAGCGATATACTCAAATTGTCAGTGAAAATGAAAACATTAAGAGTGAAATTGCCTCGCTGCTGAGGTTGCTTTGCTTCACGAAGTCCCACATGACCAGATTTGATCTGATTTTAGACTCAAGTTCAGACTCCAGGTTAAACTGACAAGGTGGCACAGACCTCATAAAATTATCTCCAATAATTGCCTGATATTTTTGTGGTGTGTCAAAACAGTTTGTATCTGAGTCTAGGCTGGACAGTGACAATGCTGCAGGTAAAGGAAGGACTTGGAGGATACTAAGCTAAGGTGTGATCTCCTTTGAAGCACACATCAAATTAATGATTTGCTCTGAGATCTGGCAGTCCCATGAAGAGAGAAAGCTGGCACAGAGCTGTAAGGTTCCCTTCCTTCTTCCAAATGGCTTGAAAATTCTCTCCTACCATGGAAATCAGGTACTTGCCTCAGCTGACCTTCATTTGATGTTTAGAGTACAGTTTTGCAAAATGTCTGGTCTGTAAGTCAGAAACCTGCAGGAAATTCTATTTCTGTGGAAGATGTCCTAAATACATCAGACTACCTTCCAGTTGATGCCAAGGCTTTCTGTAGGAAGATTTATTAAGACCATTTTCCTTAAAGTTCTCAGTAAACATCTGTATCTCCACACCAGAGGGTGTGGTTGGTGTTTTTCTGTGTCTGTGTCTTGGATTGAAAAAATGTAACCAAAAATGTGTATCCTATTTTCATCTGTTGAAATCGGTTGGGAGATATTGTGTTTATCTCTTGTAACTCTAGGGGTGGAAAGAGGGCGGACACCTTCTGTTAATGGGACACCTGATAACACCAGATAAGGCAGGGCCTCCTTATCTCTTCCTGCACCCATCCTCCTCCGAGGGACATCCCCTGTGAATGGGCCATTGAAGGCTCTCACAGGACTGATAACATCACCTCATTCCATTGGGAGATGCTCCACACAGCGGGAGGAGCCAAAGCCTTTCCACCAGGATAAAACTTGCAATCCCAAGCACGAATGCAGCTGGTTTTCCATGAATCCTCAGAGGAAGACCGGACCCATCTCACCAGCACTGTGCCCTTTTTTTCTACAGGATCATCTCTACTCCACAGAACAACATCTGTTACTCCAGGAAGACTCATTTGAACTTCCAGCCCCTGACAACAGGGTGTCAGGTGGTATCTCTGACTCTGTTGGTTTTCTAGGACTTTTGTTTGTTTGCATGTTTTTTTTTTTTTAATACTACTGCATTTGTATTTTTTTAAATATTCCTAGTAAAGAACTGTTATTCCTATTCCCATATTTTTACCTAGTTGCAAAAAAAGCTCCTAATTACAAAATTTTAATAATTTGGAGGGAGGGGGTTTTTACATTCTTCATTCCAAGGGAAACTCCAGTTTTCCCTGACTTTCCAAAGTCTGGAAAGACCTGTCTTTCCAAACCAAGACAGTCTGGCAGTGCAAAACTTGTTACCATGAAGTGAAACCCCAGGGTATAGGAGGCAAAGCGTGCTGGTGGCTGATCTGTAGATGGTGTGTGGATGATTCTCTCAGACACTACAGATGCCTGTTAATGTTCCAGGTAAGCTACAAGGACATTCCTCTGGATGGCCCCTAAGAGGAGTGCTGGGCACTGAGGGAAGGGTTCCAGCTCTGGGGTTTGTACGTGGGTATCATCAGTTCTGTGGTGCTGGCAGCTTGGAAAACCAAGCCTGGCTGTGGGACCAACCCATTTGGTGTCACTGAAGCTGATGCCTGGGAGATGGCTGCAAGTTCCATCCTGCTTTGCCACAAAGCAGAGTGTGGTGGGGCCCTGGGATAACCTGTGCATCACTCAGATCCTCCCCCGCCTGGCTCCCATCCATTCAGTGCCTATCTTGTAGCTGGATGGTTGTGTGCAGGCTGTGAGAGATGGCTTGCAGCCTTAGAAAACCTCTCTTGGCATTTAGAATAAACTCCGAGCACTGAAGGATATTTCACACAAAGTAATTGTTGACAGAAGGTAGGGTGCATCAGCTGTTCTACTGGAAATCACAATTTGCACAGCAGAAGTTCGATTTCTAATCCTGACTCCAGCTGTTCTCATTTAATTTACAGCCTAATTCTTCAAAGGGATTGAGACAACAACTTTCAAGGACAAGATATGGAACCACTGAAAGGTGAGGAAGAAGTTTAGTTCATTGGTAAATGGTTGGTTACTTCTCCTTGTCCTTCAGACAGCACTGTGTTGGAGTCTCTAAAAACCCCATGAAATGGCATACTTCCAACATCCTCAAGGACACTGATCATGTGTAACAGCATGGTTTGCAGACACTAAACTCAAAACTGGTTCCTCTTTCTGGGAAATTTGAAGTTCAGAACACCTGGACTATTGAAATTCACCAGGATGCAGTTCTTCAGTCAATAATTTCAATTAAATGGACATCAATTGTGCTCACCACTTCATTTCACAATTGCCTTCTGATAAGCAGAAAAATTTCTTTAAACATCAGTCAGATGTTTCCAACCTATTATTTCTGCCAGTGCCATCAGCAGTTCTGGGGTAATTATAGAGATGAGCCTGAACATAAAAGAGATGTCAGGTATTTGGAACATGCAGACCTGGATCCAAGCTTGACAGATTCAGACAAAATGCTTCACTTCCACACAAAGTTAGATTATGAACTGTCAGACAAAGTGATAGTGTCTCACAAATAAGTTACTGTGTAATTAATCAGCAGAAGCAACAGTGGAAACTGCTTCTTTTGTACAGCATTCAGGGAGTCACTGACAAAAACACCTGTATAGGTATTCTGTGAAATTTCATTAAATTAACAATAACATCTTATTATTTGATTAGGGGTTTTGTTAATGTATGTTTAGTGTATAATTAAACTACTGGGTAGCTCTAGTGATGAAAGCAAAGCTGAATAAGATGGACTGGGATATAAAATCTTACAGCCAGGTAGCAGGAATTATTTCCATGGATTGAGAACCCACAGAGGGCAGAGAAGATTAATGCCATTACATTGTCTAATCTCCTGGAGATAGCCTTACCTTTCTCAGTCTAAGGCTTTGTCACAATTGCCTCTCCAGCACACAACTGGGATGCTCTGGGCTCTTTGTAGCAGGCATCTGTCTCCACAGAGGCAGAGATGTTGGGGTGTGGGGAGCCCACAGATGTACCCCATGCTGGTGAGGATGGCTTCCCCACGCTGCCAGCAGCCCCTCTATGCCAAAAGAGGGATTTCACCCTGTATTTCAGAGAAAATATACACATACCACACACTCTCAATATAATTGGTGCTCTCTTTCATGCTGCCGTGTAATAAAAGGCAATTGCCAAGGATATGTTGTACTGCCTTCTAAAACACAACATCTCTGTGAAAATTCAAAATGTGTTCAAATTTTTGCAAAGTAACAAGGGTCAAGTATGGTTATAATAATTAACAACATGTGTGTTGTTTAATCTTCAAAGCAAGCTTTACCTTTAGACGTCCATAATTTACTCAGTAAATATTGTTCCTCTTACTTCAAAGGGAAGCAATAATTAGATTATGCCTGGACTCAGATTAACATTTAATTTGTGCATAGTTTCAGACCAGCATGGTTGTCTGCATACAATAGCAAAATAATTCTTTTTAACTCTGTATGCTGTCAGTGTTTAAAGTTGTAATTTAATACCCAGAGGAAAGATACAGCAGTGTAAGAGATGCAAACACTCAGAGGTTTTCCAAGCCAACATTCCATCCATCCACTTGTCACTCATGCACAGTCACACACCAAAGTTCCCTGCTTCTGCCTCTTTTCCATCCACAGTTCTATCAAAATCCCTACCTGAGTCAATTGTCATGGGGTTTTTTGGAGGTTTTTGCTGGTTGGTTAGTTGTTGTTTTTAGTTTTGGCTAAGCATTTTTTAGTGTTTTTGGGGGGCTTTTTAAAATGTCCTCTAGCTCCATCAAGGGAGCCTGGCCTACAGGCACAGGGGTGGTGTGCTGGCCCCTTCCCACAGCTGTCCCTGAGGAAGGGGCATGTGTGAAGTGGAAAACAGCTGAGATAGCAGTGCTTCCTGCTTTGGGGCTGGCCTGAGAGGGTTTGTCTAAACAGCCTCCCAGTGCTGTGCTGGCTGTGGGAAAAGATGGCTTGTGGGCCATGGTTTGCAGCTGACCTCTGCCCATCAGAGCTACCTTCCCTAGCTGGGGCTGAGACAAAATTTTAATTCCTGTCAGGGAGTCCTGGCACCATCACAGTGGAGAAATCCAATCCAGTGCCTCCTTCAACATAGCTGGGTACAAAAGAAAACCAAGAACAGGACCCCTTGCTCACAGAATAGCTGAAATAAGCAGCTCTTCCACTGGCTGAAACAACCTCTCTTACATCTAAATGCCTCTATTAACATCTAAATGATGGGGATCACACCTTGCCAAAACATGAGTTTGGAGCCTAAGCTGATAAGATACGAGGACTAATGTAAAAAAGAGTGGTAATGGAGCTCTTTCTAGGCTTTGAAAGAGCGTGTCTGCTTTCATGGGACTTAGCTCGAAGGCTTTTATGCATTTTAATGAGGAAATGTATGAGGAGGGGTCAAGTGGAGCAAGGCCTCATTCTGTTCACATCAGCACTGACACTGCTTTCGTGGCACAGGAGTAGTTCTGCAGCCACAATTTGAATAAAATATGGAATGCAAAATGCTCTATTGAATATTCCAAATCAGGGTAGTCTGTTGAGCATTGTTGCCATGGGGACTGCGTAAAGGTTGGATTAATTAAGGCCTGAGCAGATGTTCTGGAGTGTGTGGTGTCATTTGGGCTTTCTGCTTGTAATTAATGTACATGTGTGCAGGGTGAGAAACGAGGGAAGAGAGATATACCCACCTTAATTTGTGTGTGACAGCTTTTCAGGTAAAATGAATTATTGGTATATGAAAAGCAGTGCTAGTCTACGTGTACTAAAAATGCAGATTAAAAAAGAAAGGAAAAAAGGGATAATCAAGATCAGCATCTATCTGAGTCACTATGTTTAGTATGAGAATGCCAGGATCAATGATACAAACTTTTCTCCTTGTTAGTATAAGATTTAGGAATTCAAAAGAGCCACTTCATCTCTGAAATAGATTAAGATTAAAGACTATCTTTTAATATTATTCTATAAAGATTAAACATATCATAGCTTTGAGGGGTATCTTTATGCATCCACAATTTTATGCACGCTAAGAGAGGGGATAGTTTAATTTAGGAATCTATATGTAAAGTTAGGCCTCCTTTCTGTTTTTCAGAAGTCTGTTTGAGCTGCTGAACTCAAAGGAAGCGGTGAAATAAAATTTCAAATCACTTTCCCTATGCTCAATAAGCGCTTGCTGTTGCTGTAGCAGGGCTTGAAACCTTTAAGACAATGTTAAATATTTTCTGCTTTGCCTGATGACAACGGAGTAATGCCCAGTGTTTTACAAGTGCTTCAGGACATGCCCTGAGCTTCACAGGGAATGTTTTTGGGATTCACACAGGAGCAACACCTTCCAAAAGGAGTGGTGAATATGGTGCTGGGCACCTCCCCTTCCACAGCCACTCCTATTCCCTCTCCACCTTTGCACAGGGTCATGGAGATCTCCAGCTTTTCAAAGCTTCATCCAAAAACATGAGAGAGGAAAAAAAAATCATAACTCATCCCATGAAAAAGTATTATATGAACTTTTTCTTTTGAGCTTTTAGAAGTGGGAAGACATTACCTCAGAGGATCCACAGTTGTTGTGTGTGCCTGGTGGCACTGGAATCACAGCTCCTAGAAAAAGAAATGCAAAAGTGCTCACAGTGTTTTCTATGAGTATTCAATTGAAAAGAAATCAACCTCCCAAAACTGCACATATTTTTACAGTGGAAGAAAAGTCATTACAGAGCTTCCTAGTGAAACTTTCCAGAAGCTCAACAGCTCCCTATTTTAGGAGGACAAGCCTTTTGTGATTAGAAGATGGGTTCCTACCATTCCTAGTAATATGACAAAATTAGGCATTTTCACCTAAACACATAGAGGGCAAAAGCAAGGATATGAACTTGCTGAGTGCTTTTAAATGAAATATTTCTGTGGGACAGTTACCATCCTGGGTCCTACTTTAAAAAATCATTTTCTAGGCACTCTTGGCAAACTTTCATACCTGAGCTTCTGCTTATATAGTAGTCAGGGTCTTGAAATCCTTTTTTTTCCTTTCTCTCTCTTGTCTTTTTTTTTTTTTTTTTTTTTTTTTTTTTTTTTTTTTTTTTAATAAAATTATTTGTAGTGTAAAACTCTCTGAACTGCTTGTGTGACTGTGGAATGAAAAGTGATGGGTGTTTTTTTCCAGATTGTGACAAAGAATAGTCAGTATAATGAATGCTGAAGCATGTTTCTTTCCCAGGTGCTCAATCCTCTCACTCTCTAATTTGCCTGCTAAATCTGCTGCATTTTCCTCACGTTTGTTAATGTTTAAGGATTATCTCATATGCTCTCTTGGGAAATGTGGCTTGCTTAGGGTTATGGAAGTAATTAGAAAAAATTGCAGCCTGCTTTTTGAATGAGTCTGGATTTATTTCTGTTTTTCTTTTTGCTAATGAGAGGCTTGCTTGTTCTTGCTTTGATTTAGAAAACTTTTTTTTTTTTTCCAAAACAAAAAATAAAGTGTAAGCTACAATGTGAAAAAAAATACTGGAGAGAAAGTGGAAAAATCCACAGAAATGGTTGGATGCATTTGATCAAATGAACATGCTTAAATTAAACATAGACATCCTTTTAAATACAAAGGACTGGAATAGACTGGTGATATTGATTCAGTTACCGTGTCATTAGGAAAGTAAGAAGATAAATGAACCATCTAGGAAGAAAATCCCCAGATTTGTGATGAAATCCAAGTGAATTTAGTTCAAGTAAATTTACACTTGTCTCTGACCCAGCTCTGAACCTTGGAGAAAACAAAATCTGTACCCTCTCTTTAAGTACATGTAGACTTTTCTCTGTAGACACATAGAACAGTTTCGTCCAGAGTACTTTCCTGCTCCAGGCTTTCCTTATGTGACTAGTTTATAAATACATGTATTTAGTTACCACCTACTTGATTTCAATGACAGTTTAGATGTTTTCTCAGTTTTAGGTAAATGTCCAAATAAAATTTTGCCCTAGTCCCTGCTCCTTGTCTCTGGGGTTTTGTATGTTGTTGGCTGATCTTACAGATATTTGCCATCTTTTCTGTAAAAATTATTTTTCCCTTCCATTAGTAACACACAGTGGGATGTTGTTATATTTTTATAATATTTTCAGGAAAGCCTTCCTGGAGTTCATTATTAGATCACCCTAACATACTATTCTTCCTTCCTGGCCTCCAGATTAGTCTGTATTTTCCCTGAGGTCCTTATTTGTCTGTCTTCCATAATGAAACAGTAATTGAATGACAACTCTTGAAATTATCTGTATCTGAAGATCCTTGGACTGTACCTATACCAACCAACACCTTTAAAATTATTAGAAGCCTTCAGCTGGGTATAACTCAGATAGCTGGGAACCAGCTGTCACACAAATTGTAACTGTGAGGACCTCAAGAGCCCTATGTGCCTTGGCAGGGAGAATGAGCTGCAGTGAGTGAGACACAGCTCTGTCTGCAGTGTTTGTGGTATCCAAACTAACTGGCTTAAATAGAGCTTGAATATTGGCAAGGCATTTTGCATCTTACATGTAAAAAAAGCCCAGGGGTGTCTCAGGAAATTTTGGTGCTAAAACTGTTAAATAGGGCAGGGGAAGGCATTCACATTCTGTATTTATGCCTTAATTTCTTCCCCTGGCACTTTCTACTAAATTTGTGACTGGAGTTATTTATCAAGGCTTTTGCCATGACTTCTCATGTTACTCCTAAAATCAAAATGGATGGAGTATTTGTCAATAAAGAAAAATTCAAAACCTTGCTTCTGTGCTGGAATAGAAGCAGAAATCAGAGATCTAGACCCAAGGGACCTGGAAACCCAGAAAACGAGTGGTGGGCCCATGTGGAGGAGCTGGTAGGTCTAAGAAAGCAATTATTTTGCTCCATTTGATACTTGTGAGGCTGTTTTAAGGCTGTGTTCAGCTAGGGGAAACAGCACAAGACAGTTATTGGAAACTGGAGTTCAGGACGAGGATGGAAAGGGTGGCATTGAAGAAGAGTCTCAGGTAACCCCAATGTCTTGTTTCATGGATGGCAGAACTGGGCTGGGATCTCACTGTTGTCCTCCCCTCCCTAATGGGATATAAAGAGGAGGAGGTGTGGTTCCCCTACAGGTACCACAGATGACCTGGTTCTCCCAGGGAGGATCTGAAGCTTAAGAACAGTTTTAATCTCTGAAATGAGAACCCCTAGGGTTCCAGTCTCTTTGAGAGACTCCCCAGCAGTTAGGGTGAGAAATGTGAGCACCCCCATGAGGTTTTGCGAGCCCATGCAAATTTTTGTCCCCTGGTTGGTTCTTTCCTCTGTCTGTTAGCCTAATCCCCAATTGCATTGGTCCCAGTTCTATAACCACCCTCCGAGTTCTGTATAAATTTAGCTCTCCCGGGGCATTTGGAGTTCCTTGGACCCTGGGAGCCTTCACATACAGAAGACCGTGAGAAGAAGAAGAACCCACCTTGTGTGCTGTTTCTTCTTGCACCACTTGACTCCCCCTGGAGTACAGCTGTGTCACGCTGTTTTTGAAGACTTTTCTAAGCCTTCTGATTTCTCCTTCATATTGGAGTCAGAATTCTTACTTTCTCACACTTTCTACTATAATCAATAGCCTTGTTTTGCTAACTGTCCTTCATTGTTTACCTGTTTTTAGGTAGGAGGAGAAATTTGATTAACAGTTGGCTTGACCAATATCGTTTGAGGGGTGGGATTCCATCCTCCAATCCACAGGCACCTTTAGAAATGCATGAAATTGAGTTTTGTAAGTAAACTCGGCCCTTTTCCTGCTTTGATCATCATTGTGTCCTCGTGTGGTACTTTCGAAATGGACACAGCTGCCTTGGCAGATGCTCACAAGGAGCTGAAATCACTCTGCCCCAACCCGAGAGTGCCTGTGTGCCTGGTGCATAGGGTGCTGTCTTGGTTTGAAAGACAGGAAGGGGACAGGACCTCCCTAG
Organism: Prinia subflava; assembly: GCF_021018805.1. Lineage (NCBI taxonomy): Eukaryota > Metazoa > Chordata > Aves > Passeriformes > Cisticolidae > Prinia > Prinia subflava. Next base: position 98,707,838 of record NC_086283.1, on the reverse strand, counting down.
AGACGGAGAATTCAGATCCCCTCCCTCCAAATTATTCTAATTTAAACAATTAAAGGAGCTTTCAGACAGAGGTATGGGGATAGGAATAACAGTTCTTTACTAGTATATATGACAAAACAACAAACAAACAACAACTATAGCATCAATAATAAACAGAACCAGGAACCTTGAGGGCTTTCACAAAAAGCCCAGAGCAGTTTGATCTCGGTGCCCCTGCAGGACTCTGAGAGGCTGAGCTGGAAGGGAGGAAAGTCCCGGGCTGGTGGATGAGATGAGGAGCTCTGCGCTGGCAGCTGGAGCAGCAGGGGTGTCCCGGCAGGGCTGGGCAGTGCAGGGCTACAGAGCAGCAGGGGAACCTCAAAGCTCTGAAGAAGCAGCGGCGGTGGGGGGAGGCTGGAGAAAGCGAGCTCAGGATTCCTGGGTACAGGAGCAGATGAGGGTAGATTTCCCAGGACGAGACAGAGGCAGAGTGAGGGCCGTGAACTCTTCCTGTAGCAGGGGGCAGCCTGACCGCCCTCCTTGATGCTGAGAGCAAGAGTGCCTTCCCCTCCCCCAGATCTGTCTTTTTGCCTTTCACAAAGCTCATCATCTCTCCTTTCTGAGGGACACTCCCAAGGACTCAAAAACAATAGGTGTAGCCTTGTGCTGCCATATCCCTCAAGTACTCCCTTTTGTTCTGACTTAGTAGTCATCAAGGCCTCTTGGAAACTTACGGGAAAAAAATTCTGTAAGTGAAAAAAAACCAAAACAAATCTAACCCCCAACAGGTGCCTTGATAAAGGTGCTTCTGCCAGGGACTGCTGCAGCACCTGAAGGCCCACCATGCCCACCATGCCCACCATGCCCACCATGCCCACCATGCCCACCATGCCCACCATGCCCACTTGACCACGGCAAGGCGGGGCTAAGCTTCTTTCAGAGCTGCCCAGTGGAAGGACAGGAGGCAGCAGATGGGAACAGCAGGAAGGGGAATTCCTACTGCGTTTAAAAGAACTTCACCAAGGTGGGGAGCACATGCTGGAACAGCTTGTACAGAGAGGCAGTGCCATCTCTACCACCAGATATTTTCAAAATGTCTGTTGCCAAGATCCAGGACTTAACCTGGAGTGAGCCATACTTTGAGAAGGAGATTGGATCAACTGCTTCTAGAGAACTCCTTCCACTCAGATTGCTCTCTGATTTTGTGGGAATTGGAATTAAATTTAGTCTGTCCCATGTATGATCATATCAAAAGTTTATTATCTGTATTGTTTCATTACAGCCTTAAGGTTCCATTTTGGGGTTTTAGCATCTCCCTAACTCTGATTATGATTTAGAAGGCATTTAACGTACATTTACTACCAAGAACAGGTAAGTCTTTACTCTTATTTCAAATTACGTCCTTTGCAATTAGAATTATTTTCTATCAATGCAATTCTAGTGGTCACCATTCTTTACCCTGGATTTTCTCATGCACTCACTGTTCTCTAAAGAGGAACACATGTAATTGTGTTACTTTAAATATAATGCCAAAATGGAGATTGTCTTCTCTGGATGATTTATTTTGTTTCACCTACAGTTTTGCTAATCTTTTGAGAGCAGTAGATTCAGGAGATGGACTGGAATATTTTCTCTTAAGATCTCCTTTTTGGACTCAAGAACTCAAGCTTTGGCTTCACATGCTATCAAGAAATATCTAGAAATCTAGAAATAATATCTAAGAAATGATCTAGAAATAATAGAAATAATCTAGGAATAATACCTAAGGCAACCAAGCTTCTGTGACATGATAACATCAGTCCACATTGTTTCACAGAATAAAATCTTAGCTAACATAGACTTTGTTGCTGAAAACCTGTGATCTAAACAGGTATTTTTGCATGCCAGCTGTGGTATATACTCAAAGTAATTTGTGTCTCTTTTTTATCATTTAAATCCTACTAATTATTTTCAAAACAGAGTGTTGAATTTCAAGTTTGTTCACTTGCATCAACATGTAGTTTGAGGTTATGCAGGGTTTTCTTTAAGATGTTTAAGAAATCTAATGAAGCAAAGGGGAAGAGTCACACTGGCTTTGACGAGCCCAGTACAAATACCCTTGTGAGCTTTTGGGATGTGTCAGCCAGACACACAGTTGTCCCTTTATCTGCCAGGGACAGGAGCACTAGTGGTGCAAAAGCCATTGCCAGACTATACATGTGATAAAGTGGTGACATAGGGGTGGCAAAGACAGTAGGGTGTCCTGGGTTATGTAACAAAAAAAAAAAAAAGTGTATTCTATTTTATCTGTTGAAACGGTCAGGGAGATGGGTTTTTTTTTTCTCTTTTATCTCTTTTAACTCCAGGGAGGAGGAGGGTGCATGGCTTCTGACAATAGACCAGCTGTTAAACCAGGTGGGGCAGTGTTTGTGATCTCTGTCACCACTGCCCACCCTCGGGGATATCTTCTGTTCATGGGCCATTGAGGCTCACCAGTGACACATGACATCATCCCATTGTGAGATGCTCCACCCAGTGGGGAGGAGCCAACCATTCCTACCAAGACAAAAACTGAGCTGTAGGAACACCAAGCAGCCTCTTTTCCACTGGATTCTCAGAGGAAGACTGGATTCATTTCACTGCCACTGAACCTGTCTAGAGGATCATCTCTACTCCAACAGAACCACATCTGTCACTCCAGGAGGATTTATTTGGGCTGCTTCCAACACTCTGGCCAATAAGGTGTCAGGTCATATTCCTAACTCAGTCATGGTTTTCTAGGACTTTTGTTTATTTGCTCGCTTGTTGTTTTTTTGTATTACTGCATTTGCATTTTTAATGCAAACTGTTATTCCTATTCCCATATCTTTTGCCTGAAAGCTCCAAGTTGCAAAATTATAATAATCTGGAGGGAGCGTTTTTTACATTCTCCATTCCAAGGGAAACTCCAGTTTTCCTTGACAGATATCTGTCTTTCCAAACCAAGACAGTAGGGGGATGTGGTTCTTCTTCCACTGACCTCAGTGGGGCTGCTTGGGACTGCTGGCTGCAGCCACAGCTCAGGGATGAGTTTCTGCCTCCCAGGAGCAGGACAGAGATCCCTAGCTGCCAGAAGGGGACGAAGTTGTGTTATTTAATGACCAGCTGACCAGTGCACGAGGAATTAGTTCCTCAAGGAGGTTAAATAATTTCGCCAGTTCTGCTGGAGCCAGCTCAGAAAGACAGGTCTTGACAGCTGGACCTAGCACCTAGCAAAAGGAATGTCTGATCCTGCATGTTGTGTGTGGGGAGAAAATTTTCAGACTCCTCCTGCCACACTGTGCACCTTCTACACTGGGGTTTAGCACATAGCTGCTGAGGCTCAGGGCTTGTGAGCAAAGACCCCACATTTGGGTACTACACTGTTCTTAGCTGATGGCTTAAGGATAGGCTTTAGGAATGGATGCAACAGATTGGCAGATCATAGCAAAGAGGAGATGGTGAGCTCTTTGACAGACAGTGAGCAATTGGTAACCATTTTTTAAAGATCAAGTCACCTCTATTACTCTTCTGTATGAGGAGTAGGATGTCAAGATTGCACTGCCCTGAGATGATGTATTATTTGGCATTTTCAATATGGCTTTTTCTCATTAATCATGAAAGTTGAGGTTTCTTCAACCTTGCTAAAGGAAAGAACAAAGGCTTCAGGAATACATCTGGCCTCTGCCACATCTGAGGGTGATTTGTTCAGCCATTTGTTCAGTTTCTTAAATATTCCCACTTCTTTTGATATTCTAGTATCAGTATTTGGGTGACTTTCTCTTTTGATAGCCAGGAAAAATTACTTGGAAAACAAAAACAATTACAAACTTAAAAAATTCTTGGGAGTCTGACCAACGTAACTACACGCCGCTCCTCTTGAAGCCCAAGTGGGCTAAGGTGTGAGAAAGAGAAAATAGGGTATGAGAAAGAGAGAAAATAGGGACTGTTTTAGTGATGGTCTATCATTCAACTGCCCTTGTGCTAGAGGGAAATATGGGACATCTTGCTTCCTGTCTTTCTGTGGTTGTAGAGAGGCAGGAGGGTGGGGTCTGCCTCATTCTGGCCATTCCTTGTTTGACCCTTCTCTCACCAGTCCAGGTCTCTGTGGGAAATGGGGTGTATGATCAGTATTCCCTTGGGTTGCAGGTTGCAGGCCTGGATGTCCTGCTGCAAAACCAATCTGCCTGGAACTGCAGGAGCAAGGGAAACTCCTCTTCACTGTATGCTGGAGAGTTCAAGAAGAGCTGATTTACTAAGGCAAGTAGTGACAAGGTTTTCAGCACCCACGGCTGATATCAAAGGTCTGGTCCCACTCATCACAGAGCAGTGCAGCTAACACTTCCTAGCACAGAGCCACAGGGAGGCCACGAAAGCTGCAGAAGCAATGGCCTGGGAAAGTTGTAATGGAGTTCTTGAGGCCATCAAAGGGCTAACAGACAGGAAATCCTATACATGGATTTCCCATTACTCTCCTGTCTGCCTGATCACAACCTAGCTCTTTAGAATGCCAGTCTAGGAGTTTTTTGGGAAGTACAGAGATAAGGTACACTCAGGAAAACAATTAATTCAAAGTCCTGCAGGTGTGTCCTTTCACACAAACAGGTGCATTTTACTAATAGAGAGGGAATACATACAAAAACCAGACAAAAACTCAGAAAAAAACGAAGCCAACAATAAAGAACTTGTACTTACACTAGCTGCAAGGGTTTTAACTTGCTGTTTGCACAAGAAAGATGATAATTCTGACTATAAGCGTTCTCCCTTCTGCTGATTCAGATCAGCATTGTACTGGTCAGCTGGACCTGCTGACAGAGGAGGTATGAAAATTCAGGTGTGCTTCTTTCTGTCTCTCTCTGTCTCTCTCTGTCTCTCTCTGTCTCTCTCTGTCTCTCTGTCTCTGTCATCTATCCCTTTCTCATTTCTCTCTCTCTCTCTCTCTCCTCCCCTCTCTTTCCCTCTCCACCTCTTTATTTGCTTGTCTGACCATGAGATTTCACTGAGCAGATATGGCACCAGTCTTGATTTATGCTGGTGTAAACCTGTAGCTTTATCTTTGACCTCCACGAGTTCCTGCCTGTCTACATCTCTGGAGAGTGACACATTTGTTCCAATAATTTGGCACTTCTCAAGCTGCCTCCTGTCACCTCATGTGGAGGACATGAAATAGCAACTAGTGTCTCTGCTCTAGTGCTTTCCCTTCATAGGGTATCCTTTCGTGAATTTATCTCAGGCTTCAGAAAAAGAAAGAAAAATGTAATTGCTCCTGTTTCAGCAACTTTTGTTAACTTTTACTTTTGTTGCCTTTGAACTCTCTGGAAACAAATACCTCTCTTCTTTATTTTCCTCTGGAGACTGTCAGGAGATCTGCTTTCAGGTGGTTTAATGAGAAACAAGCCCCTGCTGACAGTGTTTAAGAAATGTGATTAATTGCTTAATTTTAGAGTTGCAGCATGCCTCCATCTAATACCAAGAAGAGCAGGAGTGAGGGACAGGAGTGTGCCTTTTCATCAGTGTATCTATTCCTTGGTGCAAAATAAGCCCACACATCCCCTCCTACACATCCCCAAGCTCCAAAATGGGATGCTGCAAACGGGTAATTACTGCCCTGTTTGGGTCCCATCCCCACACCTTTCTCGTGCAGATTTGCAGCCTGGATATTTCTGTGCCTTGCAGACTCAGAGCTGTGCCTGCATACTGAATGTCCAGGGGAGGGAGTGCCAGGGGTGTTGCAGCAGCCTTGCCACAGGAAAGTGAACAGCAGCTTAAAAATCCTGTCCTCAGGGCGAGTGGATGGGTCCTTGTCTCTCCCAGCCCTGCTGAAATGCAGCAGGGCAGGCCCAGATCAAGGGCTGTAAATCTGCACAGTGTCAGGGATAAACTGAGTAAGCTCATGGTCCAGGATCAGCAGGATGTGAGGCTGTGGTTCTGCTTGGGGCTGAGACCACCTGGCTGTGGGATCATCTCAGTTTCCTAAAACAGGGCCTGGCACACCCCTACAAACAAGTGCCATGGAAAGAAGGAAGGCTAGCACCAGCTTGCCCCCATCACCAGGTCTCTTTAGAGACTAAAAAATCCTGGAAAATACTAACAGTAATTTGATGACCTTGGGAGCTTCAGGGCATCACTTCTGGTGCTCTTGCTTTCCTGATACATGATATTCCTGGTACTCCTGAGATGGAGGAGACCCTTAGAAAGGATCCTTGATATTTCAGAGGTTTCCTGCAGGAATCAACTCCCCTCTGTCCATACAAAGGTTTTCCACACACAGAAGCTGAGTCAAAAGTTCTGGGGTGTTTGGCAGGGTTTGAAGATTTTCTGACCCATCTGCTTAGAGCAGGGATGTATGCCCCGCATCTCAGCACTTTCTTTCCACATGCCTGAGCACTTTTAAAATTAATTTATGTTTTCCCTCTCTTGTGACAGCATGGCAAAATGGCGTAGTGTTTGTATTTGATTGATGGCCTAGAAAATGGAGGGCCAGTTGTGATTCTTCTGGCCTAAAACAGATTGTCAGCAGAAAAATTGCCACTCATTTCCACGGGGACCAAGCCTCTGCCATTGCCATTGCCTGAAAGGAAGTGATCAAGCTTTGAGCTGGGTCTTCAAGGTCTTGGTTTTGCAAGCTGGTTTCCAGCCCCTCAAACCAGGCCAGATTTTTTTCCACCTGAGGAAGTGTCCTTCTCTGTGCAGCTTTGGAGCTGGGACTGAATCACAGCATTTCTTTCCAAACAAAAACTCCTAAAGGACACATATAGATTGAGAAAATGGTAATTCCTTCTTGAAAAATTTGAGAGAGACACAATTAGGGGGAAAAGTCTCTTGTTTTCTGCACAATTTTTAATCATCATAATGGACCAGCACATGAGTCCTTACCTCTCACAACTCTCTTTAGTTTTCTTAGGGACAGTCTTAAGTAATTTATTACTTTCCACCACATGTATTATGCTTGAGGGAAAATTAAAAAAAAAAAGAAACAAGTCTGCAAATATTCACTGTTTTTCGCATTTAATTACTGCATGCACAACATAATATGGTTCTTAAAATGGTGGTTGACCAGTTTGGATTGGGGAAATGTTGGAAAAAGAGCTTTGAAAGGGTAACATTTTCTCTCTTACCCCTGCTGGCACTTACTGACATGGAAAAGCAAGAACTGCTCTGGGGGAAATGCAAAGGCTGACATCAGGCATGAAGTAAGCAGGATGAAAAAACTCCAAACAGTGGGTGTGAGGGAAAGGTGTTTCTAACACCCTGTTTATCTCTGTGGTGCTGGATCAACTCACCCTAGTGTCTATTGTGTGTATTTTAAAATTAGAAATGATATTGAAAGTATGCTACTGGAGCAGGCAGGAAGATTTTTGGAGCCAAATGTAGTTTGCTTCATTCATGGGACACTCATTAGGACTTAGGCATGCAGTAATTCTGAGTTATTAATATATGATTCATTCCTCTAGTTGTATCATACAGAGTTATTTATGCTTTTGGGAAGAGTAAACTCTGGCTGTAAAAAATGGAGAAATTTTACATTAATTCTTTTGTTTCATTACATATGGACTGCAGAAAGCTCAGGAATCACATCCATGGAGATATATATATATATATATATATATATAACTATAAATATATATGTATTATTTCTGTATTAGTTATATCCCCTGTAAATGCTATGACATACTTAAAGAGCTTTGATTACTCATCCCACCCCAAGCTGAGAAACTGCTGATCCCCACAAAAAAAGAAAAAGAGGGAAGACTTTGAAGTCTTCCAACGTTGGCTTGTCATGGAGTGAATGAACTTGAAAGAGAAATCTAAGCCCTTCTGATATAGTAGAGAGCTGGCAAGTTCCTACAGATTTTTACTCCCAGGTGACATCACTTTCTCTCCAGCAACTTGCAGCTTGTCTAGCACTGCAAGGTAAATATGGCCATGCCACATGGTGCTCATCACCTCAGAAAGAACCTTTGGGTTTTCCCATTCTGAATCCAGGACATCTACAAACTGCAGAGCAGATGGTGTGTGAACCTGCATGGGCAGATCTACAACCAGTGGGCACTGGCATTTCTCCCATGTAGTGGAGACAGAGGTTATGCTGATTTATGCCCTTTGAGATTCTAGCCCAAGGTAATGGCATCTTCATTTCTGACTTCAATAAGAGCAGGCACTGGTGTTGGGAGTGAGGCTTCCTTCCACTAGAGAAAAACACATCTGGAACACAAAGCTGAAGGAAGAGTAGCATTAAAAAACTGCCTCAACAGCAGTGGTTAGATTTAAACACTGTGCACACCTAAGAGCCAAGTTTCTGATGTGTAAGTGCATTTTTTTGTCTGATGCCAAGAAAACAGATGTGAGAGTTATTTCCTAATAGCCACAGGCATTGTCACATGACTAATTCAGCATCTTCCAAAACTGGGTGCCTGCCTAGGCATGTGATGGAAAGAAGGAAGGAAATTGTCTAGCTACATGGATTCTTTGTGGTGAGGCAAATTTAGCTCAGTGAAGCCCATGACTAACAAATACCAAGCATCCAACTTTTCAAATTACAGAATCACAACACCCTGAAACCTGTTGATAAGCTTGCACAAAGCTTGGAATGTTTGGATGAATGCAGAGCATTATAGGACTCAGAATAAGAATTTCATGGTGGCAAATAGGTGTGTGTGCCTCAGATGTTCTGTTTCAGAATTAAGCCACAGCAAAACCCATTTGAGAGAGTTTGTGCTGCAATTGTAACTGGTTTAAGAAGTAATGTTAAAAACAGCCACTCTCTGCAGGTTAGTCTCTGTTTTGTAATTGCTGTGAAACTCATGTGAGAGAATTTGATGGTACCACCTTCTGGCATGGAGCTGTGGGAGTAGGTCACTCTCAAAACAAGGTACTTCATAAACCATTAAACTAAAGCTTTTTAATTTTAAGAAAATATCTCTGCATTAATGATGGAACTAGAACATACTCCTCTGACTACCTTGCAATTTGTCATTCTCTAATTACCCAGTGAGGTACATCCTGCTGCTTCATCAACTCTCTGCAGCAATCTGTACAGCTCTGCTGTTGGCTGCCTTCTTGTTTCTCTGCACCTCTTATCTCTGAGCATGCCTGGCCAGGATCAAAAATTTAACCCTGTCAGCTCCGCAATGTTTGAGCTATGTCTGTGCTGCAGAATCACCTCCTTCAGTCCAAGCTAAAATTTTGTCTAGAGCTCTTTGAAACTGAACATGATGCTGATCCACAGTGTATTCTTGCTTCTCTGCAGACAGCACTTATTTCCATGTCTTTTGTCTCTTGTTTTTGTATTTGGATTGTCAGGTTTTTGTCATAAAGCTTGTGTGTGCTAGCTGTGTCCACGACATGGCACTTATTTGAGGATTGCAATATTCACAGATGACAAATGACCACAGAGTAATATTAAGTTTGCAGTTGAAGTGTGTGCATCTAATCTGTCAGCCAAACTCATAGTGAGAAAGTTTGTTGATCTACATTCAGGTAAAATGCAAGGCACTTTTCACTGACACTTATTCCCAAAAAGCCTAGCCTGTGGAAAGGCTTACATTGTGCCCACAGGCATATGGTTAAAAATATCTCACCTTAATCCAAGGAAAAGTTAAAAGCTTTCCCTTTAGTTATTTTTATTCTTGCTTTTCCATGTCTTTTTATTCTCATTCATAAAAATGAAACATATATTCACAAATCAAAAATTCACTCAATATGATCTGACAAATCACACTTTCAGAATGTTCCTGGTTAAAAAAAAAAAAAAATTAAAAAAAAATTCCATTGAGATAGCTGATGAAAACATCGCAGTGGCATCCACTGTTTTTCAATAGATTACAAATTCAAGTCTCTGGAATATAGAACTCCCTGTGGTTAATTTTTGTTATTTATTTACCTTTTATTTGTATCAGGTGGATTGTGTAAGTCCCATGCTGGAGGCAAATGAAAAAGACAGGCTGAAAAATCCCACCCATGTCTTGAGTCAATGATTTTTTATGAAAAAATTAATATGCCAACACTGCTGTGGGCACCTGGGGGACCCCCTTTGTACAGCTGCTGGATCCTGACAGGTGCAATGAGATTTTTACACCCAGAATTGCTGTATTTTGCACTTACTGCATTTTGAACAACCTGCACAGACACAGAAGCTGGACCAGGTCTTCACCAGGACAAAGGTGGTGAAGGTGAGAATTGTCACCTACAGGAGATGAGGGGCTTGGGGATGGTGTTTTACAAAAACTGGGGTAAGGTGGCCTTCATGTTGTTTGAAGGAATGGAGAAAATACAAAATTATCAACCTCAAGAGACAACTAAAAATACAAATAAAACTGTGAGGAGCACAGGGGAAGCTAAGGACACAGCTAGGGACACAAGCAGGTATGGGCTTGGTGACAATACAGCTTGGCTTTGGCTGTCCTTCTAAGCTGGAGAATACAGACCTTTATGGAGTCCCAGGGATCTCAGAGGAGAGGGTAGCTGGTTTGAGGGATTTTTCTCTTAAGAGATCTGTATCCTGGTTTTTGTAATGGTGTCTGACCTCCAGTGTTTTATTTCATAAGGAAATGTAACAGGATATTTGCACAGTCTCTGGAAGGGCTGTTTATATCTGCATGTCTGCTTCCTTCTCCCTGTCCAAGGCCTCACAGAGGTACTTTTTAGGACAGAAGATTCAGCCTACTGTGAGAGGATGAGCTTATGCTCCAGAGCAAGGACTGCATCTGAGAAACAGAGAATAGGAACCTGAGTATTGGGCAGAGGTTTTATGCCAGAGACCCCAGGGTTAAAAGGAAGGTACCTAGACATGGCTGGATTCAGATAATATCAGATAACCAGGGAAACAGGGATTGGGTCTCCCAGTACTTAGGTGATGAGCAGTAAGGACATTTGGACAGATGCCATCAGGTGAATCATTACTTGCCAAACTGAGTTATTACTGGTCTTATTTATAAAAGTGCCTGCTTCAGGAGCATGCACAACTCCCCATTTAAAGCTCTCCATTTGAATAAACAAATTGGCACTTGAAAGAATTTGTAGCTGCTTATGTTTTTGCCCTGCCACACCACTGTGTGCCTAATGTTAGACTAATATGCATGAGTCTAGTAGTCAGTCATGAAGAAACAGACTGTGCTGCCCCTGGAACTGCAGCAGCTGCCCTCAGTTAGTAATTTTTTTGCAAGAGATGAGGCCAAAAAGCAAAGCTCATCAAAGAGGAGAGGTGAAAGCAGTGCAAACATCCTCCATGACTCCCTTCCCTGCCTTCTCCTTGGTGCCATGTCCTCAGAGCTGCCACATCAGTGTGGATCCTCAAAAAGGACTGTAAGGTGGTCTTACACATCCCCCATATCATTCTCAGAGCCCTGACAAGGGAGACAGCTTTTCTGCAAAAGAGCCAGACAGGCTGGTTAGTTTAGTTCCTATTCCCTTCAGCCCCTTTTAAAATATGGTGTTGGGTGATAGAACAGCAACTCACATTTGTTGTAACCCTGATGGTTTAAAGGCATGAGCAGGGCTGAGGAGAGACAATGCAGGGAGGCTGTCTGTAAAAGATTTTGGAGTGAATAATAATTTTGATTAAACACAGAGTTCACGTCCCGCAGTTTTGGCACATTTTTAATACTGAAAAATAATAGATCCATTAAGAAGCCTGTTAGTGTAACCAGTGGCATTTGTTGTACCTTGGTCCAAAGACATGTCACTCTATTTAAAGAAAATGCCTTTAATTTTGGGATGAAAACGTTGAGGTTTCTTTTAAAAGTACTGCAGTGCCCTTGTTTAGGTAAGAGATTTTATTTCATGCAGTGTGTTTCATCATTTCTGCTCTTATGCACCATTTGTCAAATCTTCCCTCATCAAATTACCACAGCTTTAGGAGTCCTGAAGAAATGAGTATAATTACTCATCATAATTAAATGTTTCATATTTTATTAGACACTGCATGCAATATGGAGATCTCATACAAAGCCTGCCATGTCTTTATGTATCTCTCACACCTCTGATTGAGTCAGTAAGGGCAAAGATTTATTTCCCCCACATCTTCTGTGCTGCAGAGATGATGTATTGTGTCAAGGAGGCTTTGTTGTATAGACAATAACCTGCTCTTCTTAAGATGGAGAGATAAAAAAGGACTGAGTAGAGGCCCACAAAAGCGCAGAGCTTTGTCGTGCATCTTGGTACAACCAGCACCCCTCAGCTGAAGTTTGGAGCATCTCTAAAAGGGAGTTTTCTTCCTTCATCCAGGGCTTGGTCAGCCAGGCTAAACAATTAAAATTGTCCATGTAAGTCTCAGAAAACTGTCAGGAAGTTAGGAGTTTGGCATTAAATTATATCGCTGGGAGGATTTTGTGGTCTCAGCTTTCAAAAGCTGAAGTGTCATTAGTAAATTTATGGGGTATACCGTGAAAGGAAATTTTCATTGCTGCAACATAAATTACTGAGAAGGCTGAAAGAACCAGCTCAGAAATAAACTAAAAGCCCACAACCATCAACTCATAAAATAAGTAGAGAGTGATGCTAGCTATAAATGCCTCATCTCCTGTGTTGGTCCTGAAGGACCTGCCCAGGAGTTCCTGGGAAGTGATGCTGTTGCTCCAGAGGGAATGAGGCCCTTCCCCACATTTATTTATCACTTCAGATGTTTTCTTTGTTTTCCAGATCTAGTTTTCTTTATCTCCTGGGTATAAAATAAAAAAGGAGAAACAATGTGAGAGCCACATGAAATGTATTACTTGAAACCCTGATCTCCAGAGAGAGAGGAAATCATGCAAGCAGCCCTGTAAAAGAGAGGAAAACAAAAGAAAATTTAATAAGTTTCAACAGAGCAGGAAGTTCAATGACATCAACAACAAGAGGGGGGAAAAAATAACCAGGACTGTAAAATCCAGAATGAAAGCAAAGAAGCAACATGAAATATTTATTCCAGAACAGAAGGAGAAAGAATAATGGAAAGAACAACAATACAGGAGATCTACTACAAATTACCTTAAACATAATGTTGAATCTATATCACCACACTAGTTTGCTCAGAACCTTTATTTTGCACATTAAGCTCCGGATATTGCCTTGGAAACCTGAGCTAGGGTTGTATGCTCTGGCAATTGTGTCCACATCACTGCTCCTGAGGTCCTGCAGTCCAGGCTGTGCAGTGCAGAGGGACAGTATCCTCCTCTCTGTGCACTGCCAAAGTCCTCAGCCCTTCTTTGCAGCAGAGGAAACAGCCTTCATTTAATTACAGCATTGCCATTATTGTTAACAAGCTGTTTTCCCATGATACTATCAAGTGTAGTCCTGAGGACAAGGCTGAACTAGGAAGCAGGGAAGCTGCCTGCCCCTCCCAGGCATATCCTTGGCTTGTTGTGGGATTAAAGGTACATTTTGCCATCTTCTTAGCAGGATATATGCTATGCTTGTGCTATGTGTGAAATACAGGGACATATATAAATGTGTTTGTGTGGATGCATATATATTCACATATATGAATTCATGAAGTGTTATATTTTTTGGCTTTTTGATGCTTAATGCACATTGCTTGCATGAATGGAAAACCAAATTGCATCATCCACTGTAGTTTTTGACTTAATAGCTCTTTTAAAATCAGTGAAACTCAGGAGACACCACACAGGTATAGGACATTTCCTGGGTATTGTGAATTTCAGCAGCCATCAGATCATACTCTCCTGCAGTTCTGATCCATTCTCCTGTCTGTTCTAGTGCTGGCTGGAGGAGATATCAATCCCTGATGCCCATCTGTGCCTCCACACCTGGGCAAAGCTGGGAACAGAGAGATCAATTAATTCCATCACTTACTCCTTCACGGGTTTTTCACCCAGAGATAGCAGTTGAAAACCTCTTTCCTAGGTAAGAAATCCCATTTCCAATGTCAGTTCCATAATCAGAGAGGAGAAAAGAAAATGATTGGTCATTTCAAGCTGGGCAGGCACCTGCCAATGTCACTGCCAGCAAAGACAGGGGCTGGTGTTGGGAAGGTTACTGGCTCACAAAATGCTAATTTTAACGGATCATACTTTTTTAAGCATTTGAAAAATACATTGTGGTCAAATGTTTTTTTGGTTGTGTTTTTTTTTTTTTTTTTTTTTTTTTTTTTTTTTTTTTTTTTTTTGTGAGACAGTTTTAATGAAACCTACAGCTTTACAGCTCTTCCTTATTGTTTGCTGATCAAGCTGAGACCCAGTTTGTCACATGTTTGTTTCTGTACAATAAGCTCCTAAACACTTATGCAGTGCATTGGAAACCTGAGTTGCCTTCTAGAACAACCCTGTGTAAAGCTTTCCAGAGGAATACAGGGCCAGCAATGGTGAGGCTGTACAAATAATATGACAAATTTATCCTTTTTTCCTCTATGTTTGTATCACAATACACACACAGACAAGAAACCAGGCTAAAGCACATTATTAAAATTGTTCTATCAATGTATACCCAAATGTATGAAATGCCAGAATGAATTTGCCTGTGTGCTCTTATTTCTGTTGCTCTTTTACCTTATGAGGCATGCACAATTTTAAGAATACCTCCTATTAATTTTCCCATATGCCTATGCCTCATTAAGTGCACAGGGTAGGTGAGTCCCCGTAGTGAGCAATTATTCAGTGTTTTATTCCAGCCTTGCTATTTATTATGAGGTTTTGCACCTTATTTATTACTCATCCCTATAAATCCTGCTGCGAGAATGAAGTTATTAACTTCTTTATAGGCTTTCCTGTGGTACATACCATTATGAAGACTGAATGTTTTGCAAACAATAATGAATATATTCTCTCACTGGCTCTGTAGAGTAATAGTAAGAGTTACCTCCATCTTAGAGTGGGTATGTTGAAGTACAGAATTAGTAGAATCAGAACTATGCCCTAAGTTTAAAGACTTAGTTTTGAGTATATGGGCTACTAGACTATCTACTACAGACTTTCTATGTTGTTATTGGAACAATGTATGTTTTACCCTTGAGGGTGAAATGTGTGAGTTAGATACTGTTGGAAAAAAATGTGTTGTTACGATGTACCTGAGGTTTGTACTGTGTTGTAGTTTCTGCCCAGATGGACAAAACAGTGTTTCTTACAATCCACTGCTTTTTGCATTAGGTTTTTTTTATTTGGTCCCCTTACACAAAAGATGAATTTTTAATTTTTTTTTTGTAGCCAGTAGAAGATGAACAGTGAACAATTCCAGGGCTTAGGGCTTAGATCATGAGCCACTCACCTCATCTCCACTTTTCCCCCACATTAAAAGTCCAGTCTCTCTTTTTGAGGTCCTCATGGTGACTCTGTCTTTCACCAGTCTGCCAATATCTCCGCAGCCTACAAGAAATGTAGCTTCTTACCTAAGCAAGAAAAGCACTGTTTAAAGTCAGCATTGGTGTGAGAAGAAGTATTTACCAGCTTTGCATTAATACATTTAGGCTATAAAGAAAGATGGTTAAGGATCAGAAAAATATGCAGTATTCTTTTACCCATAGAATGGGTTCCTTGGTCTCATCATGTCCCTTCCATCCCAAGTAAGGTTAGGGCAGGTGCTAAAGTATGTGCATCTGGGTAGATATATATATATATATATATTTTTTTTTTTTTCTTCTATCTAGTGTTCAGGGTTCTGAGTCTGTGGTCTTGGCAGGGAAAAGGAGAGCTTTGTTCCCTCACTGGATTTTGTCAGTCAGCCACAGAAGAGGGATGAACACGGGACCCAAGAGCTCTGCAAGTGTGAACACACCATGGTGTGTGCAGGACAGTTTTTGCCTGAGCAGTCTTCAGAATTTCACAATAAATAATTAAAATTAAGCCCTTCTTTTGGTAGGGGTAGTTTTTTGTCAGGTTACAAACTGGACAATTTTGGGAACAATTTCCCAAGAAAGTAGATGTATAGGAAGAAAGCAACCTTATTCAACTTGCCAAATCTTGCCTAAAGTTTGCAGCACCTCGGTTGCTCAGAGCAAAAGGCTCAGAAAGACCTTTTGAACAAATGCAAAGTAAGATATCTTCCCTAGTGTCATTGTTTAACCCCAGCTAGCTCAGCTCAAGCACCCACTGTCCCTCGCTCACTCCCCCACCAGTAGGACTGGGTAGAGAATTGAAAGGGTAAAAGCTGGGAAACTCATGGATTCAGAAAGAGACAGTTTAATAGGGAAAGCAAAGGCCACACACACAGAGCAAAACAAAAAACTAATTCACTCCTTCCCATGAGCAGGCAGGTGTTCAGCCAAGACAGCAGGGCCCCATCACATATGATGGTGACTTGGGAAGGCAAACACCATTGCTCCAAATGTCCCTGCCTTACTCCTTCTTCTCCCCACTTTACACACTGAGCCTGGTGCCCCATGGTCTGGAACATCCCTTTGGTCATTGGGGTCTCCTGTCCTGGCTGTGTCTCCTCCCAGGCACCCCCAGTCCCCTCCCCAGTGTGGCAGCACCAAAAGCAGAAAAGGCCTTGGCTCTGTGCAAGCCCTGCTCAGCAGCAACAAAAACATCTCTGTATTATCAACCCTGAGTTCAGCATAAATCCAAAACACAGCCCTGCACTAGCAACTGTGAAGAAAATTAACTCTACCCCAGCTGAAATGTGCACACCTAGTCATGTAATTTTAAGTGCCCATACTACAGCTTTCTGCAATTTATGCAACTGCAAAAACCATTACTGCAGAAACCATTAATGCAGAAACCTGATGCAAACATCTGGCATACATAAATGTCAATCCAGATAGTCAATGTTTAGTGTACAAGGAATTGAAAAGAGGGTCTTACAATGTAAAGAGTCTGGTAATCTTAACAATGGAGGGATCTGCCACCCATATCTGTAATATCTGTAATATTAAATTTCACTGCTTCAAAGGCTGCAAGTGCTCTGTGTCCTTGCTGTGTCTTGTTGTGTTGTTACACAGAAGATCCCTCATTCTCTACACGATCAAGACACCCATATAAAGATACACACTGTATTTCATTTTTGGGGTGTAATTCATCCAGGGGGGTTCTCCAGCTGTGTACTGGATCATAGTTCCATGTGTACAGAAGGAAATACATGTGTGTGTACATGCACACAGATGTGGGCAGGTGTGCAAGGATGCTGGTGATACTTACCCCGTGACTGATTTAATTCCAGAGCTATGACTGTGTCTTGGCATCTGGCAATGGGTTTCAGGGCAGAGGGTTTCACCCTGCTGTTCCACTCCCAGTAAATACATGCCCCTTGCTGCTCAAGGCAGTTTCTTTGCAGTGCCCTGCTGCAACCCTGCAGGCTGAGAATTTCAGGCTTTCTGTGCTAAAAGGCACTGACCCTCAGGCAGGCACTGCATTTGACTTAAGGCTGTGGAACAGGCTTCCAAAATTGAGTGATAGCTCTGGGATTATGGGTGTGTAGTTTGAGTAGAAGTGTGTGATATCACAGGGTGCAAAACTTAGAGTTTAAGGTTTTAGTATATAGTAATATATATGGGGCAAGATGGAGAATTTAGGGTGTAGGCTAAGTTCTTCTTTCACCACCTTCTTCATGGTTTTAGGTGTTTTTTTTTAATTGGGTGAAAAGGTCCTCATTGCAGACCTTTGGTATTTGGTTATTGGGCTAAAAGTAAAAATAATGTAGATGTCATTTCATTATTGATAGTTTATGCTTAGGAAGACCTTGGAAAGAATTACAGACAGCCATTTTCCACCTGGTTAGTTAGACCTCACAGCTCGTGAGACTCTGAATAAACAACTGAGTCCAAACACGAGAAAAATGTCTCTCCCATTCTTTAATCCTGTCTCCAACACAAAGAAAAGAAGATAAAAAACTGACAGTGGCCCCCTGCCCCAAAGGTGGGGACGTGGCCTTGGGGTTCAGAAATTTCCCCCAAGCAAGGAGGCGTGGTGTGGCCAAGGCAGCAGTGCACTGTATGTGTCAGCCTTCACATCAGCTACAGGTCAGACAGTGCAGAGAGAATTTCCAAGGTGAGGTGGCAACGGGGCTACGTTTGGGCATCAGAGACATTCTGTGTCAGAGATGCAGGAATGTGGAAATCCCTTCTGTGAGCTCCAGCAAAGATAGAACAGCAGCGTCGTTCAAAGTGTCCAGTGTCACTGCCAGGCTGATGACAAGGGCTGTGCACCTCAGTGGGTGATTTTTTGTCTGGCTGAACAACAAGGACGAGCCCCAAGCCCTGCCTGCATGGCCCCAAACTCTCCCTGGGCTCTGGGGGCAGGAGCTGCAGCTCTGCACACATCTGGGACAGCAGCTGGGAGGTCCAGCAGTCCCAGCCTGGGGAGGCAGAGCATCACTGGGTGCACAAATCCCTGCAAGGTGGGGGTGCCCTGGGCTTCCAGGCACATTGTAGAGAGCATCCCAAAGTGTGATCCCACCTTTAAATGGCAAGATTACCGAGAGCCAAGTGGCAAGAGTACTCATGCAGGAAGGGAGATGTTCAATAATTCCTTCGCAGAGGTGTGAACCTTTGCTCTCCACACCCCAGGAGACTGTCCCAGATGCTCTAGGTGTTCTCACTCTAGGCTATAGGAAAGCAAATGACATTTTCCTCTCTCCTGTGCCTGGTGCAGCTGCAAGGGATGTCAAAGAGCCTGTCCTGGTGAGCAAGAGAAGGGTTTGCATGCTAAGGACTCAGGGAAGGAAAAATCCCAGCCTCTGCTGCCAACTTTGCCTCTATTATTCATCAACAGCTGATCAATGTAAAATGCAGAAATAATGCAAATTTTACTTAATTTACACTTATTTAAACTACAACCTAAAATGCTTTTACTGGGTTTGTATCTGACTCATATTAAAGATTCTGACCAGGTAGTGAATGGGAAAAGAGTCTTTGACAATACTCTATAAAGGACTTTTTAAGATAAAACTATTCTTTTTCTACAAGCAGAGTAAATTATTGGACTTTGTTCCTGGCACAGTGACTATAAAAATAGCCTGACCCTCTCACTCTATAAACCTATAGCAAATGAGAAAAATAATTGCTTTAAAGTAGATTTTTTATAAAGCATCTACTTGGGATGGCCTGAAATGAAAAGGAATTGCTTTATCTAATCTTGCCAGGAAAAGCATTTCAGCACAGAGGAGTATGAAAGTGAATACTTGACCCTCCTTGGAGGCCAGTTTCCATATGGGGTCAGGCAGAAAGACACAATCTGATGATAGCTGATGATAAATCCAGGATAAAACACGGAGGCTGACTGAGAGTCCAGGCTTTGTGGTTTATGCCTGAGCCTTATCACCACCGAAAGAAAATTGAAGTGATTATATAGTACTTTGAACTTAATGGAAAGAAGAAAGATAGTGAATGGTTGATTACATCTCTTCTTGAAGTCCTTCAAGTGCAGTCCACTGCCCATTAAACTGTTGCCAAGGCAGCTTTAGCTGGGAGCTAGATAGCTCAGGGTCCCCTCTCTAGCCTTCCCTGCTAAAGATTAACTATATCATCTCACTTGCCTTCATCCTCAGAGCCAGTCAGAGCAAAAAGTGCTGCAGGAGATGTCTGCTCCTCTCTGTTGCCTTCAGCTGGGATCCAAAGCAGGCTGCAATTAAAGCAGTGGGACTGCTGGGCTCCTGTGGGGATGGGACAACCTGATCCACAGGAACAAAAGAACACCGCTTCCTACTTTCCTATAAAACAAGTTGCAAGCTGTAACTCCCCAAGAGTTCCTCCAGAATAAAATTACCAAGAATTACTGCTGTTTTCCAAGAGACTCTCACACAGTGTTGAGGCCTGACTCATGACTGGGAATGTTTGTGCTTGGCAGGATGCAGCATGCAAGGAACAGCCAGAGATGTGAATGCTGGGCACCCTGAGGTGCTGCAGGAAAGTGTTTTCCTGTGACCTGATGTAAAGACATTGCCAGGAACAAAGATGGCAAAGTGTTAGCCACTGCTAACAATAAAACAACTTGTTACACTGCTGCCACTAATTCAGACATGACAGATTATGAACTTGCCTGTGATGGAATTCTGAGAGTCATAATGAAGCTGTGGTAGGGTGGACAGGTAGCAGAAAGAGAACAAGTGATGATAGTGACATTGTGGCTGTGATTAAATCACTGCACTTTCCTCCCCCTGGGCCACTGTGTAGGGCCAGCTCATGCCTAATAATGGCACCTATTGTCAGCACTAAGGTGGTCACTGAAGATGCTACAGATGGTTTCCATTTTCCTCCACGGTTCTGCAGGAGTATTGTAGATCTCCACAGGAAAATGCTGTCCTGAGAGCAAATAAAACTGCAAGTTGTGCTGGAGTCCACATCACTAAGAGAAAAAGTGCCCAGGATCCAAATGGTGGTGAATAGAATAGCTTTGTGCTGATGCAGGCAGAGCCCTAGTGCTAAAGCTGATACATAGACTGGTATCAGAGCTTACCATGAGTGGCAACAGCAAGGATTTAAGCCTTTCAATCAGAGAGAGCAAATGTTAATGCATCCACTTTCACACAAGAAAATCAGAAATAATGTTGATCTTGTCCTGTTTGTGAAAGACTTGATCTGGATCTGTTCTACCAGTCAGCAATGTCCTCCTGCCTCCTGTTTCAAAAGAAGGGTAGAGACTCATTTGTGCTACATTTCATTATAAAAAGAGCTGAAGTCAGGAATCTAGTGAGAACTGTATTACTCTTCCACTGCAGAAATACATCAAAAAGAGGGAGGCTGCTGGCCTGCATATAAATGACTCCAAGTTTAGCCACAGGAAGCAGGCACTACTATGTAATTCGGCCAACCAAGAAGATACATATAAGGCAAAATTCCTCTCCATTCAGAAATGGAAAAATCTCTTCCAAGTGGTACATCCTTGGTCTGTTCCCACTAATGGTGACATACATGGGAGTGTTTTTGGTGGAATAGAAAGTGTGTCTGATAGCTAACACTATCCTTGAAGGGAGTGTGATACCATTTTCTTTGCATGTTTACCATGTGGATAGGTTGTGATATGTTTCTCGGTTTCAGCATATGAGAATGGCCTAACCTTATCTCAGAGCAGCACCACCAGTATCTCACAGTCATGGTAATCCAAAACATCCCAGCCTCTTCTTCTGCCCTCCACCCTCTCACTCTCCAGTCCTCCCTTCACAACTCCTTGCTACACCCCACCAGCAGAAAGCTGGTGGGTTGGTGTTCAGGAGAACACCAAGTTGGCTGGTGGAGGAATTGGTACCCTTAAAACACACCTTTACTGAAGAAATTTATCTTCTCCTCTAAGTAGTTACTGATTTTATCAAAACTAGGAACTAAAGTTTTTGTCCCTTTGTCAGATGTGATTTCAATGGGCGACAAACTGAAAAGCTCAGAGGAAAGTTGGTCAAAGAGAAAAGTAGTAAAATCAAGCTTTCTTAGGAGGTGGGGGAAATAGTGATAAAAGTAACTAGTTTTCAAGCTCTTTAATTGTGGCCTTTCATATGCAGGCATACATTCTGATTTTTAGGTATTAAAAGAAGGCATTTCTTTAAAAAAAGGTAGAAAAGGAATATATATGACTGTGTATACATAAGCACATGTGAAAAAATGGTAGAATAACTTCAAAGCAGAGTTTAGATAGTGAAGCCAGAGAGCAAGATATTTTTAAGGAAAACTCAAACCTAAGTCATACTTAGAATCTTTTCTGGACTTTATGGAAAAGATGATGCATACCTAGATATATATTCAAACACCCTGACTCAGTAATGAAATAACCATAGCTCACAGAGCTTAACATGCCTGATGGGATTTTACTGCTCCTCCTCATATTTTACTCCAAATAGAAGCTAAAAGTCACAGCACTAAGACAAAGGCTCATTTCTCATGAGCTTCTTAGTTTTACAGTTGAATTTGCACTTCCAGAGAATGTTCACCTATCTTGACTCCTGGAATCCAACACTTACTATCTCTTCTAAAAAAAAAAATCAGGTGCTTGTGAAACTGCCATGGCCCTGGGCCCCATTAAGTTAAGCAAAGTGTCATAAATACCAGAGGTGTTTCAGGGTGTTGTTCTTATAGCAAGAGCTTCACCTTGGCACAAGGGTCACAGGAAGCACAAGAACTCTGTTGCTTAAAACAACCCTCATAAGGGTGAAAAGTTGAAGGAGGAAAGGTGAAAGACAATTCTTTGTTTTCTGATGGCACCTTTGCAGTGCTGGGTACCTCTGTGCGCACACAGAAAAGGTTGTCACCAATCTCTTCCCATCCTGGTTGTTGGTCAGGCTCCCACAGCGTGCAGCCTCTGAAGGTGGTACAAGAATTTCTACCTTAAGCACACCCAAGGCTTTGATATTGCTTTTCCCTCTGAATTGTTCTGAGGTGAGGTTTTTTCAGTCAAAATCTGTACTCAAAAGCTTTCCACTGCCTTGGAAAATACTCTCCAGAGCATCCATGTCTGTGAGATATCCCCGTGTCATGGGTTATGTAACCAAAAAAAAAATTGTATTCTATTTCTTCTGTTGAAACCAATTGGGGAGATGTGGGTTTTTTTCCTTAATCTCTTGTAACTCCAGGGGGGAGGGGGGCGGATGCCTTATGTTAATGTGCCAGCTTTTAAAACCAGGGGAGCAATGTTCCTTATCTCTTCCATGACTCATCCTCCCTCCAGGGGATATCTGTTGTTAATGAGCCATCGAGGCTCACTGCATGGTTGATAAAATTACATCATCCCATTTTGAGATGTTCCACCCAGTGAGAGGAGCCAAGCATTCCTACCTGGATAAAACCTGAGATTCAGAAGAGCAGAGCATCCTCTTTTCCACTGGATTCTCAGAGAAAGACTGGACCCATCTCACCACCATTTCAGGATCATCTCTACTCCAACTGAACCACATCTGTCACTCCAGAAGGATTTATTTGGACTGCTTCCAACACCTTGGCCAACAGGGGGTCAGGTTGTATTCTGACTCTGTCGGGGTTTTCTAGGATTTTTGTTTGTTTGTTTGCTTGCTTGGGGTTTTTTTTGGTTTTGTTTTGGTTTTTTTGGGGTTGTGTTGTGGGTTTTTTTGTTTAGGTTGGTTTTTTTTAAAATTTTTTTATTATTACTGCATTTACATTTTTAATATGGCTAGTAAAGAACTGTTACTCCTATTCCCATTTTTTTTTCTGGAAAGCTCCTCAGTTCAAAATTGTAATAATTTGGAGGGAGGGGGTTTTGCATTCTCCATTCCAAGGGAAACTCCAATTTTCCCTGACAAATACCTGTCTTCCCAAACCAAGACACCCAGATCATCCCACTGCTGTGGCAGCCTGCAGATGCAGCCTGTGGGTGTCTTGCAGCAGACGTGTGTATAGGCAGTGGATGCATGTGCTGGGAATGTTTGGAGTGCAGGGGTCCCACACATGCAAGCAGCTGGATTTTACTGCACTGATCCCCAGGACTGCTGCATTTGTGCTCTGTGTGACACATACCAGGGCTCTCCTCTGTTTACACTCTGGATGAACAGCCCCATAATGTTCCCTCTTAACATCTTCCTTGTTAATGTACTTCAGCTCCTTCTAAGCCATGTCTGTACCCAATGAACTCAGAATTATTTGGAGTTAGCTCTGCTTACCTGCTTCTTTCTTTATATTTGACCTATTCCTGGATCTGCAGGACTCCTCTTTGTTTATCTGCACCTGCTGAGCCCTGTTACACAAATGCAAACAGGAAAAGGAGTAGGTGTATGGTAAGTGAACTCCTGCATCAAACTGGCATTTGTAATTACTTTGTCATTTCCTAATGGGAGGATAATGAAAAGTGAAGCATAAAAGTCAATGAAAAAAATCAGGATAAGAAACCAAGCCCTGAAATAAGAATGCTATTTCTTAAATGCATGTTGCCAGCTGTAAAAAAATAACAATCTTTGTGGTCTTGCTACATGTTGATGATAAAACACGTCTCACAGAGAGGAAGATAAATGGGACAAAATTACTTCTGCAGTGGGCTTTTTGATTCTTGAGATTTCCTGGGATTTGAAAACTCTGCTTTTCACTCTTAATGGTAGTTGTTTTACTTTTTCTGTTTTAAAAGTTGAAGGATGGAAAGGACCATCTGAACTACTTGGCACTGATAATACATAAGCCCCATTGGCCTAATCTGGTCACAAAGCTTACAAGCTCCACCAGCTACACCAGGAGAGCTTGTAAATCTTCTAAGTTAAATGAAGAGATTAGGTTTGCAAAAATCTATCATCTTTGCCAATGGTGCTATTAAACTTTTTGATGCACAGCTGTTTGGCCTGAAAACTGCCACAAAGAAACTGATCTTCATTCCCTGTCCTGCCTTTTGCCAGATGCAATCCCCAAAAGCATCTGAGCCCTGAGGGAGCCCAAGTTCCTGTGACTGGGATCTTTGTGTGTGAAGGTGCACGTGGTGGGATTTGTCCCACCTTGGTGTTAGCTCTCAGAAACAGGGTATGTCATCCCAGCTCTACCTGTAACCAGCAGGGATGTCTGTGAAGACAGCAGGCTGGGCTCAGTGTGGGACACTGCTCCTGTTCTAGCTGAACCACCCGTCTGTTTTCACTGGTGTGTTGGTTTGAAAGCAAAATCAGTGAGACTCCAAGTCAGAAATACAATTTAATAGAGAAACAACAACAAGAAATAAAAAGGGTAAAATAAAAGGAGATAAATGCAATAGTACAAAGGACCACTGACAGAGTCAGAATGCAAATCTGACACCCTGTTGCTCAGGGTGTTGGAGGCAGCCCACAGTGAGTCCTCCCAGAGTGACAGATGTGGCTCTGTTGGAGTAGAGATGATCCTCAGGAAAGGCTCCAGTCATCCTCTGGGAATCCAGTGGGAACAGCTCCCTTGGTGTTTGGGATTTCTGTTTTATCCCGGTGGAAAGGCTTTGGCTCCTCCCGCTGGGTGGAGCATCTCCCAATGGGATGAGGTGATGTTATCAGTCCTGTGAGAGCCTTCAATGGCCCATTCACAGGGGATGTCCCTGGGAGGAGGATGGGTGGAGGAAGAGATAAGGAGGCCCTGCCTTATCTGGTGTTATCAGGTGTCCCATTAACAGAAGGCATCTGCCCTCTTTCTCCCCCTAGAGTTACAAGACACAAAGAACAATATCTCCCAATTGATTTCAACAGATGAAAATAGAATACACATTTTTGGTTACATTTTTCAACCCAGGACAACTGGCCATGGAGACACCTGGAGAACCAGCTTCAACCTGATGCCCCATGGGGATCAGGTGTGATGAATTTCACCCAGAGGGCTAGCCCAGGTGATGGACAGATGGAATGGACAGATGGGCATCTATTTCAACACTCATCTGTGTATGGGATCCACTACCTCTGTGTCCTGTAATTCCTCTGAGCATGCAATCCAAGCCTCACTTCATCATGTGATTCTGTGCACAAGGACACAGGTATTTCCATTCTGGGTCTTCTGAGGAGTTATCATCTGTTTACAACACAGGTAGTGCATTCCTGTCTCCAGGAAAGGCCTAACTGTTCCTTTTAATGAACCATTTCAGTTTCTGAAGGGAGCAAGGCTCATGCTCTTTGCCCTGCCTAGCTATCTTCTCAGACAATGCCTTTTAAGAAGCTCATTTCCTCTGGCTTTCTTCTTCCACGGCCCCACAAAGATTCAGTTTTCAGATGCTAAGTGACATGACTTGATCACAAAAAGTGAACTTCCTCCATGCCCCATATTCTCCTACAGTTTATGGGTTAGACTCTCATGAAATGTTAGACTGAGAGAGGTCTGAGCTTTCCAGTCTGAGAGTACTCAATCCTCCTCACCCTTTGCCTAGATGATTACTTTAGAAATTAATCTATTATATAAAAAGCTCACTAGGATCTCCCTCCTCAAGTTCTTTGAATAAAGAAGTACAACCTTGGATCTAGCCCTCAACATGGGATTTGTATCTCCTACAGACAGACCTCTGTTACCTGTACCCAGTGGGCTGTTTTAGATTCCTAAATCCAGATATGATGACAGATTTGGTTTCAAACCAACCTCTCTGATTACTGCTTCCTTTTATCTTAATGATGTCTCTTCATACCTTTCCAGGTGTGATAGGTGAGGAAGTTCAGGAGGTCCCTAATCAGAGAGAGGCAGGCACCAGCAGGTGTACACCTTGCTCAGGTCACTACCACCTCAGAGTCAAAGAAAACCAGGACTAGAAGATAAGGGATGATACACAGGAAGACATAAAATCAAGGATAGCTGTTTTATGAACCTAAAATGAACACTGGGGCTATACACTCAACCAAGTCATCAGTATTTCAGTCACATTAGAGTCCTTGGTTTGCTAAACAAATTGAACTCTCCGAGAGTCTTTGCACAGAGTAAAATTATTTGTCTTACCTCTGCTGTACGAATTTCTTTCTCCAGGGTGTAATATTTTGGCCTTGTTCTTGATATTCCAATTAATGTGCTGTGCAAGACTTCCCCATGTCTACTGGAAGTACTTTCCCTAACCATGTCTATGAAGTTATTTGCATTTTATACAAATGCAAATACAAGCTCTATCACCCTGGGCTCTCATAGTCACTCCTATAAGTGAATAAAATTATCCTTTCTTTCTCCTTCTCTTTCACTTTCCCAGAATCTTGGAGAGATGCAGTAGCAAATCCCCAGACTACTGCAGAAATTCTCCCATTAGATGTTAAGGACAATATCTTGAAATGAGTGTTAAACTTCACGCTACCACTATTTTTCCAGATCTGTAGGATATCTTTTTCTGCCTGTGCCATGTTCAGGTGTCTTTCTGTGCCATGCTGTCTCCTGCAAATGTCTAAAGGGCAAATTTCATTAACACACACCTACTTCTTCAACCAAAGTCCTTTATGGAGAGAGCTGTGAAAAGATGCTGGTTCTCAGAAAAAGCTGTAACTTGTCCTTTAACACAACTTCTTGCCATCTCCTTTTAAGAGCCATTTCTCACTTCCTTGCTATGGTTTCTGTGTTTTTCCTTTTTGTACTTTCCATTTCACCTACTGATTTCCCATATCACAAGTGCTCCTCAGATGTTTCTACAGCTTCACTTGGCAGCAATTACCTTTCTTAAAGCAATCAGTCAGCACTCTTGCAAGCAGAAGCTTTGGCTGGCCTGGTACCCTCCAGCTGGCAGGCACAGGCTGTTATCCTTTCTTTTATTTTTCATTAATCATCATATCATTAATTATTCCTTTCACTTAAAATCCTTCATGTACTCTTGCATACTATTACAATCAAGCTAACAGGCCTTTAGATGCAAGTTCACTTTCTTAATTATGTTACTATATTTACTCTTCTCAAGTCATGTGGATCCCTCTCCTGCACAGCTTGACAAAATTATGTGGACTGGCTGCCAGGCTTTCCAGTGTCCTGTAGTGAGGGATCTCTTCTGGCTGAGCACATCCAGCTCTCAGAGTTTTGTATCTCCCCTGAGGAGGTATTTTCAATTTCCTGACACTCATCCCATATCTGTCCTCCATTTCTCCAGAGTTTAATGTTCTTACAGAAAACCAAAGCTGAGCTCCACTTAATGTTTTCACACACCTATGCCAGCATTAATCCTCTCAGGATAAAAACATCACTTCTTTTCTTGTCTAAAATATTTTTATTTCTATACCTAAATAACTTTTTATGATTTCCTTTTATTATTACTATTTAATTTCCTCTGCAAACTTCTAACTTGGTTTGACTTTTGGCAGTGTTTACCCCAGCCTTGTACTTCCTGGCCTCTGAAACTAAGTTTTCTTTGCTGATTAACTGTGCTGGACTTTCTAAGGATCCATTTTGGTCTATAGCCCCTTCCTAAAAGTTTTCCTCCTTTTCCTCTGAAGTGAATTCCAGAGAGTTGCTTGCAGCTTTTATTGAATGTAAATTATAGTTCTCCTTCAGCTGAAGTACCTTACAACTCTTTGGACTCACTGGACTCACTAATCAGTTCACTTTCTGAAAACTATTCTTTCAGAACTGTAAATCTGACTTGTGTTCATATGTGCCTCCATTTCATCTAAAGGCTTGGCTAACGGCTCAGTTTAGCTCTGAAATTATTGTTAGTCTTTCCACACTGGCTGTAGAAACTTGGATCTGTTTAAATGTTCTCTAGGGCTGAGGGTGTAAACACAATGTTATGGGCCACGGTTTCAGATGGTTTAAATTGCTAAAGCTCTGTTGGACTCTGGCCAGTCAAGAGGAGTCTCTCCTGTCTAAGAAGCTGAAGTTTTCATCAAAGTATTTTGGAAGCAACTGCAGTCTCTTAAATTACTAAAAAAGAGATATTTTTGCCATCTTTCCACAGAAGAAACTGCAATAAGATCTGTGCTCTCACACTGTTTATAGTAATCTCCAAATTAATTTATTGTACCTGTCACAATGTATTATTAATGCCTTCCATGTGCATTACCTCATTGGAGAGCTTCATCTTGTTGCGTGGAGCAAATGGCAGGGAAAAAAGAAAAACAACGGTGTGGTACCAATTGGCACAACATGCACAAAGGCCCAAACCTTTGGATTGGTTCAGTTCTGCAAGCCTGTGCTCTCCCAGTCCTCCTGCTTCCAGTGATTGCAACTTGTAGTTCAGAGAGCTGCAGCAGTAGTGAGAGACTGGGAGACAAGTGCCAGCCTGAAATCTCCAGAGTGCTGAACAGAGCAGGCTACAAAGGGGACAGAGGCTAGTTAGCATACCAAAGTCTGACTGAGTGGTAGCACACTGAATTGGACAGCAAAATTTCACAGTCTGAGAGGGCGAGACCCTCACTGCATCCTCCCCTACACTACACCCCACCACACCTCTGTCACTAGGCGTGTCTGAAAACATGAAAACATGCCAGAGGAGGGCAGAAAGAGAAGCCAAAAGGACCACAGCACAGGGGAAACGTGCCAGTTACCTCTGAGGTCACTTATCATCTTAGGGTAAAACAACAACACACTTCTGTAAGGTTAAAGGTGAAGTTTTTCTACACAAAGTCATGATAATAACAAAATAGTGTGCTGTTGCTCATTCAGTAATAATAGAGCGTTAGCTGATGATAAATAGTTGCTTACACTCGACATACTTTGAAGTATTTGCATGTAGCTCCTCTGCATTTAAACAAAGGGAGGTATGAACTCCAGGTTGTCCTTTCCTTCCTGCAGCTCCCAACTTATATCTACTCTGCAGCCTTACCAGTCTTACCAGGGGCCTCTTTATTCACTGTAACAAGAAAGAAAACATGGTCTCAGGGGTTACCTGCCTGGCACAGGAACGTAAGTCAGCCGAAGAACCAGCTACTTCATTTTTGCAGGTATAAACTACTGTGGAAATTTTAAAAAACCCAGCCATCTTTCGATTTTTAGCTCTCTGATGGGCACTGTGTCACTTCAGACTGATTACAAACCCAGCTGCTGATGGAGAGGAGAGTGCTGCAGGACAGGAGGAGAGAGCTGGAGGCAGCAATGCAGAGAGGAAAACAGAGGCAAAGATGAGTGTCCTGGGTTGAAAAATGTAACCAAAAATGTGTATTCTATTTTCATCTGTTGAAGCCAGTTGGGAGATATTGTTCTTTATCCCTTGTAACTCTAGGGGTGGAAAGAGGGCGGACACCTTCTGTTAATGGGACACCTGATAACACCAGATAAGGCAGGGCCTCCTTATCTCTTCCTGCACCCATCCTCCTCCCAGGGACATCCCCTGTGAATGGGCCATTGAAGGCTCTCACAGGACTGATAACATCACCTCATCCCATTGGGAGATGCTGCACCCAGCGGGAGGAGCCAAAGCCTTTCCATGGGATAAAACAGCAATCCCAAACACCAAGGGAGCCTGTTTGCACTGGATTCCCAGAGGATGACTGGACCCTTTCCTGAGGATCATCTCTACTCCAACAGAGCCACATCTGTCACTCTGGGAGGACTCACTGCGGGCTGCTTCCAACACCCTGACCAACAGGGTGTCAGGTTTGCATTCTGACTCTGTCAGTGGCCCTTTGCACTATTGCATTTATCTTATTTTACCCTTTTTATTTCTTGTTGTTTGTTTCTTCTCTCTCCATTAAATTGTATTTCTGACTTGGAGTCTCACTGGTTTTGCTTTCAAACCAGTACAATGAGTCCCTAAAAAGCAAGGGATTTCCTTCCAGTGATGGGTGTCTGCTCAGGCTCTGTGTGCTTCACTGTAGCCAGAAAGAAACAGAGGCTGAGCTGAAGAGAAAATGTGTGCATTTCCAAATTGTTGTTTTCTTGAGGAATACAGCTTCATATTAGGCTAGTGTCACTCAAACCTCTCACACCACTCCAACACCAAGCTCAGCTCCCAGTGGTCATGTCCATCTCACAGCATATGCTGTCTTTTTGGGGCACTGGCCACACACAGCTTTCTTAACATTGAAAATCCTGAAATTAGAGAGGAGTCATCAAAACTCAAAGAGTCCTTGATCCAGCATAGTTTATACTGAGCTAATTTCTGACACTGGTTTTAGATTGTTACTAACCTTAAAAAGTGCATAAATAGAAAATCTCACCCTCTCTTTCTATATTATGTGCAAAACATTGTTTCCTCCTTGGAGGTAAAATCCTAGACACATGCACCCTAAAGCAAAATGGGTCATCACAGCTATATTTAGGCTACAGCATTTGTTAGGGTTGGTTGTTTTGGGGGGGTTGTTAGGAGGGGGTTTTTTGGTGTTTTTGCTGAATTTTGTTTAGTTTGGTTTTAGTGATTGCACACATGCATATATAGTAAATTTCAGCCTGTTGATATGGTCCTACTTTCTTTAGTTGCCTTCTGCAGGCTCTGTAAAGGTAATCCATACATTCCTTGGGGTTTCTGTGGTCCTCAGCCTGAAGAAAGTGCTCACTATGCAGCAACACAGAGATGAGGCCTCAGTACACCGTGGTTCTGGATGCAATGCAGCAGCAGCAGTGCAGAAACCTGAATTTTAACCGCCTTTGGTGGGTAAAACACAGTGACAAAATGAAGAAAATTATATCCTTAGGATTTATCAAACCCAGATAATTTGGGAGACTAGGAATGTCTGACAGAATGGGAAATGAATTGCTTAATGTGTTTGTTTTAGGATCTTGGCACGAGGTATGTAGGGGACTGGTAGTATGTAAAAGGTGAAAGTGGGAATTTAAAGTTCTAATAGGTACTCCTGCACTTGTGTTGATCATGGCAGTGACGACTTGGTGTGTTGTCACTGCCATGCCTTGTGATCTGCATATATCTTAATGCATGTAATATTTATGCATATTCTGTAACATGCATGGAGTCTAGCCTGATATTTTCTGCCAGACAGCTTAATCCAGTTTGGAAAAAACAGCAGAATACACTGCAGTTAGTACTGTGCTGGCTGTCCCCCACCAACTATCATGCATTTTCTTCCTGCTCTTCAGCCAGAACAAATATATCAGTTCTTCATTTTCCCACACTGGTGCCAGCTGCAGTGCCAGAGAAACGTGCAGCTCTCCAGTAGAGCAGATGAGCAAATGTGTCTCTCAGGCTGAGGGCTTACCAAGGGATGATGGCTGGACAGTACTGCCCTCAAATCCAGGAGCTTTGGGAAGCAGTGAGACCCTGGAGCCTCGAGCACCCTTTGCAGAACATGAGTGGAGGAGGCATCAAATCCTGGCTAGAGCACTCCTGTCATGTTCTGCCCATAAGGAATATTACAACTGTCCCTTCTCCTCAAGCAGTTGCTTATGTGTTGGAAAGACATGAAAATGCTGGTGCACTCTCATGTAGTCAGCAAACAGCCTTCCTTATTTTACAGTTCACACTCAGAAATAGCTCTTGGAGGGGCAACAAGTCACTGTGGTGTAAGGGTGTGAATTGGCAGTGCATCAGCTGTGCTGAGGAAACACAGCATGCTCCTGTCTGGTGGATGTCTGCAAAAACATAAGGTAGACCCTCACCTGTCGCCCTGTGTCTTGGGTTGAAAAATGTAACCAAAAAACCTGTATTCTATTTCAATCTGTCAAAACTATTTGGGAGATATTGTTCTTTATCTCTTCTCACTCTAGTGGGGGGAAGAGGGTGAATGTCTTGTGATAATAGACCAACTGGGGCAGTGTTTCTTATCTCTTTCATCAACTTTGTCTCCCCCTCTGGGGGATATCTTCTGCAAATGGGCCATTAAGGTTCATCAATGACATGACACATTTCATCATCCCATTGTGAGATGCTCTACCCAGTGGGGAGGAGCCAACCATTCCTACCCAGATAAAAATGGGGACACAGGGACCCCAGACATTCCTCTTTTCCACTGGATTCTCAGAGGAAGACTGGACTCATCTCCCCACCACTGGACCCTTCTACAGGATCATCTCTACTCCAACAGAACCACATCTGTCGCTCCAGGAGGATTTATTTGGACTTCTTCCAACACCCTGGCCAACAGGGTGCCAGGTTGTATTCCTGACTCCATCAGGATTTTCTAGGACTTTTGTTTGTTTGCTTGCTTGTTTTTGTTTGTTTGTTTTTTGTATTACTGCATTTGCATTCTTAATATTCCTAGTAACGAACTGTTACTCCTATTCCATATTTTTGCCTGAAAGGTCCTAATTGCAAAATTGTAATAATTTGGAGGGAGGGGGTTTTACATTCTCCATTCCAAGGGAAACTCCAGTTTTCCCTGACAGATACCTGTCTTTCCTAGACACCCTGGTTTTCCTGAGTTTTTCTAAAGCCTTCTGCTCTGTTCATAAGATGGAGTAAGTTTTTTAGTTTCTGCACAATATTAGGAGTCAGTTTTTCAGTTTGTCAGGCCTTGGAACATAAACAAACCTTCTTGTTTCTGTTCACTGTATTTTGTTTATAGACATATTTTCTAGCCTGAAGATAATGTTGGTTGACAGCTGGTCTGGCCAGTGGGGGCGAAGGGGTAGTAACCCCAGCAGCCAACCCACAACCAGACCCACAAATGTATAAAAATTAAAGAAATAAACAGGCTTGCTCTTTTGGGGCAGCAGCTCTTGCACTGCAGACCTCTTGCCTCTGTGTTGTCGTTTTGCGTGTTGGTTGACACACTCACCCTGAGGAACAGGGTGATTTTCTTTCTTTGTGTTATCATGTGGCGTCTGGAGAGCTGCCTGCAAGCTCATCTGGTCATGATGGAAGTTTGGAGCATCACAATCCATCTCTGATGTCCTTTATTGTCCTGTTCCTATAGCTTGCTGTGATGCTGTCAGGTTGCATTTTACATGGAAGGTATTGGTACAAATTTTATGGTGGAAATTTTCAGCTATCAGGCTTGATCTTGGCTATTGTCTCAAAAGGATATTCTAACGCCTCCTTTTAGTCAGCATCTAATGCTAGAGGGAATTTTGTGAAAAAAACTCCAATATTTTCATGTGAGAATTCACTAACTTGTAGAATAATTTATCTCATTAAGATTTGGGTTATTATTTTATGTCTTTCTTCCTCATGAAGAAAGATGTTATGACTCTGTAAAATTTCCCATGTGCCTACTCCCAGCGTAGAACACAGCATCTGAACACAGTAACAAGCAAACTTTCCTGTCCATCTCCTTCATGACTTTGTGTTTATTCATAAGATAAAGAGAGGAGGAGGCAGTCAGAGAACTGCTGAGCCACTTGGATGTTTATAAATCTATGGGCCCAGATGGGATCCATCCCTGGGTGATGAGAGCTGGCAGATGAACTTGTGAAGCCACTCTC
Organism: Prinia subflava; assembly: GCF_021018805.1. Lineage (NCBI taxonomy): Eukaryota > Metazoa > Chordata > Aves > Passeriformes > Cisticolidae > Prinia > Prinia subflava. The sequence goes on along the minus strand of NC_086283.1, from coordinate 98,674,369 downwards.
CATCACCTTCCAACAGTCCTGGCTCACTGGTGAGGTTCCAGAGGACTGGAAGCTGGTCAGTGTGACACCATTCACAAAAAGGGTGGGAGGGAGGATCCTGGTAATTACAGGCCAGTGAGCCTGACCCCAGTACCCAGTAAGGGAATGGAGCAGATTGTACTGAGTGTCATCACACAGCACTCAGAGGATGGCCAGGGCTATCAGCCCCAGCCAGCATGGGTTTAGGAGGGGCAGGTCCTGTTTGACCAGCCTGCTCTCCTTTTATGACCAGGTGAGCCTGGTGGATGCAGGAAAGGCTGTGGATGTTGTGTACCTGCACTTCAGCAGGGCCTTTGGCCCTGTGTCCCTCAGCACACTCCTGAAAAGCTGCAGCCCAGGGCTGGGACAGGAGCCCTCTGTGCTGGGTCAGGAACTGGCTGCATGGCCAGGCACAGAGTGGTGGGGAAGGTTCTGTACCCAGCTGGTGGCACCAGGGGTGTTCCTCAGGGGTCTGTGCTGGGGCCAGCTCTGCTCAATATTTTTATTGATGACATGGATGAGGGGATTGAGTCTTTCATCAGTAAATTTGCAGATGACACTAAGCTGGGAGCGTGTGTTGATCTGTTGGAAGGTGGGAGAGCTCTGCAGAGAGACCTGGAACAGTTGGGTGGATGGGCAGAGTCCAATGGGATGAAGTTTAATAAGTCCAAGTGCTGAGTCCTGCATTTTGGCCAAAATAACCTCGTGCAGTGCTCTAAGCGTCTGGGCCCACACGGGGAGGGATGGAGGAGAGGCTTTGCTTCAAAAACGCTGGGACAGCCCGTCCTGGTGTCACTGCAGAGCTCTGAGGAGCACCCAGCTGGGACAGCAGGAATGAGCAGAAACCCCAGGCTGGTGGATGAGATGTGTCAGAAATTCTGGAGGTCTCAGCAGCCCGGGGTGCAGCACACTGAAAGCTTGGAGCAGCGCTGAAGGAGCAGCACGGGGGGACAGCAGCAGCCCGGCTCCCAGCAGGGCAGAGAGGGGTGAGCCCGAGATCCCAGGCACATGAGCAGATGGTGAAAAGTCCCTCTTTTAATGAGGTGGGTGTTAATAAGGCCTCAGTTCAGTGGCTGCTCTCACAAGCAGAGGCTCATCCAACGGCAGAAGAAACAGCTCAGGGCTGGACTGTGGCAGCAGTGACAAATTCCCTTCCCAAGCAACAGCTCCAGCTGTCCTCTTCCAAAAACCAAGAGTGAGAGACAGCTTGCAGCTGCCCCAGCCTCATGCCCTGAATCTTGGCCACCTCTCAGTTGTCTGAAGTACCCAGCCATCAATGCTTCCTAGCAACTCAATGGGAAAAAAATTCCACAAGTAAAAAGGAAAGAAACCCAATCCCCAGAAAGAAAAATGTGCACACTTCCTATTCTTTCTATTCTGCTACTATTTCATTCTTCTTCTGAAGGAGCCCTGTGGAACCTCACTAGTGGCACGCCATTCACTGTAACCTTTTGTGTCCAATCCTCCAGCTGTTCACCCATGATGTGTCCAGAAGGATCCTGTGAGAGATCCTATTGAAAGTTTACTGACATCCAAATATATTACATCAACTCACTTCCCTTGATCAGCTAGGTGGATTATCCAGTCATAAGAGGAAATCAGATTCAACAAGCAGGATTTTTCCCTCATGAAGCTGTGCTGGCTGTGACTGATGACTTGCTCTTCAGGTGTGTCTTGGTTTGGAAAGACAGGTATCTGTCAGGGAAAACTGGAGTTTCCCTTGGAATGGAGAATGTAAAACCCCCTCCCTCCAAATTATTATCATTTTGCAGTTAGGAGCTTTCAGCCAAAAATATGGGAATAACAGTTCTTTTCTGAGGATATTAAAAATGCAAATGCAGTAACACAAAAAACACCACAAGCAAGCAAAGAAACAAAAGTTCTAGAAAACTGTGACAGAGTCAGAAATATGACCTGACACCCTGTTGGCCAAGGTGTTGGAAGCAGTCCAAATAAGTCCTCCTGGAGTGACAGATGTGGTTCTGCTGGAGTAGAGATGATCCTCTAGTGGCGGTGAGATGGGTCCAGTCTTCCTCTGAGAATCCAGTGGAAAAGAGGATGCTCTGCTCTTCTGCATCTCAGGTTTTATCCAGGTAGGAATGCTTGGCTCCTCCCACTGGGTGGAGCATCTCACAATGGAGTGATTTAATTTTATTAATCATGTCACTGGTGAGCCTCAATGGCCCACTAACAGTAGACATTCCCCTGGAGGGAGGATGGGTCGTGGAAAAGATACGGAACATTGCTCTGGTTTTAACAGCTGGCCCATTATCAGAAGGCATCCACCCCCCTTCCCCCAGAATTACAAGAGATAAAGGAAAAAAAAACCATCTCCCCAACTGGTTTCAACAGATGAAACAGAATGCACATTTTTTTTGGTTACATAACCCAAGACAAGGTGTTTTTCAATACCTCCAGAATAATCTTCTCTGTACTCTTACCAGTCACTGAAGTGAGAATGACGAACCTGTAATTTCAGGGTAATTTTCTCTCAAAAATTGGTACAACATTAACCAGCTTCCAATTGACTTAGATCTCTCCATATTCTCAAGAAGATTCAAAAATTATTGAGAGAGACCTGGTGATGACATCAGCCAGATTTTTGTGTATTCTCAGATGAATTCTTTCAAGATTATTAATATATTAGCAATTATTAACCCCTGCTTAGACTGTTAGGTTTTTACCTCTCCAATTGAACCACTAGAAAATGAGCACTGAGCTCACTTGTATGGAGGCAAGGTCTAAAATCTAACATCAAGCTTAGATGTGATTGGGCCAGACTGGTTAATCCCACTTGCGTTGATGGGAGAGCAGCCACTGGAAAATGAAGGGTTCATATGCACTCACTGCTGTTAACAAGTCTTCAGTGGGATGTCAGCTATGAAAGGAGTAGAAGAACTCTGTCCTGGAGTGATTATTACTCTCCCAGAGCAGTATGCATGACTGCCTGAGAGCAGTTTACACTCATGGGGCCGAACAAGGATCCCACTCCCGTGCAAATTGAGTCTGCTTTGAAGTCAAGGAAATTCCATTAGCAGTGAACAAGCGTGAGATCAGAATCAAACACCAAAGAGTTGTGATCTTCCTACTGCTAGGAGGCAGGCGTAGAGACTCATTTTTCAGAGCTTGCTGCTGTGTGAGCTGAGGTTTGCTTTGCATAATTATAATTGACTACAGCCATACCCAGGGAAGGGAGTGGTGACATTCAATGCAGGCACACACGGACAAAAGCCAAGGGCAGACGCCTGCAGAATATTGATAACAGAATAATGCTGGCTGGCAGAAGAGTGGATGTATAGCAGCAAATCTCTGAATCTCATTCACATGCACTTTGAAGGCCATTGGCACAGCTGGTTATGGAAATTAAAAGAATTATAACTCCATGGTTTCTGTCTCCTTCCGTCTGGGTTTTTCTTTCAGACCAAACACTGCATATGTGCCAAAGTGCCAACATCAAGTAAAGATGTTCAAGAATGAGGACGGGGACACATTTTCACATTTTTTTCCATAGGTGGATAGTGAGACACAATCCATGCTGTTGCCTGACAGAGAATGAGGGAGGATCAAAGTCACAACAGCAAAGCCCAAGCATGGAAAGGATGAGCATGGAAAGGTAAAGTGTAGTGCTGTCTGAACAGCCTGTCCAAAACCCAGCAGCTTTAGGATTGTCAGAAGCTGTACAAATCACTGAGTAGTTGTTAAGTTTGAATTCTCTGCCACCCTGTTCCTGCACAGACAACTCCTGGCTGGTGTCCTGCCTTTATGCCCAGTGTGGGAGGTGGGAGCACTTCAAGCCAAGACAACATATTTTCTGGACATTTTATAACTCAGCTCCAGGGACTCTTTTTGATCGCTCTTCTCTTCCATTAGCCCTCTTGTCAAATGTCACATTTGGGAGATTTGAGGGAGAGTTTAGTTCTGTCTGTCCATATTTTTTGCTCATTTCTTCTTCCCAGAAACTCAAGAAAATGAAATGCTGGGCTCCTCTCCCTTTTCAGTTGACCAGAGCCAATACAAACACCAGATAATGGCTTCCTCATCTGGAGTTCTTCCATCTTGGCAGAGCTGTGGCTGCCTGCTGATATTCCCCTGCAAGGGGGGACCTCTCTGGTTTTGGGATGCTGGTAATGCTTGGTAATGGCAATGGTTAAAGCACCATGTACACCTCAATTTAACTCACAAGAAATAGTTTTTCTGTTGACAATAACAACAGAATGACAATGACAATTTCTGGGGGCAATGACAACATATTAGATCATGGTGGGTTGTTCTAGTAGTCTCTGAGGCTCGTGTTAAAACAGCCTGTTTTGAGAATCATTTGAACATAAAGGGTTTTTAACATATCCTTTATTTTCCTCAGCTTTGTTGGGGAACAGAGACTGTCCTTTAGGCTGATGCATTGCTTCAGGAATTAAGAGTGGAGATCTTTACATTATCCTAGTAATGTGATGCAAAATCAAGGTTATCCAGCTAAAATCAGCTTTTTTTTAAACCCTCAGTTATGGTCTAGAGATCCTTGTGTTTTCTTACTGCTACACAAAGCAGTTATTCTGACACCCAAACCTAGCATCTTGCTGGGGTATATCTGTGTCGCTTCTGCTTCTGGTCCAGCCCCGGAGTGGCTGAGGAAGTCATAGAATTATAGAATCATAGAGTGATTTGTGTTGAAAGGGACCTTAAAGATCATCTCCTTCTAACTCCCTCCCATACTTTCCATTAGACCAGGCTGCCCAGAGCCCCATCTAACCTGGCCTTGAACACTTCCAGGAATGGGGCATCCATGACTTCTCTGGCCAACACCTTCAGTGCCTCACTACCCTTTCAACAAAGAGTTTCTTTCAAACAGATAGCCTAAAATACTTTCCAGTTGTCTTATCAGTACCTGCCCTGGTAAAAATTTCTTCTCCAACTCTCTTGAAGTGCTAGAAGGTATTGTAAGGTCTCACCAAATCTTTCTGTTCTTCAGGCTGAGCAAACTCAACTATCTCAGCCCATCCTCCTGGGAGAGATGTCCTATCCCTCTGATCATCATGACTGTCCTCTTGACTCACTCCAATAAATCCATGTCCTTCGTATGTTGAAGACCCAGAGCTGATGCAGCCCTGCATGTGGGGTCTGAGCAGAGCAGAGCAGAGGGGCAGAATCCCCTCCCTGGCCCTGTTGCCCACGGGGCTATGGATGCAGCCTAGGATATATTGACTTTCTGGAATGTCAGTGGACATTGCAAGGTCATGGTGAGTTTCTTGTCAACCAGCAGACCCAAGTCCTTCTTCTCAAGTCTGCTCTCAATCCAATCTCCATTCAACATATTTTTGTGTTTAGGATTGTCCCTACCCGTGTGAGGGACCTTTGACATGGTTCTCAGCACTTGCAAAGGCTGGGAGCCACAAGAAGGGCAGCCAGCACCCAATGTCCTGCAGCCATGAATACTCATGAGGCTTCTGCCTTCATCATTTTGAGTCTTTTATAGCCAATGAGAGATGGTGGGTTTCCATGGTAAGAGCAGAAATACTGAAGGGGCTGTAGGATGGTAAAAACAGTGTGTGGTATGAAAAACAGGATTATTAAACACTCCTGTCATTGTGCATGTCACCATGGCTCTGAAATGGGTGCTGTTACAGACTGGGGCATTTGACCCAAAACCCGTGATGATCACCAAAGGGCAGGCACTGGCCACCCTGCTGTCACCCTGTCACCCAATAAAGGAAAGGACAGGCACGGGGATGAGGCCTGGGGAAAGAGCTGATGGTACAGTGCTAAGGATCTGCCTTTACTCACTGCTCAAGTGTTTCATCTCAGAGAAGGCCAATAAGAAACTAAGAGCCCATATTGAAAGAGAAATTGAACCAAAATGATGAGTTGAATTAATTTTGGCATTGACTTGCAGAGTTTATCAGAAGTGGGGGATCACAGGGATTGGCTGTAATTTTGTCACATTTTCTGAAGCGTGGCACTGTGTAAATTATTGAAGGAAGAAATATTGATTTATTCCTGCTGTCACCATCCTAAAATATTAGGCCAGTGAGAACTGGAATTTATGATCCCTCAAATGAAGATCAAAATGTGATTAAAAAAAAATCCAACAGCAAATCAGAGGACAGTGAAAACTAGCTGAGAGGCAGCTGGAGTCTCTTTATACCCATGTGCCCACCTGAAGTCAGGTAAACACCACACAATCTGTCTGTGGCTCCAAGACAGGAGTGTTCATCTGCAGAACTCAGCTTTCCTTATGCAGCATTCTTCTACTTTTTTTTTTAATCTAAAACATTCACTTGTTATTAGTCTAGTGACCTGACACACTAGTGAGAGCTCTTGCCTTTAGTAAGTTTTTTAGACAGAACTGAAGTTTGTCTATCTCGGCCCAGTCACACACAGAATTGCCACCACCTACCTGCAGCCTCAACTGCAAGAGGAGAGTTTCAGTGTCCTGCTTCTTCCAGTCCATCCATTTGCATGGAAGTTCATGGAGTATCTCAACCTACTTTTTAAAAATTTAATTTAATTTTATTTATTTTTTCCTGTGAGGAGCCTTTCTAGCTAGTAGGAGCAAAACCAACAGTGCTGGCACTTTTAAAAATAGGATGATGTTGAAAAAGTAAAATCCACTACCCAAACTAATTTCAGTGAAATTGATTTCTTCCTCGATTAAAACACAGATGCTAAGATACTCTGCAGAAATGCAGGCAAAGATGGGATTTTATACCCACTGGGATATCCACTATGGTTTGCTCTTATAAGAAACTCCTGTTCCCAGTGACTCAGAAACAGTGAAGGCTGGGGGTAGCCTTGACAGTAATGACCATAAGATGATAGAGTGCAGTAGTGAATGAAGAGATAGCAGGACAGTGAGCAAGATTATGACCATGGGCCTCATGGAGAGCCAACTTTTGGCTTCTAATGGGCCTTCTTGGAAGAGTCCCATGGGAATAGACTCCTCAGGCCAGAGGGGTCCAAAAGCATTGGTCAGAATTCCAGGATCACTTCTTCTGGCCCCAAGTGCAATGCCTCTCAATGAGAAAGAAATCAGGCCAAGAAGGCAAGAAACCTGCATGCACGAATAAAGAACTCCTCTCATTACTCAGGTATAAGCAAGAGATACACAGGAGGTAGAATTGTGGTAAGGCATTTGGAGTGAATGTAGGCAGGTGATCAGAGTAAGTAGAAATGGAATTAGAAAGGCTAAGACCTATCTGAAATTAAATCTGATCAAGGACATCAAGGATGAAAAAGAGGCATTTTCAAATATAACAATAACAAAAGGAAAACTATGGCCTATTACTAAAAGAAGAGGTGATCTAGGTAACAGAGAACACAGAGAAGACACCAGTTATTGAATGCCTTCTTTGCGTCCATCTTCACTGACAGAACCAGCCCTCCTGACCCAGGAGTCCAGAGTAAAGGAATATTGGAAGGAAGACTTTCCCTTGATTAAGGAGTATTGGGTTAGAAGCCATCTAGGCAAACCTGACCTTCACAAGTCCATGGGTCCTGAGTGGATGCATCCACAAGTGCTCAGAGAGCTGGTGGACACCGCTGCAAGGCCACTCATGATCATCTTTGAAAGATCATGGAGACCAGGAGAGGTGCTGAGGACTGGAAGAAAGCAAACGTCACCCTGGTCCAGAATTATTTTAACCTGTTAATTCATGACTCGTAAGAAGGGACAGGTGTCTCCTCAGCAAATTCAGTGAGGACACAAAGCTGAGAGGGGTAGGCAATACACTGGAGTGCTCAGAAGGACCTCAGCAGGTTGGAGATGGGCAAGGGATAGGCAGGAGGTGGACAGAGAAGAACCATCTGAAAGTCAAAAAGGCAAATGCAGGGTTCTGCACCTGGGGAGAAACAGCCTCAGGCACCAGCACAGCCTTGGGCTGACCTGCTGGGGAGCAGCTCTGAGGAGAAGGACCTGCGGGTCCTGGTGGACAACGAGCTGTCCATGAGCCAGCAGCATGTCCTGGGGGCCAAGAAAGCCAATGGGATCCTGGGGACATTAGGAAAGTCACTGACAGCAGCTCATGGAAAGTGATCCTGCCCCTGTACTCAGCCCTAGTGAGGCCTCCCCTGGAGTGCTGTGTCCTGTTCTGGACTCCTCAGGACTAGAGAGACACGGAGCTCCTGGAGCAGGTCCAGGACAGCAATAAAGTAGACTAAGGGACTTGAGCATCTCTCTTTTGAAAATGCTGTGAGAATTGGTCCTATTCAGCCTCAAGAACAGCTGATTGAGAGGAGACACCACCAATGTCTGTAAGTATCTGAAGGGAAGGTGCCAAGAGGATGGACCAGGCTCTTCTCAGGGGTGCCAAGCTGTAGAATTGGCCATAGATGAATCATAGATGAATCCCCAAATCCTAAGCACTGCTGACTTTTGGTGTCTTCTAAACACAAAAATCCATGCCATAACCTGGAATATTTTGTATTGGCTACATGATGTGGTTGTAGTGGAAAAAACAATATATAGAAGATAGTTCAGAAAATTATTTGATTCTGTATTAATAATATCATTCCTCAATTCTGTTGGAGTTCTGTCTCTGTAAAGGGGCATGCCTGTAAGGGACAACACCAGTTTTTCACAAAAAATTCCATATTTGAAGCCTGTACAAACAAGGTCCTAACCATTATTAACATATCTGAAAGTTTTCACTTTAAATTGCCATCCTTAACTCTTATGTGTGTGCTTGTGTGACCAGCCCAGGAAAGCACAGGGCAACCAGCAACTCACAGGGCATAATGGCAGATCACTTGAGATGTGAGCTGTGCTGTCATCTCAGCTGCAGCCCTGCAGCAGCAGTTACATCTGGAAAACACACAAGGATGAACTACTAGCATCTTTGCCATTTTGGGACAGTGTTTGGACTAATTTAGTGAGGTCATCATCCTTATGGCACTGGAAGTGATGAGATTTCCATTTAGGGTGAGGGGAGATAGGGTCAGGAGAAGCAACGGCTCCTAATTTACAATGACATTTCCCTATCCCTAAGATCAGGTGATCTTTACTATTTAGAAGCCAATTTACAGGTCAGCATTCCACAGCAATGCTTCAGGTACATGAAGGAGTGAGACACGGGCGTGTTTTCCTTTGTTCTATTAATAAACACCGAATAGCTTTGAATTATACATTTCCTCATACTGTGAACAACACCGTGAAGAAGCTATGCTGCTGGCCAACCCTATACATCAAAGTGAAGGTGTCTCACCTTAATTAACAGGTAAAACAGACAGCTGGTAACGAGATGCTGTCTGCTTTGAAGATAATGATTGAAAATCCTAGCTCTGTGTCAAGCCAACACCCTTCACTTTACCTCCTCATGACTCTGGTTGAGATGACAAAATTCTGCTCTGACATCTAATGCAAAGAACACCCCATTCTTCTGCCTCAGGAAGATGAGGAGGATGCTCTGTGGTTAGAATAGAAACTACACTGAAGCAAGTTCACCTGTCCTGCCTTGGGCTTTGGATTGCTCTAAGGGCATAAGATGTTTGTTTACCCAAGGAGGAGAAACACTGAGTACTTTTATGTTTTGTGACAGGGGGTTATTCTTTCTTACAAATACAGAGCTTAACTGAGAGGCAGCTTTGATCAATTATACCCACAGGGAGAGATTTGAAAAACAGCTGAACAAAGTACACCCTTTATATACAATTTTCAAAAAAATTAGCTATGATGAGTCATAAATGTCATTGTCAGAATTAGCCATTGATTGCAAAAGAAATAATTATTGATAAAAAGTGAGTTAACCTTGGAAATCCCATGCCCTTATTTACTTCAGATTTAATTTATTTCAGTGACAAAAAATGCAATAAAAAATCTTTCTACTCTTTGTAGCTCTCTGTAAGACTGTTATGACTAGCAGGTAGAAACTGCACCTTTCAAATAAGGTCACACAGAGCTGAATGCTCATAATTCCTAAGGTGAACACAGTTTGATGATTAGAATAAGTTATCTTCAAAGGATAAGCAAGGAAAAGGACTGTCTTGAGCCACTGAGCAGTGGAGCTGGGCTTAACTGCTCAAAATTTCTTTGAAAAACAACCCTTTATAGTTGTTTAGATTTTAGCTATATTTCGGAATAAATAAAAAATAATGTCTTAAGGTTTGTGTTTTCAGGCATAGTTTGTTCCATATGATGGACTTGTGCTGCAGAGTTATTAGAATCTGTTATTGTGCAGAAATTCTATCTGGGTGTGGTAACCCTTTCCAGTGGCACACAAGGCCTGTTAAGGATCTGATGCAGCCGAGGACAGGACAAACCCTTGCATTAAGATAAGTGAACTGTCTTATACTTGGTTCTTATATTGTCACTTTAATATAAGCTAGGTAAACATCTGAGAAAATGTTCTGGTGTGTTTTTATAGAGAGTTGAACAGAAGAGAGGTACCTATGTCTGTTTTCTGCTCTTCACCTGCACACACCCTCAGATCACACATGCAGGCTTCTCATGGTAATGTTTCCATGAGTTCTGGTGCAGAGGTCAGGTTTTGAATGTGTACTGTTAATTTACTTCCACGATCTCTGCAGTGCAGCTAAAGCTGCATCAGGGCCTGAAATGGGTGATGTAAGTGACCACAATGTATCAGATTCTGTTGGGAAATTTAAACAAACATTTTCGAAGATGAGAAATGTGTATTTATTTAGCATTTTACTTTCCATTACAAATTTGTAATGATTTGTTAATGCTGTTTATTTTAACTGCAGTCTGAACCTGTGAGACTGAAATATTCTTTGCCAGCCTGTAATATGTGAGAGCAGCAGTACAAACCTAAATCCTGACAAAGTGCAATAGTTTATTTGATTTATACAAGCTTTATGACAGTTACAGCGTAGGTGCAAAGACAAAGCTTGCCCCGTGGTAATCTAAAGATGCTTTTGACTTATAGTGGATCTATATGATCAGGCTAGGGGTGGTTGCATAAAAGAGGTGGTTGGTGTAACTCATAATGAAACAGAGATTAATGTTTCAAGCACATGAGGAAAAGTCATAGATGATTAAGCATTTAATGTCCATGTAATTACAATTTTTACCAGACTGAGATGTCCTAAAAGACAATCTCCACTGACACTTTGCTACCCACTTGATGGAATATAATAACCAAAAAGAAAATAAAATGGAAAAATAATAAAACAGAAGTAGTGGTTCTTTTTATAAATCAGGCCCACACAAGAACTTGGTCTGCCTGGTACCACCAGCTTACCTGAAGGTGAGAATGTGTGCCTGTCATCTTCATACAGTAGATTTGGCTTCAGTTTTAGTGAAATATTTCTTATGGTTCTTATGCAAAGCCAGCCCAGAAGAGTTCCATATGACTGGTGTACCTGATGGGAGTCTTCCAAGGACACTTTTACAATCAGGCACATTTTTAAAGTAACCTAAACAAAGAAATAAGGCAATGTGCTGCTACTCTGCAAGGCCTTTTTTTAAATAAATGGAGCAGATGCCACCTTAGTTTCTGAGTTTTATTGGTTGCTTTATAAAGCATGCTTTTTTAAAAAAATACACTCTGAGTTGGCCTGCTGACCCTGGGAATTCAAACCTTATTACTCCAGTTTAAACACTTGCCAGTGTATAACCAGTTAACAAAGCTAAAGCCTCTCCCAGCTGAACACCAGATTCCCTGGGGAATTCAATCAGGCTACTTTATTCTGGTCTTTTAAAAAGTCGGGTCAAATAGCTGTTTGAATTGTAATGATCTCCATGTGAATTCTGGTTTTGATAGCAAATGCTGATACCTCGTTGATTCCAGACAGATTTATTAATTGCATATATTCTGCCATATGCAGTGCAATCCTGCTTCTGCTGGTTTCTTTATTTTAATTGTGAAAATAAGATAAATAAGGGAGCCATGCTATCTTGCTATCTTGAGATATGAACTGATACTGAGTCTTTTGCTAATCTTAATAGATGTATTAGGAGTTATGGCAGGGTAAGTTTTTAAAAGGTGCTATCTACATCTATATACATATCCTCATGCTGGACCAGATCAGCGGGAAGTGAGCAGGACCAAGACATCTCACATCGTTGCCAGGGGCAGGGAAAGGGACTCTTTCTCTTCTGTCCAAGAAGAAAGGTTGTTCCTTTTTGGTCAGAAGGAGAGGGGGCAGAGGGTCTGTCCACTATTGTTTCATTGTTTCCTGCACTTGGTGAGCATTTTGCATGTAAATTACCTCTCTTTGTACCCTTTTGTTATTTAGTGTTGTTGCTGCTACTGTTTTTAAACTCATTGCTGCTTCTGGTAAATTGTTCTTCTCACAACATATGATCTTTGCCTTTTGTGCTTCCATCGGGGAGAATTGAGTGTGAGCAGTTTCACTGGGAGCACTAATTTGGGGAATATCATTCCTAAACCACAACCATCCAGAAAGCTGCAGCTTGGAAAGATTCTGAAGGACCTGATGAATAATTTCATCTGCATTTCCCCTAGGCAAGGTGTTAAGAGTGGTGTTACAGAAGAATCCCAGTATGGCTATAGCAATCCTTAGGAGCTTCTCAGCAGACTGAATGTGTCAGAAAGCATTTAACTATTATTGAATTTTTTGTTGATTTAATTAATTCTTTGATTTTTTTTAATACCACTGTCATCCACCGAGCAAATGATGGAAGATAAGCAGCAAACAGATGTTCAGAGTCTGACAGTTTTCACACACTAGGTCAACATTTCAGCCTTGAAAACAGCAGTAATCTATTAAGTCACTATGGACATTCCCACTCCCAGCAAGGTTAAATTTTGTTCACTTTTTAAAAATGATCTAGCTGTCTATCACAAAATTTCCTTTAGCAGTTGTCATCATAATAATGTTCTGCTAGACTAGAATCTAATCTTCCCAATCAAGGACAATAGCTGCCTTTTTGAACTTAAAAACTCTGAAAATTAACTACAATTCAGACATATAGCAATATATTTTCTTTTTGAATGGTAGAAATAGAGATACTATTCTTAGTTTGATTTTTCATTGAACTTTGTCAATTTTTTCCTGGAATAATTATTCTGATACTTCTTCAAAGGAGTACTTTCACTAGGTCTATTTTGCCTGAGTTTTACCCCAAATCTTAAAAACAACGGCAGTACATCTTTGTTTTAATTAAGTGGAAAATGAAATTATAATTTAATTATTTATTAAATTATAATATGATATATAATATATTATATTTAATGGTATATAAATATATTATCTGAAATAATATTCAATTGTTTATTTAAATTAAATACTAAATAGTTAATTACATATTAAAATAGTTAATTAAATATTTAAATAAATATTAATTAGTTTATTAATTAAGTGGTTAATTACATACCTTATTGAATGGCATTCTAAATGAATTGATCATGTCTAAAGTTCTACTGGAGCAAAAGAGTGGGTCTGAACTTTCCTTCAGGTAGATATTTTAGCAGTACAGCCACTAAGAGAGCTGTGCATCCCACAGGCACCACTCCTCATCAGGAGCTGGCACCTAAAGATTAAGGTGTTGGTCCTTGCTGTGCAGGGGACATTTATGCCAGTGGGGTCTTTGCTGCATTTGCCTGTGTCTTGGGTTGAAAAAATGTAACTAAAAATGTGTATTCTATTTTCATCTGTTGAAACCCATTGGGAGATATTGTTCTTTATCTCTTGTAACTCTAGGGGGGGAAGAGGGTGGACACCTTCTGTTAATGGGACACCTGATAACACCAGATAAGGCAGGGCCTCCTTATCTCCTCCTGCACCCATCCTCCTCCCAGGGACATCCCCTGTGAATGGGCCATTGAAGGCTCTCACAGGACTGATAACATCACCTCATCCCATTGGGAGATGCTCCACCAGTGGGAGGAGCCAAAGCCTTTCCACAGGGATAAAACCAGCAATCCCAAACACTAAAGCAGTTGGTTTTCCACTGAATTCTCAGAGGAAGACCGGACCCATCTCACCAGCAGTGGACCCTTTTTTTCTACGTGAGCATCTCTACTCCACAGAACCACATCTGTTACTCCAGGAAAACTTATCTGGACTGCTTCCAACACCCTGACAACAGGGTGTGAGGTCGTATCTCTGACTCTATCAGGGTTTTCTAGGACTTCTGTTTGTTTGCTTGTTAGTTTTCTTTGGTACTACTGCATTTGTATTTTTTTTTTATTCCTAGTAAACAACTCTTATTCCTATTCCCATATATTTGCCTGAAATTTCCTAATTGCAAACTTGTAATAATTTGGAAGGAGGGGGCTTTTTACATTCTCCATTCCAAGGGAAACTGCATTTTTCTCTGCAGATACCTGTCTTTCCAAACTAAGACAGCCTGCTTGTTAGGAAGGATCCAGAGATTCAATGGTTACCTAAAACAGCTGTGTCCAGTTGCATCCCAAGGTCAGAAAAGCACTAACTCTACTCCTAATGAAATGCCTCATTTGAGGAAGAGTGTTACCATTTTCCTTGACACTCCAGAGAAAATCTCTAGACAATGACCTAAAGACTTACAGAGACCATTGGGAATGTTGATAATAAATTTATCTAGGAATGTATATGCTCAGTGTTTTCCTAACTCACTTTGCTGCTATACCTTACTTGGAGTGAATTCAGTGTAAATCCAGAAATGTGGAGACAGAGGGTAAAATATATTGTAATGCTCTGTTGTTTCATTTACAGTGATCTCATACATGTTTAACCTGCTGAAAGGCTGTAAAAACAAAAGTCCCATACAGAAGCATATCTTGAAGGGCTTTCTAAGCCTGAGCCAGTGTCTGTTAAATGTTATTTCTGCCATCAGGTTACATCAACACTGGCACTGGAAGGGCTCAAGTGCTGGATTCCCACCTCCTGGAGCAGTGGAGCCATAGCCTGTATTTCCTGTGGTGGTCAGCAGGCAGTGGTTGATGCCTGACAATTCCTGACACAAACACACCTCCCCTCTCAGCCCTGGTACTGACAGATAATGGTGTTCAAAAAACTCAGAGGTCCCTGATGCCCTGTAATAAGTGACCTAAATATAGTGAGGTTGAAAGTCTCATTTTCTTGGCTGTGTCCATTGCATCCCCTGCACGCCCCTGTTTCCACCTGCCAAAGACCTGTAGCTCAGGATTCAGAGGTGAGAGGAGTGTGATGTATCCTGCCAGCCATCTGTGACACAATCTGTGCCTTGTCTCTTCTAGGGCTTTACAAACGTGTTTCACTTGCGCTACCATGGAAAAGAGGAAGGAAAAGAGAAGGAGGGAAAGAAAAAAAGGGAAAGGATAGGGAAAAGGGAAAAAAGAAAAAGAAGAAAAAGAAAAAAAAAAGAGATCAGGGAGAATTAAATAGTCCCCTGTCTTATTACCAGTGTACAAATGAATTTTTGGCTTCCAAGTCATTCAGTTTGGGAGCGCTAAGTTAGTCTGAACAGTCTTTTTAGCACTCATGGATTTCTGCCCTGAAGATTTTGTTCAAATTAAAGCGACTCACTTCTCACCCAGCAGTCTGTGCTGAATAACAGTGGCAGATGGAGAGAGGAAAATCTGGATTTTTTTGCTTTCCAGGAACCACAAAAGTTAATGAGGTAATGCTAATTGTTCTGCGGCTGTAACTGAAGGAGGTCTCTGCACAGCACGTACATTGCTTCCTCTTTCTCTTGTGAGTGAATAGAACAGTGCATGAAAGAAGTGCAGCTGAGTCATTATGTTAGGGTGTGATAAATCAGATGTGAGAAATGATGTAGTGGGTTAGGAGGTAAGGAGAAATTTTACTTCTTCCTATTGGAATAGGAGCAGCATTGTAAGTGCCTCTTGAGTTCCAAAAAATGGCTCTAGTTCCAAGAAGAAAAAGAGTTTTTAGGTTACGTTAGTGCATTTTAAGTATTTTTTAAAGTATTTAAGTATTTTAAAAAGTACTTAAAATTATATAATCTCATAGTATCAGTGACATAAAATCCAGTTCTTTGCTCACTTATCACTCTGAGCAATTTATCTGTGCAGTATTCTAGCCAAACACAGCAGTAAATGTTATTTTTTGAGAAAAATCCTCACTTAAATAACTATTTTACTGCCACTGCTTTTTACCATGGATCTGTGAGCCGCAGGTCTCGACCTTTTCTAAAGATCCAATGAAGTTTGTGCTATGGTACATAATTAAGACTGATGGTTATGGTCAAAGTAACATTTCCTTATAAATTTCGTCATTTTCTGATCTCTTCGGAGGCATGGTGTTTTACAATGGATGAAGTGTTCACCATTAACAAGCGTTTTCTTTGTTGTTTCCTAGAGGGCCATTCAGCACATTAACAAAACAACAGTTAGGAGCTAATAAAGGTCCTCTCAGCCCGACTTGAGAGGAGGACGTGCTAATGCCCCCAGGCAAAATGCCATTGAAACCGTAATGTCAGGACTGGTCACAAAGACTTTGACCTGTAATTGCGCCCAGAGAATCCAAAGGCGTGAGAGTTTCCAGAGGAGGAGGAGGAGGAGGGAGCGGGTTTGCCAGACCATTCACTGCCTGCAATTAGGGATGGATTTTAACAGAGCGAGCAGGGCTCCACCACATCCTGATGGTCCTTCCTGGGAGCTTCTGAAAAGCCTCCCTCCAAACTTCGGCGAGGAGGGGTTGAAGGCAAATTTTGGAGGCTTAAGGAGAGGATGCCATTCTCACGTGTGTCTGCGATGCCCCCCTCCGAGCTCCCCGGGGCAAACCAAATTAAGGATGAGAATGGGATAGCTCCTTCCCCTCTGTGTGCAACCTCAAAGAATAATGGCTGGATGTGTTTTGGTTTCCTCAGTGCTAAAGGTTGTACTGCATTTCTCATCACCTGGGGATTTAAACCCTGAGGGTTAAAAGCAGCAATTCCCACGGAATAAGCACTGTCTGGAATTTGCATCCAAAACTCAAACCAAATTGAACGTAAGTAACATTTTAGGACATATTAAGCCATTGAGCCTGCAGTTAGTTCTTTTCTATACTAAATGCTTTAATCATGAAAATACAGCCAATTCCAGCATGAAATGTGGCACTACAGCAGTATCTCAGGTGATGTTAGAAAAAGCAGGCTTAAACGCGAGGTCAGAAGGAGGTTTGAGAGAGAAACTGATGTCCAGTTACAGTTTAGCCTGAACACTTCTACTTCCACTGCAGGTACCCTTCAAAATGACTGCAAGTAAAGAGAAGTTTTGGACACCTTTTGTCAGACATATCCAAAAGGTGTCTTCACTAGCCCCACATAAACATAATGGTCCGACATAACCATCAGGAAGAGACACCTAATAAAGTACTTCCAGCAACAGTAAAGAATCTTAATCCAACCAGGTCTGCCCTTGCCACTGTTCCCTTCAAGTGCTAGTTAATTTTCTGGGGCTTTGTGTCCTTCATCCATCTTTAAAATTACAGTTGGTACAGTAACATTAAACTTCATTTCTCCTAATTTTGTTTTCTTTACCTTTCTAGCTGGACTCATGCTGCTTTTGTTGAAGGAGAATTGAGTTGATAAAACTCCTGATTTTCTTCTGGTATTATTTTCAGCACTGAAAAAATATCTTGTGGGTAGTGTTGTTCATTGTGCTTCTTGCTGTCATGTCTAGCCTCCCAGCAGCCAGGCCTGGCTGGGACAGACTTTTTCCCATTACTGTGTTTTTTGGGGTGTTTGTTTGTTTGTAATGGTATACAAGGCTAGAGCATTTGCAGTTCATTTCAACAGCAGATTATTAGAGGAAGAGACATTACAAATACAAATCAGTTTGTGGGATTCCTCATCTCATGTAATGGTTTCAAGACACCTTGAAAAATGTTGTTGTCTCTTGGACTGACAGATAGGGCAGGCAAAAAGGGGCAACCACTTTCTCATTTGCCTTCAAGACTTTGGACAGCGTGGTGTCTATTCTTCATTTACAGATACATGGATCAGAGTTAGCTGTGTCTCAGTAGCTACAGCTGGGTATTTCAAATTACAGTCTACATCTTCACAGTCTGTTGGGAAGAGGGATAGAAATGAATGATGTATGTATAAATATCAAAAAGTTACAGACATTCCTGAGTGCAGGGTATTACCAGATTGCATCAGAGATAGTTGAAGGATTTGCATTTAACCAAACATGCCCTAGTTTGTAATAAAATTCATTATGTGGCTGTGAATTCTGAGGAAAAAAATGTTGAATCTGGGTGAGGATACACACTGAAAAGCAAAGCCATAAATAAGAAGTATTTCTAGTGCTGGCTTGTGAAGTAGTAAACCTGTTCATGCTCCAGCATGCTGCAGCACAGTCCATATGCAGAAGTCCCAACAATGAAAATGTTTGCATAAAACTTCATATTCATAAATATTCTCAGTGTTAACCCAAACTTTGATGCAGGTTTGATTTTCCCTTTAGATTCTTTCTGATCTAAAAAGCTTTGGAAATCTTTAACTCCATCTTAACCCCCCACAGTCCCTGCCTCTAACACACTCAAATGACTTGCTTAGGATTTGCCAATAAGTAAAACAGAGCATGTTTTCTGCAGCATACCAGATGGTGCTGGTGAAGACCAGACACGCAGGAGGTTCCTAATTAAGGCTTTAAACCTGGGGATGAGAAATGGCAGGAGCACTCTGGTGGGTGCTCAGATAGTGGGCACACAGGCAAGCTCCCCACCAACCTTATTGAGAACACCCTCACACCCATCCTCAGGGAGCTCATAATGATAAGAGACAGTTAATTTAAAGCTAATTGAGAAAACTCTATCCAGTCTTCACACAATAAAACAAGGTGCCAGGCCTCAGCTGGTGTTTGCACCCTGATAGGAAGAAAATGGCCATTGTGGGGCTGCAAAAGCTGAGGCACACAAAGCAACCAAACCCTTTACAGTTTCAGCAGCAATTCAGCCAATAAATAAGAGGGATGCTGAGAGGGAGCATTTCTGTTCTGTCTAGGAACAGAAATGAAGCCTGTAGCTTCATAAAGGCTGTTTCTTCAGCAGTAAGAGCTCACGGAGTTGAGGAGTAAATGCAGTGCTCTGCATGGGTGCCCACCAGGACAGGCTGATGCCACCCTGTCATAGGCAGAGGGACCTCTGGAGCCATTCTCTAGGTTAGTACAATTCCCTCATCTGCTGAAAGTGTTGAGTTTCATCCAGGCCCTTCTGGCTTCTGACATCTCTCCTAACTTTTCTATGATACAGAGTGATGGATCAAGTGTTTCTGCTTCTACTGTTTGATGTTTGAGGGCATAGACAAGAAGAAAACCTTGCACTACCTTATAACACACAACTACCATTTAATCCCACAACCCCAATGTCAACTCCTCTAGTGCAAAGGCAGTTCCTACACTGGGTATAACCACAAATGGCTGCAGGGCAGCAGAAGCCTGCAGAAGGCACAGTGCCTGTAGAGCCATAATCACCTGGCTGGTTTCAGCTGCATTCTTCACATCTGCTGATTTGCCTGGATGCAGAACGGGTAGCTTAGTTGTTGACAGCAGTTCTTGACCTGCACCACTGACATCTGAGGCAGCTCTTAGGACAATGAATAAGCTGGCCTTATTCTTCTACAGCACTGCATTCTCAAGGGCCAGAAGGACCTCCTTCCACTGGGGTCCAGTTTACCTCTTCAGTTTGTACCAGCTGAACTGCAAAAATCCAAGTTCTCCAGGGAAGCCCAGCTGGGACAAGTGGCAGTAACCAAAGGGCAAACAGCTGGTGCCAAACTCTTACCAAAATAAAGTGTGAGGTTGTGCTACAGCATAACTCATTGAGTGTTGGAGTCCAGGACATCCCTCTGGCCACCCTGAAGGGCTTGGAGACTGGACAGGGGGGTCTGGGATCTGTACAAGGGCTCAGCCAGCCTCACACAGAGCCCAGGAGGACACTGCCTCTGATCCCTGGCCATGGGAGTGAATGCCCACAGTGTATGAAGAATCACAAGCTGAGAGAGTTCAAAATAAGTAGTAGTTAGTTTATCACAGAGTGTAAATGTAGAATTTAGGATTTTTAGTATATGGGCTTGAAGAGGCAAGCTGGAGGAATTGGGGAGTGGTCCTGTCCTTGTTCTTGTTCTTTTCCCCCATTTTCTTCTGAGTTGTATCAGAAGGATTGGTTTAGAGTAGAAATGACATGTTAACATAGGTAGTAGGTATTGGTAAGATTTTGTAAATAAAAAGTACATTGTGGATGGTGGTTGGACCAGGCAGACTGTACATAAATTCTGGGACCCTCTGATCCGCCCCGTCTGCTGCATGTCCTGCTCTGCTGGTGATGCCTTGCAGAGCTGAGAAGGAACTAAGAGATAATGAAAGAATAAACAACCTTGGAAACATGGACTGGCAGACTCAGCTTGTCTTCTCTGACTCGGGTGTGGAACCTTTTGGGCAAGAAAAGCTTGAAAACCTTATTACCTCAGGAAACAGCAACCCCGAGGAGAATCTCAGGGAACAGCAACCCTGAGAGAAAACCTTATTACCTCGGGGAACAGCAACCCTGAGGAGAATCTCAGGGAACAGCAACCCTGAGAGAAAACCTTATTACCTTGGGGAACAGCAACCCTGAGGAGAATCTCAGGGACCAGCAAACCTGAGAATTGGGAAGGTCATTCAGAGGCATCACGGTGCTGGTATCACAGTGTAGCTGAGGATGCCATACAAACACGCTGTCGTTTCCCTGTCTCTGGTCTGCCAGTGGGTTTTTTTCTATGGTGGCCTTGCCTCAGCTGTGCCCACAGTCATGTACTCCTTGCCACTGTTTTGAACAAACTTTCAGATTTGCTTGAATAAAGTGTTCTTGACAGATAGTGAACACACTTAAGAGAATTTCTGTATTGCGATGAGTCACAAGTTTATTGTCACATACCCAAGTACTAATTTGCCTAAATGCCTCAACTTTCAAAGAGATGTTGCTCATTGATTCCCAAACACATGGGTAAAATGTGAAGGGATTTCTTTCACAATTTTGGAAGGGATGGCAAAATCTGAGCTATATCTCTGCCTCATGGTATGGACCAGTCACAGCTGCTGGACCATGGGTGTGGTTGAGCTAAGTCATCAGTACTTCCAGTAACAGAGAAAGGGCTCTCTGTAAGTGTTTCAAGAGGTTCTCACCTTTTCCTGCCTCTGGCAGGTCATTCTGATCCCAAAAAACATTTAATCTCACACTCTGCTGGGCCAATCATACTGTGATATGTGGGACTACAATCGATGCCAAGTCAGGGATTCAGGCTGAACCCTACAACCCTCTCTTTGTTTGTTTGTTTTGGAAAACACAATATGGAGCAACAATTTTTCTCTTTCTGACTCATAAGCTAGTCCCAGCTACTGCACACAGATAAAAGAATTGGAATTGATTTGAGCTCCTTTGGTGCTTTTATTGGCTACAGAACTGACCCTCTGCTCCCACTGAATTTATGGTCTGGACACCAAGTGTTTTATGAACTGTGAGGAGTAATCCAAGAAGTAGGTGAATGTACTCCCATCCTCATTTCCCCCACACTGATTCTTTGGCTAATGCTTATAGAATTATGAGTGTCCTATAAATACTTATTACTGCTGCATAAACGCACCATAAACTATTCGATAGCAAATGGTAACATTTATGAAATTGAGTAAGAGAAAGGAACTTCATTCCTTTCTAAAAGTTACATTTCTTAGAAGCTTGGAAATCCTTAAGAACACGATGGAGAGGATTTGCCATGTGAGTAGATTCATAAAATTCCTGTTCTAACAGAGTAAATTAGCCATGAAAGCAATATCACAGAACTGGAAAAGCCTTTCTCGTCAGAGAGCTGGAGAAATGAGCAGCAAACTAATCTGCAGGGCGCAGAAAGTGTGAGATTAGTTTGGCAGAACAGGAAGATTTAATTAAAGACATATACAAACCAAGTTGTCAAGCATATATTCTGCTTCTGAAGCACTTGGAAAAGACATCCATTAGCAAACAGCAGGAAAGAATGTGTGAGGGCTGCAGAATGGCAAGGATTGTCAGTCACTGGCAGTGCTGAGGGCTGGTTGCTCCTTCAGGGAACACTGAGGCAGGGTAGAGTCAATTTAGGGCACTAAGAAAAGGGCAGCTGAAATAAAGGAGCCTGAAAGAAACTTGACAAATTCTTACCTGAATTTGATGCTGTTCACTGTCCCTATAGGGACAACCCAGCTGGAGAAAAGAACCCACAGGGCAAGTAGCAGAAGGAAGCAGAATAGCACTTGGCTCCAAGCAGAAAAAAGGTCAAGGGCTGTATTTCTTGGTTATAGACATGCAAGCTCATTGGTTTCAACCTAGTCAAGAGCAGTATTTTCACTCTGCAGTCAAAGGAACTGATTTGTGCATTCTGATAACATAAAAAATTAGCTGTTAATTTATCCTGGTCTATAGGATATGATTGCACAGTGGTTTGCAACCATGATTTTCTGGACAGTAATATTACAACTGCAGTGATTGCATTTCAATGTCATCTATGTGCAGAAGGAGCAATGCTTCACTTTGCGTAGTTTTACTAAAAATAATTTAAATGATAAATTCAGCAGACCTCCTTCAGTACTACAAGCTCAGCTGTTTCTTAGAAGGAAACAACCATTCCAGCTGTAAGACCCTGTCACGGAATGTTCCTTCAAATTTCAGATGGCTAAAGGTGCAAGCATGTGCCAGCTGAGCTGCATTTCTGTGTGCATTTCCCTTCTTGCCACAGAAAGTTTTGCTGGTTGTTTAGGAGAAGGAATGGCCCACAGGTCATCACAATTGTGTCCCCTCCAGAAGGCTGATGGGGCTTTGGTGAAGAACCCTACTGACAGTTCTTGCACAGTAAGCAGCATGAGGAAGAGCATGTGGGGAGCCTGCTTGTGCAAGGTTTTCCTCACTTTGCAGTCACTAGCTAAGATTGCTAATTCAGCTCAAATAGGCCTGCTGATGTCATCCTCTGTCAGCAAGGAAAGAAGTGTGTAGTTTCTTTATTAGTGAGGAAGGAAAATGCTTGGTGCTTGCCAAGAAATCTTTATGAAAGGGAAAAGAGATTTGTCATTTTAGGAACAAAGTCTTACAGCTATTTGTGTGAGCTGTGAAGAGCAGCCCTCCAGAACAGAAACCAGAGCATGTAAATGCAGTATCAAGAAAGCAAGGGCTATAGAAAATTAAATAGACTCAGAAAACACTAGAGTCAAATTCCTCAGCGTGAGCAAAGGACTGAAGACCACACTGTTGGGGAAGTTAGCTATTTGTGTGATGCTTTGGTGGTTGATTTTGGCTTGTTGTGGTTTTTTTCATCCCCTTCTGCTTAGGAAGGCAAATGGGATTTCTGCACATTTTCATTTTCCAAGGGTGTTGATCCCAAGTAATCTTAGCTTATCCAATGTGTAAAAGGTTTTGTTTCCACATTCTTGTCTTACCTTGCAACAGCAGCTTTCAGTTGAATAGATCTTACCAATTTTTACAGATTTAAACCTGGCAGATCAAAATGGACTATATTTTGTCTGTCTGACAGAGTTCCCTTTAAGCTGCTGTTAAAAGCAGTTGTAAAATTGGTAAGTCTGTGTGTATATGCATGAATGCAAATGAGATCAGGAACAATAAATATACAAGTAGGTAAAAAAATGCAGGCTTTTAAAAATTGTCTCAGAGAATTTGTACAGTTGATTTACAGTTTGAAGAGAAAGAGCACTGTGTGTCTAGGAGAGGAAACGTGGAAAGGGAATAAAATGACAGTGTCAGTCTCTGTAAAAAGCTGTCACAGACTGGAAAGAAGAATTCAAACCAGCATTGAAAGCCTGGTCTGCCCTAAAGGGCATCAGGAAATGCTGATTTCCTGTTGGGAAAATCCCAGCTACTCTATTTAGGATTGGCATCATGCCCAAGGGCAAACGGCTTTTGCAAGTTTGCAGGCGGAGTAGGCTGGGCATGGAAATACCCACCATACACTGACAGAAAACCACGCGTCCTGGTGCTCTATTCATCCTCTCCCTCCTCCTCCTGCTCCTGCTCTTTCATTCATTTGACACAGTCACCTCCAGCCTCAGGCTCATCTCACACACATCAAAACAAAGTCCTGCTCCGACTGAGTTGGGTTTCAGCAGCTTCGTTGGTTCGTGTGATTGAAGACGTTTGAATTTCCTGTCAGTGTGGGTGCTGCCAGAGATTTTCCTAGGCTTTTTTCTAGACTTGTAATTAAGACAGGCACAGTGGTTCTTTGTAAAAAGGCTGCTTTTAAGATTCTCATCAGGCGAACAATAGAGATGGTACAGATGATGCCCTGCAGATTTGGCTTCTTGCAGTATTCCAGGAATTCAAGACTACATGCTGTCTATACTTGGATAATTTCTAATTCTTGCTAAAAGTTACACATGAGCAATAAGTTATAATCCTAAAAAGTACAGATATAGGCTTTTTTATTATTATTTTTCTTTTCTAACAGCAAAAATTCTTTTTCAGTTCTGTAGTTTCCCTTTTTTCCCCCCTCAGGTATGTTACACCCCAGAACTGAGTCCTTTCTGATAACAAAATCTCAACTGAGATACCTTGTGCTACTTCTTTTTCTACCATCATGTAAAGAGACTACTAGGAAGGCCAGCATGACACAAAAAGGTCATTAAAAACCAGTAACTTCCCATAATTAATAAGGTAAAGGAAAAAAATTCACTATCCACTATTACTAGGAGAAAGGAAAACCTGCCTGAGGTTTCAGAGCAAAACAGGTTCAGACAGTATTCTGAAATGGCTGAAATAGATGGTTAAAGAGAAAAATGAGAGCATTGATGAATATCACAGTAGAAATCTGTGAGACTGGATGGAGTAAAGTGCTGAAATAGGATGGAGAGGATCAGTCTGTGCAAAGTCGATGGAGTTTAGAGTTCACATCTGAACTGAGACTAGGGCCTAATCTTGTCAAAATTTCAAAATCTGTATTGTCAGATTTCATCTGAAAATAAAAACACCATGGAAAAACTTCAAGTTTGTGAGACACTTGCCATCCTGAGAAGAGGAAAATCCCTTGCACCTCTTTTTGTTTTTGTCTCTATCTGAGAGATATGAAAAAGATTAAACTGAAGCCATAGGTTCAGGAATTTCTGACCCTGACCCAGGCATATTGTTATGTATGTAAAGAGCGTTTAAAACGTGATATTTTGGGTTTGCTTGCTGAAGGAAACAGTGACAGCTGTGAAGTCCAGAACCACATCTGGATTTTATCCAAATAAAACTTTTCCTGGCTGGTGTAGATCAAAACATTCTTTGAGGTTAAAATTGTTGTTTATTTCACAAAATACTACATGGGTAGAAAAATGTGTATGCTTATTCCTAATTAAGCATATAAATAAATAACAACATGTACAGATATCAGTGGCATTTTGTATAAAATATTAATTTCAGCCATAATTATGAGAAAAATCAAGCCTAATTTTACACTTATAAAATATCACCCTTCCTTATGGAGCAGTTTAAAAAAATGCTAACTCCTAGTTCAGGATAGACTTGTAACAGTGAACCAAATATGACTCACTAGGGAGGAAAATCTCAAAAAAATTACACCAGGCTTCACAGAACTACACAAATATAAGCGCTGAGCTGTGATACACACAGCCTATATTGCTGCTTATAAAGAAACTCTGTTGTTTTTACATTTTATTCCCCTCAGGTTTTGATGCAGGCAGAACAATAACCTCCACACAGCTAGATAATTGCTTCCACCAAGACCTCTGAGCACAATGTCATCCCTTAATGACACTGCACTTCTAGTTCATAGATGTTATCATTAAATTAATTATGTTCCCTATGAGAGCCCTTAATGTTGATTTTGATGTCTGTCTTATTGATTGGCTATTGAACTCCTCTTTGTGCTGTTCTGAGAAGGTCCCAGCCTGAGCTTTTGCCCTGGGCTAGCTGTCAATCTCCACAACAAGGCACCTTGAGAAGGTCAGGGCTACCAAAGGCTGGCCGAGGAGGCACTGCCTTTAACTCAGCTGAAAGAGGACTTAATTAGGACAGAAATAATGAATTTGTTGAATTTCTTTTCACGAGGCAGCCATCTAGCTGATGATAAGTAAATTCAGGAGATGGGCTGCCCGTTCTTATCCTTCATAGGGATTAACACCGAAATCTCATGGCTTGACAAAAAAACTCCCACAGCCCGAATCAGGAAGCAAGGGAAGGAAAGAAGTGCTGGCAGAGGAGGTGAAGGCAGTTTTGGGAAAGATGAAACAGGAAAGCCTTATAAATATGATTGCCTGGCAAAAGATTTTAGAATATGAAACCTAGAAGTGATGTAGAAATGAAGGCCAGCTTTGAGATGTAGGATGCAAAGTTACTGAACACCCAGAAAACCATGGTTTGGCCAGCTGAAGGAGAATCCCTCTTGACTGAACAATACCCTTGGCAAATAAAGGGATGCCAAGGGTCCAAGGGTCTGGGGGGACCCTGCCAATGTGGCAGGGAAGAGAAAAGAGATCCAGAAACTAGCTTTTAGCATTTAAAATGTAACACGATGTGGTAGTGCAGTAATTCTTATAGGCTGTATGTAAATTCTATAGGATTTGTGTCTTTTACTGGTTGGATGTTGTAAATTAGCATATTCAGTACAGAAAAAGATATAATGTATTGTAACAAGAATTTAGCTCTCTCTTTGCTCTCCCTCGCTCTCTCTCTCACTCTCTCTTGCTCTCTTTCTCTCGAGCAGGCTTCTAGCTGTGGCTGGCAGCTTCAAGCAGAGCTCTTGTACTCACAATCCAATGCAATAAACTGCAGGTTTCAAGAGCTGCCCAGACTACAGAGACCTCTCCTCACTGTCCCAACTCTCCTACAAGGCAGAGAGCATGTTTTCAGTCACTGGGCCCTATAACTAAACCTTTCCAAGGAGCAACTCCCCTCTTCTTCAGCAGCAAGTGGCTTTGAAACAGAAAGGAAAGCAAAACAATGTGATTTCCTGTGTCAGGCACAGAGCTACACTGTGAAACAGAGAACAGCTACACTGGGAAGACAGAGGCATCAGGGAATGCACAGAGTGAGCATAGGGCAGAATGGCACAAGCTGAGATGGTGCTCATGTCTTTATCAGTCCAGAGTTCAGAAAACAAACCCCAAGTTTTGGAAGGCTTTATCACTGAGGGACATTTCTGCCCAACAGCCTCCTCACCTGAGCCTAGTGTTGAAGGTAGAGCTCCATTTTTTCTGATGCAGGCATCCACCCGTGCTCCCAGGCACGGTGTGGCCTCAGTCTCCCTGTTGTAGACATGGTCATGACATACAGAATGATAAGGTATCAAGTTTTCAGAAGGCTTTATGTGTCTGCATGCTGTCTTTTATACAGTTTTTACAAAACTTGAAGGTAACTTCTGTTTGGCTAATAGCTTTCTTGTTAATTATTCTATTAATTACTAAAAGACATCTTACTTGTCTATCAAAACTATCTCTTCTTGGATTGTTTATGTGTTTTCTTTACTGATTCTCTTATTAACAAGACAATAACAACAACAAATCCCTTGTTATTACAGGTGCATTTATTTCTCACCCTAAGAATAGACTGTTGTGGTAAAGGAACTTCTCATTCTCAAAATAGCTTCATATGGGAATTTCCAAATTGTTTGTTAGCTGCACTTAGAAGAAATGACAGGCTGGCTTTTTACCCTTTTCCTACATCTCCCAGTGCCTGGCCTCTGCCTCCATGCTGGGAAGTGCCTCAGCAGGCAGTGCCAGGTATCCCCTCTGCATGGGGGTATTTTACCTCACCTCCACTGAATATTGATAGTCAAGGACAAAGAGCAGAGCATAATGCCCAGATGTTTCTGGCTTCAGGACAGCACAATAACTACACTAAGCTGTTGGTTAAAAGCTATTCTATGCTTTTAAAGCTCTGTCTAGTCCATGGGATGTTTCCCACATTATAATTTCAACTACTGGCACAAAATTCTCATTCTAGCCATATCCTGAGTTTGTTTCCTATCATGAGTTTGTTTCACAGAAAACTTTTTATGACCCTTTGACTGTCAGAAGCAGGGAAAACATTTATTACTTTGTACATAGGTCCTCAATACTGCTATTTTCCATTAGCCCTATGAGTTGGCTTTCACAGTCTGCTGGAAGTTCTTGAACAAGCAGAAGACCACAATCAACCTGAAAGCCAGACAGAAGCAGAAGCTTACTCGATTGTACATGCTGATGACTCAGTGGCCACTTTTCCATGGATTTGGCTGTTTGGCTAAGGTGTGTTGCAGGGCTGTTTGGGCCACAGGAGTGGGTGCAGAAGGCACCTGAGTGCTGGAGAGGTGCTGGGGCCTGTCCTAGCAAGGGAAGATGGATCACTCCAGGCAGAGGGGATGTGGCAGTAGAAGATTTGCTCTGTGCCAGGAAGGAGACAAGGACAGGGGGGTGTGTGTGTGTGTGAGAGAGTGTGTGAAAGTGAGTGGGTGCAACAATGGAAGGGAACACATCACACATGTCCTGTGCCAGGAAGTAATTTCAGCCTTCTCCTAGAGCTGCAAAATTGAATTTTTTTGTGTGGTACAGAGTCACTTGAGCCCTCTCTGGTAGAGCAATATAATTGAGTGACAGCAGGCTGACAGTGAGGTCTATCTGTGAGAGCAGGACAGCCAGCCAAGTATCAGCTTTCCTTTGTTGGTGGTACAAGCATGTTGAAGAAATGCGTGATAGTCATTGGTGTCATTTGTGGGAAGGTGAGACCAGACACAGCCAGAAAGTTATTTTTGTAGCAATCTAAGCAAAAGGGAAAAGGATATCTGCTTCATTGCTCTTCCCTGCTATGCAGTGGTCATAATGAGAAGCGTGGGGTTTTTATTCATCCCTGCATTTCTGAATATTGACCTTAGTTTCATTCTGTGTGGAGAGATTTGTAGCTCATTCCTCTCTTTGCTACTGTGCCCTTTATTCCCCCACTGAAATTATAATATTAATTGAAATCTAAAATTAATATCTGATTGCAATCTAAATTGAATGGAGAGCCACAATTTTCCAGTTTTCTGCAATCATAAAATGACATGGCTGAGAGAGCTAAATCTAATTGCGTGGGGATTAAAAAAAAAAATATCCTCCTGCTTCTGCACTTGCTTTTATATTCTAATAAGCCCAAGCATAGAAGGCATTTCTAATCAAATAGCTAGAATTTCATGTCTGATTATGGATGCATATTTGTAAGAAAAAATAACCTGGGAAACAGCTGGGATTGGAGAAGCATTTCTAAATGATATGTATCTGGTTTCTTCCAGCTGATAACATTTTCAGCGTTTCTTGGGTCTGTTAGTTTTTAATTCAGCGTAAATCTTCAAACTCTAGTGGCACAAGAGAATGCATTGCTAATCCTGCAGCAGAGCAGTAAAAATGTCAGCAGCAGGTTTGATATTCAGAACCACAGTGCTCTGTGTAGGAGCTCCAGTGAGGTGGGACTGGGTCTGATCCAGACAGCAATTTGGTAAATCCTGCCTGCTTTTAAACACACCTATTCCTATTAATTTTATGGAAAAAGTGTGCTGGAGAAAATCCATAGGAAGCACCTCAGTAGTGTGGATACGAGGACTCCTTTTAAAGCAGCTGCTGCTTTTTGCAAGGTGTGAAAGTCATTTTACAACAAGTCCCTTGTGTGTGTTCTCAGTTTTGCAGCCTGAGCTGGGCAGCCTGGTTTTGGTGACAAAGCTTCTCTTGGTTTCATTGGTAGCAGATGAGTGCAGGTCCTCATCCAAAGTTCTTGGAAGAAGCATTTGTTGGCTTCAGTAGGTAGAATAAGACTGATCCCTCTGTGCTTCAGTCATATAACAGAGAGGCCTGTTCTGAGAGTCATCATTAATATATTAATTCTATATTTTCTTTGTATTAGAGCTGGGATTAATACATGGGACTTACATTTTTACTTTCAGACTTAATGTTTATTAATTTTTATCTATATTACAGCCTTACAAGTTGTGAGCTCTAACTAGCAAGTTAGAGAACGAAGGTAAAATGGAGTATATCTCTTTATGTCTACAAAGTCTTTTCAAGGACAATTTGTCTAATTATGAAATGCTACCTTAATTATTTCTACTTTAAACTTAATAACTACTTGATTGTTTCTTTGAGAAACATCAGTTGTTGTAAGGGCACCTCTGGAGGCTGCCTGAAGGTGCAGGTGAGATAAATTGTCCTCCAGCAATGCCTGGTTCTTTTGTTTGGGGTGGCTGGGCCAGCTGTGGGCCTGGTTCAGGAACCTTGGTTTATGGGTAGGGCTTGAGGCTGATTGTGGATCTTGTGAGAATCACTTCCTCCAGTTGCTGTGGGGTCAGTGAGAGCCCAGCAAAGGGATGCAGAGTCTTCCTGGAGGGAGCTTTGCTTCATTTC
Source organism: Prinia subflava (assembly GCF_021018805.1). NCBI lineage: Eukaryota > Metazoa > Chordata > Aves > Passeriformes > Cisticolidae > Prinia > Prinia subflava. Next base: position 98,644,169 of record NC_086283.1, on the reverse strand, counting down.
TGAAGGGGGTGTGATGAGGATTACTAAAAGAGGTTCTTAATCAATTTTTCAGCTTTGAGGTTGGTAAAAATATTGCTTAATGACACACGCATAATCCCAGTATCAAAGAAAATTGTCAGTTCCTTGTCACCTGTATGCAAAACTGCTGTGCTCTTATTTTGCAACATTATAAACTAATTGTTAAATTAGTTCTGTATAAATACTCTTGGGATGCTGTCTGCATCAGATTAGCTTCCCATTTCGTGCAGATTACAAAGACACAGAACAACATGCCAGTGGAGGTGGAAAGTACTGTCAGTAGTTTCTGCTGAGCAAGTGGTCACAGACTCTGTCCTGCCCTGGTTGTGGTTCCACGGAACTCTAAATTGGCTTTTTTTTTAAGCAAAGGTCACGTTGTGGTATCAATTACTGGCTACTACCTGGAAAATTTAATTTCATGCCCTGTACTTGGTCCGCTTTCTTCTCTGCTGTGATTGGCAACTGTTTCCCTGCTGGTAACTAGAATAGCTCATTTCAGTTAAATCATTAAAATCCAGAAGCTAACTGATTTGGAAGGACAGCTTTGGGTTGCTGGTATAACCCAGCAAGCCCTTGCATAAATGCATTTGTATGAATAGAACAAAAGCTTCCTCTTGCCCTTTACAAAGCCTTTAAGAAACTGTGTTGTTTGTGATTTGTGTCATGTCAATCTGTTCCTTGTCCAGTGGATATTTAGTTGATGCACTTAGGAAAAACAGAGGAAATTAGTGAGCTAAGGTGTGCCTAATTTTAGATAAGATGTCACAGTCTTACTAATATTACTTAAAAACTTTTGCTTGAAGGTCATCAAATCTTTTCTGTCTTTCAGAAGCCTCTGAGGAGCTGCTTAAACGCCTGGTTTGCAATTTAACAGATCTCAGTGTGATTTCTATGATCCAGAAAGCTGGGCCTTCATTTATTCTCAAGAATTGTTTCCTTCCCAAAGGGTATATTGTCATTTACTTTGAGATGGAACTACTAGTCAAAATAAAGGGACATTTCTTTTTCAAAAGGCTCTATGTAATATACATAAGAAGGTTGAATTGGGCCCTTTTACCTATGTGTTTACTCAAGGAAACAGGACTGTTTCAGCTTCATGGAGAACAAGAATTCTAAAGAAAATACCTATGAGGAATACAAGGAATTCTTAACTGTTATTTAGGTGAAGAAAGCCTTATTGTTTTTGTTACTGTGACAGTAGAATTTTGCTAGACCGAGTGCCCCAGGACTCTCAAAGTTCAGATTAAAAACAGTTCAGACAACTCTAGCTTGGTGACTGGAGTGACAGCTGTCAGCCTGCAGGTGCATTGCAGAGGCCTTTCTCAATGGACATTTTATTTGATATGAAACAACTCGACATTATCTGAAAATTATTTACATCAGGTTCAAACGTGCATGTGGTGGAGTAGCATCAGAAGACTTTATAAGGCAGCAAGTTGGAATTTGGCTACATAAAGGGCACAGGGCACTGAGTTCTAGGACTCAATGTTTCTTTACTGGCATCTGAGAGGTTCTTCTGTTCTTTTAATTCAGATCAAATTGTCTAATCACTTCCCATGCATTTTTTAGCCCTTTTTGCCTGTAGTACTGTTAGAGTTGTCACTGTTCCACTACAGGTAAAGTTCAATAAGGGGTATACCCCTACCCCAAGAACTGGACAATCTAGGGGTCAGCTCATCAGTAAAACTCTTTGAGAAGGCTTAGGAGACCCAAATAAATTTTCTTTTAAAATAATTTTCTGTACAAAGTACTACAGACATAGCAATATCTCCACACATTATTTCTTTTCTTAGAAATGTGTTGCCCCCAAGGGTAATTAATCCAGTTGCTAGCACCAGATCCTGAAGTTATCCACTGGGATGTTGGAGGCTATTGATAATCATCTTCCTTTTCTAGGACTGTGCACTTCACCTCATTCTCCAGAGGAAGCAGGGGATCCAGGCACTCACAGAGTCTTCACACAGCACAAGTTATGGGATTTACTCTCCAGGATTTCTCCAAGGCAGAAGATTTTAGGGCAGATGCTCAAGCATTTTTACAACACTTGGGACAAAACCCAACAACTGTAAGTCATGTGGCAATCTAAATGCTAATGCAAAGAAACATGTTTGTCCTTTGAAAGTGATGAGATTTTTTCATTTGAAAGGACATATGCATGTATGTGCTTTGTCAGCTGACAGCCAAAATCCACTTTTTTGGACTTATTTTAACTTCTTGGTGAAATTCCTAATGTGTCAGGAACACTCCTGTTACAAATAATTTTACTTAGGATAAAAAGTTAATATTGGCGACCAAAGCACCAAGCTGCCAGATCCAGGCTTTGCTGGTAGGAATGTAATGAGCTGCTAGTGGTTTGGCATTGCAGTATTGTAGACAGACTGGCAGAAATTTGCAGGTCAGGGAGAAATACCACAGCTCTGGTCTTGGAAGACAAGGCAATTAACTCTCTTCATTCTTTTGGAGAGGCCCACTCCTCTGTGACTTCCAGGAGTTGCTCAGTAATTTTACTTTTACATTTACATTTATTTTTACATTTTACTCTCCAGTCAGCATACAGATAGTAAGTACTTGTTCTGGCAAAACCAGGGCACTACCACACACAAAGCCATTTGACAATTTCACTGCTGATGATGGCTCACTTCCAAATTGCACAGCAGCCCTGGAACTACCTGAACTGCACACTGACAGTGTGCAGTGACTGAGATAACACCCTCTGCCTCAAAAAATAACAGAGTGAAAATAGTATCATTTAAGTACAACGCATTAAATTGCATTTGTTTTGTACAGATGGTAAAAAAGCAGAAATATAAAGCTGTTCTCAAAGTGCATTTAGCTCTTGAATCCTTGGTGCAGCATGTGCCACATCTCATTACAGATGTAAAGAAACTGACACCTTTTGTTTTCTCTGTAGGATGAAAGGATGTTGACTTCCTGCAATCTGTGAACTGATTCTTTAGGAATACTCGGTTTCTGTACCATTTTATAAATATCACCAAATCAATATGTATGCATACATATGGGCAGCTGCCAATCAACCAAATTTTTTCCTAGCTTAAGTTTTGCACTGATTGATAAAGAAGCCTCCAAACGAGTTCTAGCAGTGAGGCTTTGTGGAAGAATCCGAAGTATAAATTCAGTATTTGTACTTTGCCTTTGTTGAGAATTTCTAGTATCACAAATCCAACTTCACATTCTTCAGAGTTCTTTGGTTATTTGTCTAAGGAGGGACCTCCATTGGCATTGAGGGGATTTAAGCACTGGGTAGGAAGTAAGAACCCAATTCCCTTCTGTGTCTTTGGAAAGGTTTCCCACTGATGCCCATGATGAAAAGAACTGGAATAGCAGGACTTACTTCATGCAGTCTGTAAGGATACTCTAGGCAATCTCCATATTTTTTGACATCCTATTAAGTTTCTAATGGGGAAAACGAAATATTGAATTGTGAATCCTAAATATTAAGAGGACATCAAGGATTGTACTCATTTCCAGGGGGAGGCAGTACAATAATTAAAAATTTACTTCTAATTCTAGTATATTATTTTTTCCAGTTCTTCTTTCACCCTGTCTTTCTGTCCCCTCTTTCTAGCTGGAAGTCAAGACAGCTGGAGGAAATAAAATGGCTATATTGCAATGCCTTAAAATTAGCATGGTTCAATTTCAGCTCAGAACTAATAGAGCTCTCTGCAGAAGGTCTTGAACCTCTTGTTCTGTGCAGCTGTGTCTTCTATAATGAAAAGAATGTAAGCAGCTGCCCTACTGAGAAAAAAATCAGAATAACTCACCACTTACCTTTCCCCTGCTCTCAGGAGATAGTGGTTCTTCCAGCTTGGTAATGGAAAGGCAATTCCAGCCCCTCAGCATAAACTATCAAGTAGTTTCAGGTTGTCCTTAATCATCACCTGATTACTTTTCTCCTTCAACGTTTAGACTAAATGATTTATCAATGCCCATGTGATTTCCCCATAAAGCCTGTGGAATTGGTAGCCATGTGCTGTAGGTTGGGACACACCAGAACAGGAGAGCTGAACATGTTCCATTCCAGCAATAACAGCAGACTTCCTTCCCTCCCTGCCTTGCCTGCCCTTCACCAAACCCTCTTCTCCCAGACATCACCATCTGGTCAAAGTTATAAAACATAAAGGCCTCTGTCACTATAGAAATCCCAATAAAAAGACAAGGTAGAAGCCTTCACAATTCTTAACCTTCATTTACATCTGATCCCTGGAGTGCTTAGCTCTGCAGTTTTTGAACACTGCTCATATCCCCCATAAAAAATGTTTCCTATTTAAATCGTAAAAGATTTTACTACATGAACATCCTTTTCCCAGTCCACTGGATTACACCTCTCCAGGGACAAAACACCAGCCAGGCAGGGTAAAACACCTGCCTTATTAACATTGTTAATCACAAAACAATGATGAGGAGCCTGACATGCAAAAAAGCACTGGCCCCTCTTTGAAGCCAAAAAAGTCTCTGCTCAGCCAAACAGACTTCATCTAGGAGTAACAGGTGCCTTTAATCACAAATGATGCTGCTCTGCTGCTCAAGAATCCAGAGAGCTGCACTGCTCAGAGAGCCAGGGTCAATTCTGATGCCATCCCCAGCTCTGAGGAGGTCCCAAGGGCTCTGACAGGCTCATCCTCCCAGCCCAGGCAGTCTGAATTAAAGAGACTCCTTAGCATCCCACAGCCACACATCCTCCTCTTAGGCAGGGCAGGAGCCTTCCTTGGGCCAGCCAAAGTGGCTCTGCTAAGGCCAGACCAGGTCTGGTCTGCACTAAACCTGTCTAAGCAGGTGCTGTGTCTGCATTAGGGGGTGTTTGGGGCCAGCCAGCATTTTCCTCTGCCACAGGCTGTCCCTGTTCCTGCTACAGGATGGAGTGAAATACTGCAGTGCCTAGGATGGCTTATATGGCACAAACCTTTGCCCCAGGATGCCTGCAGAGAAAGGCAGATTGTTATATTTTCATGACATGGGTGAGAATATCCTAAGCACTACTGGAACTAAAAATTGGACACTTGTGTATCTGAAGGAGCTAGGGTCCTGTGGAGAGTGTTTGCAGCACCTTTACTTTTATCCAGGTCTAGGCACAAAGAGAGACCTCCAAAACTACCAAGAGGACTGTAGAAAATCTGTGGTTTCAGAAGCTAGCATGAAATTTTGTCCCTGCTGAGGCTTACTCACTACTGCTCTAAAAGACTAGCTGTCCACTAGAACAAGATTTTAATTATCCAGCACCTTTTTACTTTGTATTGACAGTTATACTGCTCAGTCTCCAAAAATCCTCCGGGTATCTGACATGACTCAGTAAAAATGTAGCTGTATTTGCAGACCTATTTTGAAAACTCTCAGCACTGAAGCTCACCAGTGCATCCATAATCTTCCCCCCACTCTCATTCCCCCTCCTTCTGTAGTCAGCTTCTGCTATTTCTGTACTGCAGTAGCATTTGCTGACATTTCCATGGGGATGTCTTACATTAGGTAGCACTCCAGGCCTTGGTTAGCAGTGCGTGGTACATCTTGAAGCAGTTAAATTCCTCATGCCATGTTGAAGTTAAAACTCTGTTTCATTTAAAAGCTGGGCTCCTGGCTTGTAACTTGCCTGGAATGGTGGGTGGCAGGTCAGTGCAATTTGAAATGGCTGGGACAGAGAAGGAAACCATGAAAAATGGAGCAATTACACTGCAGGTCAAGGTTTGTTATAGGGTGGCATGGTTTCAATTTGGCACTCAAGCATGGCAGCAAGTCTACTAGGCATGTTAATACATTTTTGTTATCTGCTATTTGTAAGCAATATTTGAGGAGGGGGAAGGGGGAACATTTAGGAGTCCAATACAGCTATCTTGAAGGCTTTGCCTATGATAGAGGCTTCTGTTATTTTTTTTTCTTTCCTTTTTTTTTTTTCCCCAAGGAAACCATTGTTAACCTAAAGGTTGGAATAAAAGCATCCACACGAAACTTTCAAAACTGTGAACTCTTTGCCAAGTTGTAGATCAAAGGTGCTTGAAAAGGTTGATACAATTTTTTTTTTTTTTTTTTAATAAAAGGTTCACATCTGGTCTGAGAATTGGTCTGCCAAGTTTCAGCCTAATGAACTTTGAAATCAGCCTCCTACCAGCAATTCTCTAAACCCGGATTTCTTATAGAATATCTGGACAGTTTTTATAGCCAGAAGGTACTCTTATAATGACTATATGTTCTCTGCTGGCAACTAACTGACAGACTCCTGATACAGTGTGGTTTCAAGCAAACAAAATTGGTTTTAATTTGTCCCCCCTCATTTATCAGCTGGCACATGAGGCTTGGATGTTAAACTTTTATTGCATCAGAACAAGTTAAAACAGCCCTCAGTCCAGCAGTGGAACACACATCAACAACTGTTTGTGCAGCACAGCTCTTCACATGTTTTTTTCTTTCCATTCCTTTTGCTTTATTACGCAGACTCAAAGTTGGTTGGAAACCTAAAAGCTTTTGCTGAGGCTGGCGTTTGTTGGAAACACCCTTTTGTTCTGCACTTGCCTGACTGCTAGATGGGAGGAACTCCTGACAGTTTGAAGTAACAAAAGATCCTTGCTTATGCTCAGCCCAGAGAGTCATAGCCCACAGAGCCAGAAGCTCATGCAGAAAGAAATATTTCCTGCCATAACTAAAATCAAAGCATGTTTTTCCCAAATAAACCCATTTTAAAAATCCTCAACAAATGGAATCTCCTCCTGAAACTAGATTTGGTTATAATGACAAAAGCTCTGAAAAACTGAAGGCACTAGCTTTGCAAGCTGACCCTTGCAAAAGCTCAACCAGAAAGGGGGCATTTAAGTTCACAAAAATTCCTTTCCACCAGGTAGGTGAATATGCAGATCTCAATAATCCTTTTGGCAAATGCCCCTGTGTGGACCAGCAAAGCTCTTTCGTAAATGCTTTGCCTCAAATCCACTTATCTGAACTCTGTCAAACTTCAGGTGAGAAGGTAATTAAGCCTCAGCACCATAATAGAATAAATAATTATTATATTGTATTATTATAATAATATAATAATTATTTATTATAATTTAATAATAAAGAGTCTCTGCATGCTATCACTCACCAGAAGAGTGAAAGCATGCAGAGATTCTTTATTATTAAATTATTTTTCTTATCGCTTCTCCACCATTGTTAAGGCTAAGAAATGTCTTCCTCATGGCTCATTAAATATAAAAACTCCAGCTACTCTTAGCTAGTCATATTTCTGAATTTACAGGAGTTATAATCATCCTGATTCATTTTATAGACACTGCTCAAGAGAAGATGACCAGCACTTATGACTCCATTGATTGCACTTTCCACATTTCCACTGATTTTAAAGACAAGCACCCCTCAATCAGACACCCTGATGGATCTCAGGTGCAGATCTCTGTTCTCTTAGAAGCACAGAGCACTGAGCTCATGCACTTTGTTTCTGCAAACTGTTAAGGGCTTTTTGATGCTGAGTATATGCAAGAAAGGTGCTTGGAAGAAGCACTGCACAGGAAAATAAAATATAACATCTTGGTATGTGAAAGGCAGGCACACCTTTTGTGTTTTACATGCACAGCCTTTGCAAAGAGCTGAGTGTCCAAGTGGGTAACTTTCACACTGGCACTACAGCTTATTCTGGCTAGAGACATCCCTCTTTGCAGAAATCTAGTTTCAGGAGGAGATTCCATTTGTTGAGGATTTTTAAAACAGGTTTATTTGGGGAAAATGTGCTTTAATTTTAGTTATGGCAAGAAATATTTCTTTCTGCATGAGCTTCTGGCTCTGTGGGCTATGACTCTCTGGACTGAGCATAAGCAAGGATCTTTTGTAGTCATTGAAAAAAAGATCAGTGATACTGTTTCTGCTTTTTGGTTTTTATTTTAATCCAAAAGGAGAAAGGTTTCCAAAACCTGTTATGGCTATACTGTCCTAACTACTGTAAAGAATTTATGACAGTGATTTCCCGACTTTAAAAGGTTTCAGCTGAACAGATCCTGTAAATTAAGCTTGACATGCTTGCACAAATCACTTTTGCTTGTAGATTTTTTCTTTTCTGAAATGCAGTTGCCCTGATTGAGGATTTGAACACCCTAGTGCTAACATCCACATTCTAAACTTTTGTTCTCACACAACAGTGCAACAGCAGGCTATGATCTGAATAATTTACACCTTTTACTTCTCTCTCCAGACAGTTATTAAAATAAAAATATTTTGCTCCTTTTCTCAAAGCTGTGTGGGCACCAGATGGCCAGACACATGTGAAAAGGAAAAAGAAAATTAAAAGTTCTTTGAAAGACAGAGAGGATATAGTATTGCTGCAGGCATGTCCTACTGAGAAGAGCTAACCTGTTATTGTCAGACAGTAGCATTTCCTCTTTTATATACTGGTGCTCCTGTGCTGAGTGGTAAACTCTGTACTTTGCTGTCACTTTGAGTGTTGCTATCTGTAAGACATTCCTGGGCTCACATCAGTATAAAATCTTCCTTGTTCTAGCAGGTAAACAAGAATGGATTTCTTTCAGCATCACTCACTCAATAGAGTTCACATTTGGATTACAGAGATACACCTATAGATATTGTAATAAAAATCACAAGAATCTGGAGGACTGTGTCTTTCTGTGTACTGAAGAGTATAACCTCCAGTGCCAGTGGAGTCTGCATCCCTTTGTGCTCCCAGGTACACCAAATATCTGTGAAATTTCCCCAAAGAACTTTCTCTTACCCAACAGCTAAGAGAGGCACATCCTCTGTGGGTGCAGACTGCAGAGAAATAGAGCAATGACAATCTGAAAATCTTCCTACATGATTTTTCTCAACATTATGAAAGAGAATGATAGCAAAGTGAGGGCTGGCAGGAATGGTTATCGTTTTTGGAAACATTTATGAACAGCTGTAGCAAGCAACAATAAGGTATTCATCAAGGGAAAGCTGATCCTATCTTTCAAAGAATATTATATCTGAATGCACTGAAATCCAGCGTTTGCAACAACTGTGACAATAATTTTCCAACTAGTGCTGACGTAGTTCGTGTCCACATAGCACTGTTAAATCTCTTCATTTAAACAGCTACTCAAAATGACTTTTGAGAATGGAAAACTGTGTATGCAAAAAGGGTCTTCAGTGATCTCTCACTCTTTTGGTCCTCCCCTTCCCAGCCCTCACTCACAACAGGGTTATTGCCATCCCTTTTGCTGTGTTATGTCCAAGCCAGACTGGAAGGAACAAGCCTGACATTCTTAAAAATTACTTCTAAAGCAACACACAGACTCCTGTCTTTTAATTAGGACCAATTAGATAGCTGCATAAACTGACTCTCTGGGCTTTTAAATAATAGCAAAAGATTTACAGTTGCAAGCATACCACTTGCATGTAGGCAGTCTCTTACCTGCACTGCTGCTGGTATAAACCTTAATATTTACTGGGACACTGTCTGACAGCAGAAGACATTATTAATGCTTTCCAGGACTTTATAAGGAATTGTACCAGCCTGTGTTGAAGACACAGACCTCCCCTACTGAAAGTGTTATGGCTCTGGACTTCCCTGCCTCAGGGCTGACTCTACAGAGGTGTAGTTCACCTCCTGCTAGCAAGAATCTCCACAGTTTCCTATGGAGAGGAAAGAAATAGACTTTCACGGCCTTCTTGCATCACTTGGGGAACATGGGACCAACAGCACATCTCATCTTTATCTTCTCTAACCTACTGAGCACAGTGTCCCTCCTCCATGCTTCAGAGGTCTTTGAAAAAGCTGATGGGGCAGAAGTGTTTTGCTGCTCTGCAAGGATGCACCTGGCACTGGCCATACCTGCTTCAGAAAATTCCACATTGTGTCCATAAAACGAGCATCTCCCAAGATGAACTCCCCATAAATATCTGGAAAATGTCATCGTCAACTTACAGTTAAGTCAAGACATGAACCTTGGCTGACCTGTTTGTGTAGCTCCCTCTAATCCCTCACTTCCTCACAAAACTGGGTAAATGGTCTGAGAAACCCATGGACCTCTCAGTAAATCATAAATCCACAGGGGTTTTAGTTTGGACGATCTGAGGAACGGATTTCAGGAAGTAGTGAGGAATAATGATGCTCTGGGGTATTTTATCATTTTCCATTCCAAGAGTTTATACATGTTGTCTGTGATTTCCCCAGGTGATTTGAAGGAAGGAACTGAACTATCTCAATATTTAATTTTTGAGTGATGCTAATCAAAATTGTGCATTAAATGATAGTGCTCCATAATGTGAGAATTGCCATATCTCCAATAAAGAAATAAGCTGTCCACACAAATAAAGTCAGACCTCATTTAGATATAGTCTAGCAGAAAAACATTCTTGACAGCAGCATTATTATACTATTTCATTTTGTCTTCTGGTGTATTATTTTCTATACTTTCAAGATGTAAATGGCTGGCCTGATTCAGAGTGTGTGGGAAATTCAGGAAGATATAAGGGTACATGTAAGGGTGCATGCTGTGACAATGTCAAAAATGTTCATATACTTAGCTCATGGTTTTCTGCTGTTTGCTACTGTCCCGGGGCTCCAGGGACTCTGATTGTCAAAGTACTCAACTAAAGAGGTTTGAAGGTTTATTGAAGGTTTATTAATGTGCTGTGACACTTTTGGGCATATATTTGGTCAAAGCAGGTGAAACACAGAGAGTGTGATACCATGCCTTTTGAAAAGTGATTTAGACAAGAAAAGAGGGATGAGGCAGTGAGTCTGAGGTCGTTTCAAATTAACAGGTTGGAAGTTGATAATAGCCTTGCTATGGCAGCTCAGAGCTCATATTAGTGTACTCTGCTAAAGAGCAGTCAAGATGCATACTAGTAATCTGAAATTCTGTTCACTTTCCAAACATATCTCTGAATTATTTGCATCTGATTCAGTACGATTTTTATTTTTTCATCTGACATCCCCCAGAGAGCAGAGTCCTTCAGTGTAGCAGCAACACAGTGGAAGGACTTCTTCCTTCAGCATTCACAGCTAATTAGAAAGGATCTGCTGCAACATTTCCTCCCTGTGCCAGGGCAGGATTATTTCTGAGGAGCAGCAGCTGAGACGTCCTGCCAAAATTGCACATCTGTGGAGCTAGAATTGTCTAGGACCTCCTCTAGAGCTCAGGAGAGGGTTACACACACAATAAATGATGTGGAGAATAACATAGATGACAACTGACTACAGGAACACAAAGGGATGTGCTAAAGGACTATCTATCATGCTGGTCATTTTATGAGGTTATAACAAAGAGGGATAGATTTAAGATTCAGTTGGGAAAATCTGTCATTATTACTGGCCAGCATCTACAAATCTCAGAGGCTGTTGTTAAGCTCCTAAATCTACTTTCAGGTATTTAAAGAAAAATTTTTCAGGTTTTCAGAGGTGATGAAAAGTTGACTTCCCAGTCCTCCTTTCCTGCTGCAGAAAGCACAAATCCTTCTAATGAGAAAACTTTCAAACCCGTGAAAAATTCAGTCTCCTACAGACATTTCTCCCCTTTATTCTGGTAATGTGCTTCTTGTTCTGTCAACGTTGTCTCATTAAAGGAGTTGGAGTCCTTTTTAAACACATGGGCCAAATCTTTTCTTGGATGGCTCTCACTTGTTTCTGCAGTGCTCTCTGAAGCAGGAGCATCAGCACATGGTGACATGAGCATCTCTGCTCTGCTTTAAATTGCAGTAAATACACACAAAACCCAAGGGCTGTAAAACTCCCTGCTTTATAAAGCCATGTCCTGCAACCGTGTGTGGACAATCAGTGTGTGCTGCCAGATTGTTAGGAACACCAAGTAAATGCAGAAGAAAAATGGATTCTGGAGCCAGCTAGGATGTGAGTAAGATCTATGAGTGTAGGAATCAAAAGGAAATGATGGGGTTAAAAGAAACCCCACAAAAGTAGATCCAGTGTTTTTGTCTGATGTAAATACTCTGGATGGCCTTGGCCCAGATTATATTGAGCTGGTAGGCCTCTAAATAAAGAGCTGCCCTTTTTTTTTGCAAAAAGTGAATAAATCTTCTCTTCAGGCTGCATCCTGCAGGGGTGACATGGCAACCTGTTGGGTATGTGTTTGGTCATGAGGTAAAACCACTTCTTTATTGAAAGACTCCCCCCTTTTTCCATCAATACACAGCCTGAAACTAGATTAGAAGAGAAGTTTACACCACCATCTGGTAAAAGTGACGAGCTTTATTTGCTGCAGAGGCTACAAGGGAGAACTGTTCACAGATTTGGTAAGCAAGGGGGCACATCTCTCTTCTGCTGGGGTGGACAGTCCCACTCCAACAAATAACACTTTTGTCCTTTCAGCCTCTGCTGACCCTCAGAAAGGCACCCACCTCTGCCCGATGGCCTTTGGGTGCTGGTGACAAGGACTCTTGTGGCTCTGGGGTGCAGGTTGTGCTGGGGTGAGTGGGAGCAGCTCCTGGGAAGGCCTTGGGGCATGGGAGATGGCCACGGGTCAGGGTCTCAGGCAAGAACTCCAGATGAGATCCAAGTTGCACAGTCATGGTGCTTGCTGGAAAAACCCTGACAAACAACTCTCTTCTCTAGTGTTAATCCAGTTGCTTTCAATTTTTCCAATTGCCTATCCTTCCTTCATGCTATTTTAAGTGTTTTCTGTGGGTTTCTTATCTTCTTTTCTTCATGTTAGAGCCGGGGTTAAAGCACAGGAGTCGCAGTTTCATGTTTGAACTCACTTGTTTATTAATTCTTATCTAAAATACAGTCTCACGAGTTGAGCATTCTAGCTAACAAGGTAGAAAATGGCTGTCTGTAACTCTTTCCAAGATATTTTTAAGCTAAATTATCCAATAATGAGATGACACCTATATTATTTTTACTCTTAGCCCGATAACCAAATACCCTTGGTCTGCAATGAGGATCTTTTCACTCAATTACAACACATCACGCAAACCCATGAAGAAGAAGGTGGAAGAAGAAGGTGAAAGAAGAAGAACTTAGCCAATGCCTTAAATCCTCCATCTTGCCCCATATATATTACTATATACTAAAATCTTAAACTCTAAGTTCTGCACCCTGTGATATCACACAATTCTACCCAAACTACACGCCCATAATCCCAGGGCTGTCACTCAATTTTGGAAGCCTGTTCCACAGCCTCAGGTCAAATGTAGTGCTTGCTTGAGAGTCAGTGACTTTTAGCACAGAAAGCCTGAAATTCTCAGCCTGCAGGGTTCCAACAGACCTGGCCTGCTGGGATCAGAGGGGAAGCACCACTGCCCAAATGCAGAAGGATCTGGGGAGGTGACATTTCCTCTCCTCCCTGGATCCCTCATTTACACTTCTTCTCAACAGCGTGTGCACCACCTTGCTGCTTCTGCTCTTCCTTTTGGAGACCACCTAGGGGCAAGGGAGTGCATCCTGTGCCCAGAGCTGCACCTTGCTGGCAGTGTAGTGTATGTGGGGAAAACGCTGGCTAACTCATGAAATTGGGATTAAATTCCTTATTCTGCTTCTCAGAGGACTCTGGATAGCAACAGTCTGAAGGCTTTTATGAGGTACTCACCTATGCTGAGAAAAATGCCTGGCCAAAGACTTCTGGATCACCAGGAAACATTCTGCCTTTTTAAATGCAAGCCTTTACATCTGTGATTCTGCTCTTTTTGCCAGGAAAATTGCAGCAGTGGTTCTAAAATCCTCATATGCTCTGTAGTGATAGCCACATAAATGGAGAAGCCTAGCCTTTTTTAGGAATCTCTCTTAAAAAAAAAATTCAACTGGCTGAGTTTCCTTGGTTTTAAAGGGCCAGTTTTCATGAAGAGTTATACCAAACAGAGCTGCAGTGAGGCCCTATATCCCAAACTTGCCAGATTTCTGCATGCCCAAAAAAAAGTGAACCAAACAAAGGACAAGTTATGTTATCTCCAGCCATCTGACCATCTATCACCTCTCCCAGAACCAGACATGGAAGAGAGGTGCTTCTGTGCCAAGGGATTCCCTACCTCACCTGTTGGGATTTATTCCATAATCTGCTGGCAGAATTATTGCACTCTGTCTGAGCAGAGTGTAATAGCCTGCCCCTGTCAGCAGCTGCTGCCAGGAGCCAAGGATGATGATCAAAGCAATCCCTGTGAACTCAAACACTACATACCAAGCTGCATGTTCTGCCTGGGTGCCTTGAGTGATTCCTGACTTTTAGGGAATTTTCTCTGTGGACCTGGTGCTTACCACTTAGTAGATGGGTATAGGGAATATCTTTCTGATAAATGTGGAGTGTTGCAATGCCTTTGTGTAATAAAACAACTGTAGAAGCAACTTTGCTCATAGAATCAAACCATACTTTGCTATTTATAATCACATTTTTATTAAAGAAACAATTATCTAGTTTTAGAATCCTGTTCTGTCTAGCTGTTCATTTTACTAGTAACTGATTTTAATAAGGGTGCTATAAAAAGAAAATTCTGATTAGAGAGATGAATATAGACACAGGAAAGAAAGGAAAACATATACCTATTTGAGTCTCAAAATATTAAATGTTCTATTTTAAGCAATGTATTTACTACAAGCAGAAGGACAAGCAAATGTTTATTGTTTCTATCAGCACTAATGCTGAGCCCCTTTGGTTATTTCTTTAAACCAAACAGCTTCCTGGTAGATCCAAGATGTGAGGCCTTTCCGTAATGACTTGGCAAGAGAAAGGGTCCAGAACTTCTCTGCAAACACAATTAAGTTGCCAAGACACGTCCTGTATTTGAATTAAAACTATAAATCTTTATTCTGCACCTACTCCACATCAAATAGCAGGAAAAGGGGCCCTCCCATCTAACAGTCTTAATTACCAGAGCAGTGCAGCCTTTGAGCATGACAGAGCCAATGATAGCTGACCTTGTGCTCCAGCCCCTGAGTGGGATCAGTGTGATGAATGGGAAATCCTGCCTGAAATATCACAGCAAAGGGAACAGCCTCAGATGGCAAATTAAGTGCCTAGCACTCTGTTGGGGCTACACAAATATATAATAATACCCTTTGCTTTGATCTGTTTGTACTGGAATGAGTATGTTGAAGGCTTCAGTGTAAACACATCAAACTTTGTCTAGTAATGACCAGCCCTTGACACCCCCCTTTCCCACACAAATGGTGGCTTTTCCCCTCTCAAATGCCACTTACAACA
This sequence comes from Prinia subflava, assembly GCF_021018805.1. Lineage (NCBI taxonomy): Eukaryota > Metazoa > Chordata > Aves > Passeriformes > Cisticolidae > Prinia > Prinia subflava. Next base: position 98,629,032 of record NC_086283.1, on the reverse strand, counting down.
CTGTTGTGCTTGGAGTAGGAGAGATAGGCACTGTGGGTTTGTTATGGTTGTCTCTAATACCCCCACATAATTCCCCATAGCCCATAGTAAGTAAAATAACTGTGGGTCTCCAGGGAGAACAGGACTTACTAGGTTTTATTTTCCTTTTCACAGTATTCAGGTAGCAGGTGAATCAAATACTGTGGCAGCTGAGTGTTTGGTTGCCTTAGAGCAGCTGTTCCCACACTGTGCAGTGTGGGTGTGGAGCAGCCCTCAAGATCCTCAGTAATGTTTTCTCTTCAATTCTGATTTTTTTTTTTTTTGGTCAAGTGTAGTAACAAAGAGAGATGGTGGTCCATGAGCAATGCTTACAGTGTTTTACTGGCCCAAAACTAGGCAAATGAGTGCCTGAAGGCAGGACCACATTTTCTGGTGTTGTGTCTGAAACAACTACTTTGCCACCCTTTCTGGTGTACTGATGTTTCTGAGACATTTCTCAAACTCTTTCTTTCTAATTGCTGTATTGACTGCTAAATATTTCCTTTCTGGTCTCACTTCTATTTCAAATCTTAAGGTTTCACAGCATATTCCTTCTACTAAGGGGTCCTGCTAGCACAGTTTTCAATTCTGGCATGCAGAAGATACCTCCTCTGACTAGCAGTATCAGTTATGAAGGAGAAGAGCTCATTTGAGGTACAGGATTTCAAATACAGAGTATAAAATATTTGAATTGAAAAGATAAGAATACCCTTCCTTTTTCCTTTTTGTTTTCTGGGCAAAAGAAACCCTTAAAAAGAAGGTGTCATTAATTTGTGTGTTTAACAAGATAAAGTCACAAAAATCTGATTATGGAAAGGTTCTATGGCAGGTGTAGATCCAAATATTTGCAAATTCACTGGTAGGGAATTCGTCAAACAATATTTTCCAGATGAAAGGACAAAGTGTGAAATTACAATTTTTAGAAGCATACAATGTGTTTATACATGTAAATAATCCACATTTACAATCTTATTGCATTAGGTCTCCATAATATGCTGTCTTGTGCCATATAAATATATCTATATATGCAAACCTGTGCTTTTCTTTTTACATTTTTTATTTGTTACATTTCACAAGGAAATCCATCTGCTTTTATTCTTATGCATGGTACCTACTGTCCTTCATACAAAAGCATTTGAAATTCACAACAAAAGCACATTAAACCAATCAGGAAAACAAAGAATTCAACCACACAGGAAATTTATTGGAGGCGTATTTTGAATCTGTCAGATTACACCCACAGGCATTACCCCCACGTAAAAAGGGAAATATCCAGCATAAAAGCAGACAGGAACAACAACAACAAAAAGGTGACAGTGAAGTTTGTGCTGTCAGATGTGCATGCTTCAGATGTTCCACAGGAGGTGTTCTCTTCACCTGTTGAGTTTAGGCAGTGGTGGGTAGAGGGTGCTCCAGAGGTGTCCTGGGGGAGGCATCTCCTGATGGATGCTGCCAGGGGTTAAAAGTGCAGGAGAGACTGTGAGAATCAAAGGATATAGCCAGGCCTATTTGCTTTGAGGAAAAACGATGTGACTGTTTTAGGGCTTCCCTTCCAGGGCAATTAGTGGAGCTGCTTCATTAGCACAAGTGTGTGGTGGGAATGCAACAGCCCTGGTGGGAGCACAGCTCTGCTGAGTGCCTGGGAGGCCTGCCACCAGCTTTATCACAGGCTGGATTTCACCCCGTGAGCCTGAAGTCTCTTGATACAGAACAAGGATAGGAACGGAGTATACACAACAACATATCACCAAAAAGGGGCAGAATTCTATTAAAAGCAATCCACTTTTGGCAGGAGAAGAGTTACCATGGAATTTAAAACAGGAAGGTGTGTCATTAACTGCCCATTTCAGGGCAATGTTATGCTAAATATAATAAAATACAGCATGAAATAAGTGGCCCAGACTTTCAGGATATAAATGAGGAGAAACTCAGTTTGCTCTATAGCCTCAGTCAAAAAAGGTACCTTCATATTATCACAAATGACTTCTATATGCCCTGTCCATGCAGCATTTGCAGAAAATAAAACTTGCCCTGCTAGGCAGAGCTTCTCTTTCATCTGTATTGTGAAGGACACATATTATTTTGTCTTTTTATAGGCTTTACCAAGTATTTTAGATTTAAGCACTGAAACAGCAGAGCAACTCTAAAAACAACAGGCAAAGACATCCTTGGAGAGAATGAGCTTGACTCTGGCACCGTATAAACATGATCTATCATCTCTCAAACTCTGTGCATGGACATGTTTTTGCTTGCACTTCCTGTCCACACTGCTTCTGTACAGAGTTAGCAGAGTCTACATTTGGTTTGTGTATGTTAAATAATATCCCTTGTGTACACAAAGAGTGACTACATTGAAACATAGCTGTGTGGGGAGAACATCCCCCAAAACTGTGTGCACCCAGTTATGAGGAGAGTTGAAATACCACAGCCAGCCCCTGCAGAACTTTGGTGCATTATATTTACCCAGGACTGCTTTGATGGAAGGTGAACTAAGAATATTTCTAGGGATATGAATATGCATGTGACTGTATTTGCAAATATTTGGATCTACCACGGATATAAATCATCCTGCGTTATGCACATTTTGTAAGGATGAAATTGTTCTCCAACATAAAGGAAATTTCTCTCCCAGCTGTAACACTGAACTTACTAATATGTTTTGAACAGTATACAGAATTCTTCCACACAGATTGCTGGTGAGCTGCCATCCTTGCTTTCTGTTTGCCTTAGGCAAAAATTACTCCCATAGCTGTAATTATTAGAGGTTATAATTGCTCTGCAGAGTATGAAAAATTGTAGTGGTGAGGCTGGGCACTGAAAAGTTACAGAGAGGGTGTAGATAAGGAAACCTGGGAGGATCCACAGGGGGGATTGGCACTCATAAAGGACAGGCTTTGCTGCCATTTGACTACAATCTGCAGCCCTCTTCAGCTTCCACATGAAAGGATACTAATAAAAATGGAACTGCAGAAGGCATAATTTGTGTGTTATTTAGCACAAGCCCACATATGCTGGGTGTCTGAGCAGGTTCTAAGCCAGGCAACCCTCCCTGCAGGGCGTGGGAGGAGCAGGAGGCTGTGTTCAGGGGGCATCAACCCCTTGGTCCCCCTTCTCCTCCCCCGAGCAGCTGGCCAGGCTGCAGGGTCAGCTCTGCCCACAGCAACACCTTGTGTGTGGCACCTGGCATGAGTGGATGGCTTGTGTTCACCCAGCTTGCACGGGCTGAGATGGTGAGGGCTCATTTAATGGCATCAGCTTGTTGGATGGGCACAGAGAGAGGGGACAGCAACCTCCAGCTGCTGCAGGGAGTGGCAACCAGCAGGCAGAAATGGGGACAGAGGTCAGGTTGTAAAAAGGAGATGTGTGACTGCAGATGGGACGTACAGCCCTGAGGAATTTAAAGCCCTCGAAAAACGTTTGTTAAAATAACATATCATAAGGCTCAGATGTCACAGGCTGCTTAAAAAGCCTTCAAAAGGCAGGAAGAGAATACTCTGACTTCTGTGAACGGCCAATACACAGCATTTAGACCCAGTCGTTGGCAGTTATGGCAGACAGAGCATGAACTCCAGAAAAAAATGGGGTCTGGCCTATGATAAAGTGTTTTTTCCCTAGGAGTGAATGACTAGCACAAATGTAAAAAGCATAATGGTTTTCACAAAGCTCCAAGCAAATTCTTTTAAGGATAGGTAGTGGGAGAGAGAGGAGTTGAAGAAGACACTTTTTACTTATCTTTTCCTTAGAAGTGGCTATGTCTGAAATTTGAAACCCAGACACACAAGGATATTATTGTGATGTTTCCTTTTGAAACAGAAGGTAGGGGCCTTATAGAGGTAGGATGGTGTGCATGCAGTATCCAGCCTATTCTCTATGCTCAAGAGATACTTGCAATTTGGCTGCGTGACAGAAAAACAGTCAAACTGCACAAGAAAACCTTTTAAGTTTCACTGAGCACTGTATACTGCTGCTCTCAGTCTCCTGGGCAGAGTTTTTATCTGAGCTACGGTCTCAGTGAAGCAAAGTTTGTTCTATCTCTTGTCTTTCCCTCTGATTGTAGTGGAAAAGGCAGAGGATGGCCATCAGCTTTGCCCTCCTCTTCTCCTGGGCTCACGTTTTTTTCCCAGCTCCTGAAATCACAGCTGGTGAGGACTGAGACAGAGCAGGAAGCTGTGAATTCAGCAGTGGAAGCTCTTCCACTGAAAACACTTCTTGGGCTTCTCTTTGACTCCTGCAAGAGTTTATGTATTCAAAGGGATGTTGTCTGTAAATTAGAAAATGGGTAAGGCTCACTCCTAGTCACTCCAGGTTCAGCAGCCACAGCAAGAACTGCAGAAACCATGCTGGCTGACAGAAAACTTGGTGAGTGAAGGGAAAATGAAAAGTCACCTGGATTTGTATTAAAAAAAGATGAGTTACACCAGCAGCCTGCTTTGGCTCTGTTCTTAGTGAGACCCATCTGTGCTGAGGAAGCTGAGAACATTTCAAATAAAAGCATCTGTAATTTCAAAAACTCCTTTACACTTTTAGGGCAAAATGTCAGGCCTTACTTCAACAGATCTCTGTCCCCAGAGTCAGAACTTGAGTCTATCTAAAGGACATTAGTCAGCTCATACCAAATGCCCATAACTCAGCAATTTCCACCCAAAACAATTGATTAGAAACAATTGGATCCAGGTGGAATGGGCAGATCCCTTGTTATTTTCCATTACTTTTAACTTACTGAATCTCTTCTAGAAGATAAAATATTTTTTGGTACCTAAGCAAACTTTCAGTTACAGCTGGTAGTTATATTTGGAAATAGATGATATGTGATCTGGTCTATATTTCAGGTGGCAGTGCCTGAAAACTAATCAAAGAGATGTGGGTTTGTGTTCTGATGTTATGTTAATATCATTTACAGCGTTACATTTCTAACAGCAGCTGGATCTTGGATGCCATTTAAGTGGTTATATTCTATCTAACCATAGCATGGTAGTCTCGACCCTCATGACAGTATGCCAAGAAATAGTTCTGTTCAGTCTGCAAGACTAAGTTCAGTAGAAGGTTGCTGCAAGGTTATTTTTCATTTACATTCATTTTCTTCCCTAAGAAAAGAATAAAGGGATCATAGGAGAAAGTTGTGGGGAAAAGATAAAGTATTTTATAGAAAGGGGAAGGTGATAAAATTAGAAATTACTGAATAGACTTACACCACAGGGTCTCAGAATGGCGTCACTGGAGCCAACTCCAGGCTGGCACTACTGAGGACTGCAGCAGTGAAACTCTACAGCTGAACCTTTAAAAGCCTTCAACACCAGCAGAAATTGAAACAGATGAGTTAAAGCAAGCTGAGGGGCTATTGGTAAAAGCACTAGGTGTAGGCATGTGAGTGAGTCATTGCAGGGTGAATTAGAAGGTGAACTTCCATCTACTGACCATCTATAGTTGCTTTTGTTACTAGCTCTTATTCTCCATACACAAGGGAGTGATGCTGCTCTTCTGCTGAAAGACAAACAACCTTCATTTGTCTGTCTTTCACTGTGGATAAAACCCCCCAGTTTTATCCACAGTGAAAGACAGTTTTATCCACAGTTAGTGGGGGTTGTTCTGATGCTCTGTTCAGGCAGCCTCTTTTTATCCCAAAATTTGTTCAAATGTCTGTACCCACAAACCAGCCATACCCCGTGTGCTGATGTTCTAGATAATCTCGTCTTGTATGCTGCAGGTTACAGTTCACAGCATCCTCTGCCAGCTCAAGTTGTTTTGAATGGATTAATCCATTAACAGTGTGTTAACAGAACAGCAAATTCCTGGGGGTGCTCATTAAAGCAGCCACTTCATAAACAGTGTCCCACTAAGCACCACAAGGCACTGACCATTCCCACAGATTTATTTCAGCTTCCTCAGAGGACAGGAGTCCCTTGAATAGAATAACATGCTTTCCCAACAGGTCAAGAGTTTCCAAGGCCTGTGAGAGAGGAAGAGGTGGGAGCCTCTCAGGCTTCATCCTTTATCTTTCTGCTAGGTGATGATGCCTGGCAGGGAAGCAGCACGAGAGCAAGCTCCTGCCACAAGGCAGAGTGCAGCTTCTGTATGTTCCCATGTTCTTTCACTGATATGGGTTTTGTTCAATATTTTCCCATCTGGTTTTCTCTCAGAAATATATTTGTAGTATGCTATCAAACACACAAGGTGAACCCATTGCATCAGCACAGAAGACTTGAAATGGATTGATATGAAACCCAAAAATTGGTTGTGAGAAGCTTTGATCCAGAAATATGTCATGTACTAGACTCCCTTCTCAATGTGCACTATAAAAGCCCAGCAGATCCTAGAAACAACATCAGTCATGAGGCAGCAAATTATTTTTCTTTAGGTAGAGAACAATGGTTAAAGTGGAGAAGCAGCTTGCTAAAAGATTAAACATTATTCTTGCCAAACAACTTGTTCCTCTATGCACTGTGAGCCCAATCACAAGATCTTTACCTGGGGCCCTGCCCATGTCATTCCTGAAAATCCATCTCAGGACTGCACAATTAATTTTACGATTCACATTAATATTATGAATTTTCGCATTAATATTATGAAATCCCAAAGAAAATTACTAAGAACTTTCCAAAATGCATTCACTCTGCTTTTCAGATAGTGACAGCATCTCTGTTCCATTCAAAAGACTCTCTTTTCCAAGGAGTCAGGATCTGGCAGTTTTGGAGAGTACAAGGTGTGAACTGCTCACTTTAGTCCTGAATTTAAGCACTGTCGTTGGTGCATAAACCTATCTGAAGTATCAAACTTCTCAAATTCAAGTCTCAATTTCTTATGGCCTGATCTCTTCCTGGGCCAACCTCAATTGAGATAGATTGTTGTGCTATTCATGGGTATAGAGTCTTAAAAGGCTTAGGGCATTTTCTGGTTATTATGAGGTTGTTTGTTATATAAATTCATCAGTCTATTGCACTCTGACAATAGATAGTGTATCTACACTGACTCCTTGTCAGCTTAGGAAAGGTTTCCCTTTCCTTCTGAGCAAAAGTCAATTCTCACTTTCCCATGTTGCATTGCTGAAAAAAATGAACTTTCTGGGAAGAGTTTTCTATTTCAAGTGGGGATGTCAGGCTCAGTTTCAACTCTTCCACGTCTGTGAATCTGTCTGGTTTAGTCAGGCCTCTCCATGGGAAGACCTCTGAGGAGATGAGCCTCTGGCTCAGGACATCCAACCTCCCCAGCTTGTTATTGCACCAAAACTCTGTGAAGATTGTGCAGCACCCTGTTTTCCTCTGCAGGAGGACAGAGCTTTTTGCTTAACTACTGCTTCCAGGAAAGTCTCCTAGCACCATGTAATTACATTAGTGTACCTGTGACAGAGCTCCTAAAGTCATGGAATATGCAGTACAGGCAAAAGGATATTAAAAAACAAGTACTAAATTCCCACCTGCGACGTAAAGTGACTTCAGTATCACACTGAGATTTATGGCTACTACAAAAAGCTGGAAAATGGCAACCACAGTTCCTGTCTGTCCTGCTGTGGTGCTGTTGTGTCAGGACTGCTCGACAGAATAAAATACAGAACTTAAAAATCCCATTTCATACAAAACTATGCCATTACTTATCATTCTGCATTTCAACATATTGTCTTACCTGAGTGTGAAGGAACAGGTATGTAGACCAGAAAGTGTATCCTCTAGGCCTATGGAAAGATAGGATTATTCAGATATACAGGCATAGATAAACTATTTGCCAGGAAGCAAACTCTTAAATTGATGGACATAGTAGGATTCAAAAAGGCACACATATGGATTAAAGTGCTAGATTTTTTTCCCCATGAACTCTAAGGAAACACTGTTTGTTCTTCATGTTTTGAAAGAAATTGACTTTTTACTGAAGCCCAAACTTGAGATTTAGGAATATGTGATCATTATGGGTCTCACAGTGATCTATCACGTGCAGAGCTTGACCGAGACAAAACCCTGCTATCAACGTGAGCAATTCACTTTGGACTAACTAAAATTCCCTCAGCAAATGCAAAATGGAAGCCCTAGATAGCCTCCTTTCATACCAGTATGAATGCATATCATAATCAGCAAGATTGAGGATAATTTAAAAAAAAAAGTTATCTATGTATGACTCACCACATGAGCTGAAGTGACCTGATGTTAGGTTTTTTGGGGGTTGGGATTTTTTTTGGGTTTTTTTGTTGTTGTTGTTGTTGTTGGGGTTTTTATGTTGGGGTTTTTTTGTGTTTGTTGTTGTTGTTGGTCTTTTTTGGTTTTGTTTTGTTTTGGCTTTTTGGGTTTTGTTTTTGGTTTTTTTGGGGGGGTGGTATTTTTTTTTTTGTTCATGAGAATATGATGAGAGTTGAAAAACCATTTTCTTGAACTGTTCTTTAAACATCTGTTCTGAAAGAAATTCCCACTATCAGCTATCAGTGAGGCAGCAGTTTGGGCACTCAAACTATTCATACATGAGCAAGTAGCTCTTTATGCAGAGCAGAGCAATTGCAACAGAGAAGGTGAGGTCCCTGTTGGCCCAAGGCATGGACTCCTGACAGGAGACTTGGACCCTGGTCCTGAGCAGATTCTCTGACTCAGAAATCTCTTACACTCCAACTGGAGGGCAGGATCTGGAGTTTGAAGTGTGAAAAAAGGGTCAAATTTAATCACAGAGGTGCTTTGTCTTAGGGTTTTCTCAGTTTTATCAATAACACAGTGCATAACTCATGCATATATCAATTACACTGATTTTCTAAATCCATTCATTTTCTAACCAACTTGTGTGATAAACTAATCCAACACAGACTTCATAGACAGGAAATTCTTTTAATTTACATCAGTAAGAATGCAAGACAATATAAAACATGACACAATGTTTTTCATAGTACTTCTTACAAGTCCTCTTGAATTTTCATGAAATTCTGGTGGGCCATGCATTTCCATATGTAGATGACATGGAGGTATCAAGGGAGTCTATTAGTCACAGTGAGTGACCCAAAGAGGACTGGAAACACAGGATAAAACCAGAAAAGCAGGAAGTGGCACACAGAAGTGATGGCTAGCTTGGTTAAGGTCCTCACCTTTCCAAGTTCCCTTTCCTTTTATATTTAACATCTACAAACTCATCAGTCATAAGCATTACTTCTAATTTTGTACATGGAAAAGCTTGCAAGATATTGAATATCAATTAAAATTATGTAGAGGTGTAAGACCTTTGGTTGTTGCTTCCATTTGAATACTTCAGCTCACAGAAACTACAATATGCATGTGCCTGCTTTATTTGAATACTATTTATATCACTGTGATCTCAGCATCTGGACTCAATGTTAACAGAAGCTGTCACATGCTTTTGTCAAACAATCATTTCTCCAAACAAGTGTAAGTGTAAATGAGTAGCACAGTGCATTTTTCACATTTTGATATCTTTGATTTCTTTTGCAGTGAGCTGTCCATACAAAGTTCGAATGAAAACAGAAAAATTTCCCAGAAGAAATGTAAGCAATTTTGAATAAATATCTCAATTTGATATGGTTCACAAGTACTTTGTGGACAATAAGTAAGGTGAAGTACACTTTTCTGGGAATACACAAGACAGAGAGTCAAACAGACTTGATTAGCATAGCTGGTTTGATAACTAAGATGCCATGGCAGGAACAAACAGAACTGTGAAAATTACAGAAGATGGGATTAAACCTGCTCACTGGAAGACAGAAGATTCAATCAACTTCTGCAAGCAAAGAATTGTTGTAAAATGCATGAGGTTTCTGTGTGATTTTTAACCTGATTATTGTAGTAGAAATCATTAATCTGTTTGAAATAGTATATAAGCTTTTGGGAAACCTGAGTAAAATTGAATTCTGATCACCGAATCAGTCTTCCCATCTCTCATCAATCGCCAATACACTTTCATGGAGTCCTTTTTACTTTCAGCTTCTCTTCACATAGACTTGCATGGCTGCTGCCAGAAATTCAGCACCAGGTGTTAATTTCTCACTACCATAAATTACTTTGAAGGTGCTGTTTTCAAAGATCATACACTATCACACATATTGTATTTGTTATTTCCCAGTAAACTGACTAAATTTTATTTGCAGTGAGCTTCAAGCTGTGATTTATGCTACTGTCAGACTTAGGAAACCAATTGCCTCAAAGTGAATTATCTAAACACAAAGTGTTGTAAATTCCAAGTGAACATTTGCAATTGTTTTCTTTTTCTCAGCTGCACAAACCTATTATTCCCATGGTGTACACATAATTTGTAATGGGCTGCTACATGTATTTGTTAATGCATTCACTCTCAACTTAAGCAATGTTCTTCAGCAAATCCAATAGATGAAGGACTGAAAATAAACAGAAAATGGCTTCAATAGTATTGACTTGGGTCTCATATAAAAACAATTTGGATACTTCAGTGTGGAAACAAGTGTTTTGTTACAGAAGCTGATTGTTCCCTGCTGTACTGCTGCATGCTAGCAATTTCTTTCAGATGTGTTCTCACTTGAACATTCCCCTCAGTCACATTGCAGCTCCGTGGAGCCTGTGTTTCCTCCTGAAAGGCATCTATCTCTCTTTGACCCCCTGTCATGAGTTAGGTATCAGGAAAATAGCTGAAATCATTTTGAGTGGTTTACTCACACTGTAATGACGTGCCCAAAGTGTCAGCTGGTACCATCTGCAGTGCCTGGAGCAGTGTCTGGGAGGCTGTGACAACTCAATTGCAGGCTGGAGGTTTTGAAAAACGGGCAATAATTACCATTCCTGCTTAGGCAAGAGGTCCCCTCTGTGCAGCATTGGGGAGGCCACATCTGTTACAATGATTACTGAGATTATTGAGCCAATCATCAATACTACAATCAAAATAGTCATCAATCTGGGTAAAAATCACAATTTCTGTTCAGTTCCAGCCCATTGATCTGATCCAGTTGTAGCTAATAAATTGATGCTCTGTCACCCTTTCCTTTAGTGTGCTTTTCTTCTCACTCTTACTGTTTTTGCAAACCATGTAGGATCCTGCCACAAACAAAAATAAGAAGGCAAGAGAGAGAGCTGCAGTTACTCTTGAAGAGAAGAACTGGATATTTTGGAAGGACATTGAGTTCTGAAGTCCTAGTTCAAGAATTTTCTATAAAGCCACTGCCTTCAACTAAACCTGGTTTTTAGTTATCTTGGATAAGATCCTGACTCTCAATTATCTGGCTGATACTATTTTGCATTTTTAGAAAAAGCATAGTTTGTTATCTAACATAAAATTCAGAAAAGTATTGCAGGATATTTTCTCAGATGAAATGGATGTTATTTGACTGTGAAAATTCACGATTCATTTTAGTCTGTTTCTTTTTTAGCCTAACCTAACTGACCATTACTCTTCTGGGGTTTTTCTTAACAGTATGCATGTGGTTGGACAAACCATGGCATTCTTCATGCTTTTTGTCCAGTGCTGATATGAGGAAACTTGATACTGTGATTACTAAAAGACAACCCCCAAAATACTCTTCTTGTGAAAATTTAAATATTGGATATGATGTGGATTTCTAACCAGACAGTTCAGCTAGCCCTTCATTTCATGTTAAACCTACCAGAAATAACATGACAAAGCTGGGATTCCAATCAGCAGAAATGAAATTTGAGCTCCTGAGACTGGGAAAGAAGATGCATTTTGAAGTGGCCAGTGATGGAAAACATGCAAGAGAGCTCTTACATTATATAATTCTCCATTGCCATGAAACTGGTAATCCCTGAAGGAAAGTCTTCAGTGCCATATCAGATATCTTAAAACAATGGTTGCTGCAATGTTCCAAGTTTTGTTTTCTTCATACAGTCTGACAACAGACATAACAGCAGATAAATATCAAGACAAATTTGTTAATATTGCATTATTGGCAGACAAAAAAAGATCAGTTTACATTGGAATGCTGAGCTCCTGCCAACCACCAACACGTAGACAGCTAACTCTGTTTTAGAACTTGCTGCTAATGGGGGCAAAAAAGTGTGCTTCACAAAAATAGAAATAATCTGAAGGTATTTGAACAGGTTCTGCTCTGATAGCCCCAAAAATCAGCTCTGATGACAGAATTTGAGCAATATTGCTTATGTAAAGGCAGAAGCTTTTTATTTCAACGTAGCCCTTTGCATCTTTTCCCACCTTTGAGAAAAAGAAGCACAGTGAATCTGGTAAATATTATTAGTCCAACATAGAGTCGCAGAAGAAAATTCATACAAAAGAAAGAGCAGCTTACCTAAGACCACCAAGAAAATTATCAGATACCAAAATGCATGGCTTGGGAAGAGAAAACATAGAGTAGCAAGGCTGGTTTGAAAAGCCTGAGGGTCTGAAATGGAAAATCACTTTCAATATGTATAATTAAAGGATGAGAAGTATTTAAATATGTATTTACATATGAAAAAAAGCTATAGGGATATATTTTTTTTTTTGTTGCTGCAAATATTTTGGGATAGTGAAAAGAACACCTTAAATGTGAGAAACTCTTAATAATGTGCAGGTCAGGTAAGGGCTCAGATTCATGCTCATGATGCTTCCAAGGAACCTGGCCCTGGGAAGCAGCTGACAACGGCCCTGCAGGAAACAGACTTGGACTTGTGGTCACCTGTTCAGATAGGGATCTAGGAGGTTTCCTGAGTTTGTATAAGACTGATATTGGAAAAGTAAGAAGTATCCTGGTGTTATTGCCACCTCCTCATGCAAGTCTGTTCTTCTGTTTAGGGAGAGAGACCATCCACCTTCCAGCACACAACACCCTTTTTACAGCATGTCCACTGAACCTCAGCCCTTGTTTGATTGATGGTGGCCTTCTTGGAATGTGTGCTGTGACCAAAACATGGGATTCCATGCACTTCTTGCTCTAGAGTTCTCTCAACCCCCCTAGCTTGCTTTTTGGTATCAGGTTTTAGACAGGCCTGTGGATTAGGTGCACCAACCATCCAGGTGGTGAGGTAGGTCACACAATTAATGCAGGTGTGTACATTGTTATAGCAGACAAACACACAAAGAGGAAATTGGTGGAATGGATACATTTTACAGTGTTGAATGAATGAATTATAAAGGGCCTGAGCCCACCTGCCCCAAGGATCTTCAGCCAAGAGACTGGAAGAGCTCTCTCAGAGTGATCTTGTCATGTGGAGTGAATAAAAACTTATTTTATAAATAATTAGATTTTGGCTGCTCTTTTGTTTTGTTTTCTTCAAGCCACTGAAGGGGAAGAAAGGAAATAAAAGGGAAATTTTGACTGATCTGGTAAATATGGATGTGGCTGGAGCCAGGAGGAATACATTAGAGAAGTGGCTGATGGCCTTGATTATGATCAGCATCTAGAGAACATTGGCTTTCACTGTGGCTGCAAAGTGCAGCTCACTATTCCCTCACTTTCTGTCTGGCACAGCTTGTGCTTATTTTTCTAAAAAGGGCTGCAGTCAAACAACAATAGAATTGTGAGCATACTGGTTTTCCTACTGGTCAGTTGGCACTGTCAAATTCTTGTGTCAAAGACCCCTCTTTACTGGAGTTCAGCATACTCACACAGTGGATCCAGATGGAAATAGTTATTTGCCCATATTTGCTTTTTAAATTGCTCCAGAAAGAAAGGTAAAGATTAATTTCTATGGACAGAAAGGAAGATGTTTTCTGATCCACTGATATAACAGTGGATTTTTTAGATATTTGTCCGTTTTACCATTTTCTCTGGCTTTTCAGCTAACGTGACATTGTTATAATAGTTTAAAAGAACCTCCTGCATATATCTGTGGCCCACAATAAACAAAATGCTTGTCTAATGCTGGAGCTCTGTCTCATAGGAGAATACTGCTGTAGTAATTCTGCTGTGGGAGTCTTTGTCCAGCAAATGCAGCAGACTGGAGAATATTTTCTATATTCTCCGATGAATGAACATGTCCAGCACATATGCAGCAAGTGAAGGCCACTAGACAGGCAGACTAGATGGGAAAGAGAAATCACAAAGGTGGCAACAAGAATAGCAATGGCAAGGCATACGAATGGCTCTTTTAATTTGTTTTCTTCACTGCCTTGACTGCCAAAAGCGACAGAAGGAGGTGGCTGTGGGAGCAGCCTTGGTGAGGACAGAGAAAGAGCGGATGGATGCTTTTGTGAAACAAGGGAGGTAGCCAGCGTGACTGAGTGGAACTAAAGGGGTAGAGAAAAAAAGTTAGATTTAGCAAGGAGAGCTGCACAACAGAGCTTCCAGACTGGAATATCAGAACTCCTCAGAGACCACTAGGGAAACAGGCCAACATACAGAGAAGCAGTTGCCACGGCCAGAACCAGAAAGATGGCTTTGGCAGAAACATCCCACCAGCCCAGCAAAGGGGGAAAGATGTCCTGTAAGGAAGACTGCACTAGCTGAAAAGGAAAGTGATTAGGTGTGTATAATTTTGTGGCTGCAAGGTTGGAGTGGAAAGACTCGACAGCTAAAATGCTGTAGCAGGTGTGCCTCACTTACTCCATCCTCTCACAGGAGGTGTGCTGGGCATCCACAGATAAAGAGTGAGGATCAGGGCAGTGGAGATAGTCAGCCACTGCAGGAGGTTCACATGGGATAGATACTCTGTTGTGCTGGGTTTTTTTGTGCTTGTGAAAGTCAGCCAGGGGAAGGAGTCATTTGGGATGTTTGTCAGAATGGGAGCACTCTGACAAAGATTTTGTAGAGTGTCAGATCATTTTCTAGGCTTGTCCACCTCCTTCATCTCTGTTGATGCAATGTCACATCCCCTACACTGTTGTGCAGAATAAGCTGCTCATTATTTGTGCAGAACATGCATGTGCTAAGACTGCAGTGTCAGAGTAGATATACGACATTTGCACGTAATTGCTGTGACCTGATACTTGTGTAACTAGATGATGAAAATGTTTTGCTTTATCTGAAGTGGATTTTCCATGTAATGACCATATAACTAAATTAGAGATGGATAAACTTGCTGAAATTTAATATGAGCTCATAGCAAAAAAATTTGTTTAAATAAACTTTATGTTCAGATGGGTTTTGACAACCGGCAAAAATGCTATTTCTCATTCTTTACTGAGATATGATCTCATTACACATGAACAATCGGTGCAGCACATGCAGAAAATGGCATAAGAAAACCCCCTTTCTGATATCATCTCTGGTTGTCAAGTGTTAGGTGCAAGGCTAATGATCTTTGATCCAAGTGCCAACCAATTTAATTCTCTCCATTATCTTGGCTGAATGGGGATATTTATTAAGTTTCCCCACACGTGCTTGCTGTGGCACAAAGGCAATGAATCATTTTTATGCCATGACAACATGTGCCATGACTCTCTCCACCAAGAGCCAAAGGTGTGGCTCTTGCTTTGTTGGAAAAACTCAGAACATGGCACTCAAAACCAGGTGTTCACACAGGGTCACACACCAGGGGATCTTATTCTGGTGGTAATCTGGTTCACAGAGAGAAAGACACTTGACTTTTTTAGTCCACAAGTGCTGCTGCCACAAGTCTGATGCTATTCTGGTAGGAAGTGGCAGCAAACCCAGCCTTATCTTTGGATCACAATTTTTTTCTTTGTATGGAACTGACACCTTGCACAAGGCTGCCCTGTGATCCACACTGCAGACTCATCACCTGTAGTAGCAGTTTTTATTTCACTGTGTTGATGAAGTACACAGATTTCACCTATGGGAAATCAAGGCAGGTGGTGTAACCCAAGTACAAAGGGAGAGTGAAAGAGAACACCCAGGGCCATCCAGAAAGAAGAGCAAGAAATGCCTCCAAGACCTTCCTCTGAGAGACTGGAAAGAACCTCAGCTCAGGGGGTTGTGAGCTGTCCTAATTAACAGAGAGCATCAAGCTCAGCTGATCTGTCACAAGGCTCACAAAGTACTTGTGCCTACTGGAATTAGTGTCTGTGACCCATCAGTTCACGGGGATACATGAAGAGATTCATTGCCGAAATAAGAATTTCAGATTACAGTTCTCAGTAACTGGCAGTCAGTAACTTTTACTTGGCTGGCTTGTATGTTGGGTTTTACAGAAATAAGCGTGGTGAGAGTGGAAGTCTAGGACACGAAAAGTAAGCAGAGATTCCCTTACTCAGACCTCTCATATTTGTTACATTTTACAGGGCAATGAGATGTCTTGGGGTTGGGATGCCAACCCCAACCTTGAATCCATCTTCTTTCCTCAGCTTCTGCCAGCTGTGTCTCCTTAACATTATTTCAAGATCCTTCTGTTCCAGCAGGGCATTTCACAAGCCATTAGACACGCCAGTGTGTAAGCTCACACCCATTTGATGTGCCAGCTACAGCTCACAATGATAAAGGTTTATTGGAGGCTTTTCAAATATATCCCATTAATCAGATCCAAGGCAAAACCTTTCTCAGCCTGTCTTGAACAGACTTCACAAGGAGCATGTACCCATGCAGTGTTGCTTACCACCATGTAGGAAACATCTGATATAAAAAATGCTCGTCAGCAAACCCAGCTGGCAGAAATGTTTCTTGACTGAACAGATAAAAAGGAGGCTGTCTGATTTTCAGGACCAGCCCATCCCAATAACCTTAACTTCACATTTTCACAACATTTCATGAAGATTTATCAATGCGCGGCAACTTAATCAATCCAACCTTTAGTAAGAGACACAGAGCAAAAAGACTGTGAAATTCAGCAATTAAACAGAGAGAATCAAAGGAGAAAGAAAAAAAAAAAAGAAAAAAGAAGATAATAACAAATTTTAACAGGCCAAGTATAGAAAAAATAAGAGAATTTTTCATCTGGGAAATTTGCCTGGAGGGGTCAGGACAAAGAATTACCCAGCCATTGAGGGAAGGACACTATATCTATCCACATACCTTAGACCTTTCTAAGACCACAGAGTAGGGCCCTTTTTAACAACCTAAGCTTGATAACATGTCTAATGTCTTCCATACTGGTGTACTGGTAAAAAAATAAAAACCAAACACAAAAAACATCAACAAGAAACAAAAGCATAACATTCTTCTACACCTTACTCATTTCATGAGACATGTTACTTTTCAGTTGCTTAAGGTTTTGCACAGAGATGGAAAGGAGGCTAAATCATCTCTTATCTGCTGTTATCAGACAGTAGGCAAACCAGGCAAATTCTGGTCACTGAAATGAGTCAGAGTTGAAAAACACGATCTCTGAGTGATGGTTCAAATTTTCAATGCACTGTGAATCTTCAGAGTTTTGTATGAGACTGCTTCAAATTGAGGGAAACCCAAGCCAAACACGGGGAGACACACTGAAACAGAGTGAGACTTGGCAATGCATTGATTGTGCTGGGGCAAGAACAAAGGCTTGGCTAACAGCATATGCTATCTATTAAACTTTGTTCTTTGTGTATGTATACAGAGAAAGGGAGAGATTGAGAGAGGTAAGAGTTCCAGCTCTCCTCTTGACTTCAAACAAAGCTTTTGCCCAGTATACCTGATAGCTAATGGAGTCTGGAGACACCTAGACATTGAGTATTATTTCACACAGTAAAATTTTGATTTGGTTCTTGCTTTGTTTCTTCAGAAAGTTGCACCACAATCCAATCAAATTCATTAAAGAATCTGTTAAAGTGAGCACTACTGCAGCAATAGCCTGCTTTGTTTTCAATGAAGAAAACTTTTTTCAAGCCAGGAAATTTTTTGCCGTTAGGAGACAGAAGGTGTTTCCAACTAAGTGGTTCACCTGCATACCAGAAATGTGTGGGAAACCTAAATTGGAATGACAATAATTCTTCAGGTCCTCCATGAAAATTGTAAAGATTAGGCAAAGTCCTGGAAGAAATCCATTGAGCTCAACAGTACTGTGGGCAAGGGTGCCTAATAATGAAAAGGGTTTTACCCCGTGTTTTTTTCTTATAGATTGAAGTCCTCTCTCCAGCTGCAAACAACAGGAGTTTAACATACAGGAGGCGAAAGGAAAAATTCAGCATCAGTTTGAAAAGAAAACCTAAAAGTAGGAAGAAATATTAAATCACCACGGTTTTCATTATCCCCAGGATTTCTCCTGCAGTTTCAGAGGGTTAACACTTAGTGGATTACTGAAGACTGGCTTGGCCTTCTGGACCAGTCTCTGAAGAGATTTCTTTCCTTACCTTTGTCCTCTGGATTTGTAAAAAGAACTGGCAGTCAGTACAGCTACAGGAGCACTGGAAGCAGTGGCTGGTATGCCAGAGGGTTGTGGTACCATTCAGACAAACCTTGGCAGGCTGGAAAAACAAGCAGGGACCTCATGAAGTTCATCAGAGGGAAATCTCAATGCCTGCACCAGAGGAAGAATAACTCCAAGTCCTGCTGCACATGGGGCTGGCCAGATGGAAGGCAGCTGTGCAGAAGAACCCTGGAAATTCTCCGGGACAGTATGTGGCCCACCAGTCACCAATGCATTGTTGTAGCATAAAAAGACCAGCAGCATGCTGGCCTGCATTAGGAGAATGACTGAGGGTTGAGGGAGGTGATCCTTCCCTGCTAATCCATGCTGCAGAGTCATATTTTGAGTACTGTGTTGGGTTCTGGGTTTCCTGGGATCAGAGAGACATGGAGCTGCTGAAGCTGGTTCAGCAAAGGGTCTCTCAAGTGGTTAAGGGACAAGAGTACCTTAAAAGGGAGGCTGGGAGATACAGGGTTGCTCAACCTGGAGTAGAAAAAGCTCAGGAGGTGTCTTATCAATATCAATAATCATCTGATGAGGGGAGTAAAGGAGATGGAGCCAGACTCTTATCAGTTGTGCCAAGTGAGAAGCCAAAAGCCAGAAAATTCTGTCATAAGAGAAGAAAAAAAAATTACTCTAATGTTATCAAGCACTGGAATAGATTTCCATCCTTGATGGTTGTCTTGGTTTGGAAAGACAGGTATCTGTCAGGGAAAATTGAAGTTTCCCTTGGAATGGAGAATGTGAAAAGCCCCTCCCTCCAAAATATTACAATTTTGCAATTAGGAGCTTTCAGGCAAAAAATATGGGAATAGGAATAACAGTTCTTTACTAGGAATATTAAAAAAATACAAATGCAGTAGTACAAAAAAAAAAAAAAAAACAAACAAAAAAAAACCCCAGACAAACAAACAAACAAACCACCAAAAAAAACCACCAAATAAGCAAATTAACCAAAGTCCTAGAAACCCCTGACAGAGTCAGAGATATGACCTGACCCCCTGTTAGTCACGGTGTTGGAAGCAGTCCAAATAAATCCTCCTGGAGTAACAGATGCTGTTCTGTGGAGTAGAAATGATCCTGTAGAGAAAAGGGTCCAGTGCTGGTGAGATGGGTCCGGTCTTCCTCTGAGGATTCAGTGGAAAACCAGCTGCACTAGTGTTTGGAATTGCAGGTTTTATCCTGGTGGAAAGGCTTTGGCTCCTCCCGCTGGGTGCAGCATCTCCCAATGGGATGAGGTGATGTTATCAGTCCTGTGAGAGCCTTCAATGGCCCATTCACAGGGGATGTCCTCAGAGGAGGATGGGTGCTGGAGTAGGATGGATGGAGCAGGAGAGAAGAACAGTATCTCCCAATGGGTTTCAACAGATGTAAATTGAATACACATTTTTGGCTACATTTTTCAACCCAAGACAATGGTGTTCAAAACTTGACTTAGAATCATAGAATGGGGTGAGTTGAAATGCACATTTAAAGATCAACTAGTCCAAGCACCTGCAATGAACTGGGACATTCTCAACTAGATCAGGTTGCTCAGAGCCCCATCCATCCTGGCCTTGAATGTTTTCCAGGATTTGGCACCAATGGGAAGCCTTTCACTATCACCAGTGTTTCACCATCCTTATTGCAAAAGTTTTCTTCCTTCTGTGCTGTCTAATCCTGCCCTTTTAAAGAATTTCTCCTTGTTCTATCCCAACAGGCTCAGCTAAGAATCCTTGTCATGGTTCTGGGCAACCTGCTGTCAATGGTTCTGCTTTAATACTGGGGTTGTACTACAAGGGTTGCAACCTCTCCAAGGGTCTTTTCCAATTTCAACCATTTTATTAATGCTCACAAATTCACCTCTGCATATCCAGGCATCTCTGGGCTTGCTTGTCCACAAGGCTGAACAAGTGACTCATGAGTTTCTCTTGTGAAAGACTGACCATTGAGAAAACATTTCTGCAAGGTGGCAATTTGAATAGACCAGATAAGACAAAGTGCAATACAGTTACTGAGCCATACAATAAAATGCAACACAGAGCAGTCCATAGTCCCCATAGAAATATTGTTTCATTTCTTTGGCAAAATTTACTATTTTTGAAATATGATTTCCATGTTGAAGTGAAAATGAAACTGCTTACTCTGAGCACAGGCATTATGTGGCACAGCCAGCTATTGGGAACACAGGAAATACTCATTGATTTGAGTTGGAATTAGAAGGAAATGCTACATCACAGTCAGACCAAGGGCTTGGATTTATTCTCCTTTAGACCACAGAAATACCCTGGAGAACCATTTAGTCTGGCATGTTTCATACAGAAGTTTCATGGAAACATCTCCCAAAATATTATTTTGCAGGGGGAAAAAATTTTCCACGTAGTTCCAATTAACATATAGCTGTACCTAGAAAAGGAGAAAATGAGACTGACAAGCAACTCTTAAACTTCCTGTCTGAAGCAAGACAAAAGATAGCCATCATCCCTAATTATGGAATAAAATCACTCCATCATCATGTCATCAAGAAATATTTCTATGTTTTTAATATAAACAAATATGTGTAGTTTATATCAAGATGTCAGACATGGCAAAGTGATCCTGAACAATTACTCACTGCACTACATCTGCTAGAAATTTTTGTCCTTTCTCACATAGAAAACTCTGTGGGTGCATCTCCACAGATGTCTGCTCTCAGTAGAGTACCTCACCCACAAGCTCTCTATGCAGCCTGGTCTAGATAAAGCTACCATGCATCCAGCTTTTCCAGATGTGGCTCCCCTTTCCCAAGTTTTTGGAAGCCTTGTTGAATCACAGGCCACCAAAGATCTGAAAATCTTGGACACTACAGCTGTTGCCCATGGGTTGCCTATCAAGAATTATGCCAAAAGAGACAGGCACACTGAGACCAAAGACTCTTGACAGCACAGGCTTCACTGTCACATCCACAACTCTTTGTGCCATGGGAATCTCAGAATTTACCTCAGCTCCTTCCAGTGCCTTACTTATTTTGCTTACATGTGGTGCAGTCTTGCCAGTCCCCACAGCACAAAGCCAGGACACAGCTGCTCTCAGTGTGAGAGCAGATGTGAACTATTGATCACAGTACCCTGCTTCAAAGTTTGCCTAAATTCTTCTCAGAAAAAGGGTTCATAAAAGATATTAAGAGTATAACCTGCCCATAGGGGTAAATTGCTCTTTAACACTGTAGTTTTGTTTTGACTCAGATCACACAGATGTCTTTTTGTATTTCTTTTCTTTTCCAACAAAATCTTCCTGTTCTCATTGCTCCTGTAGATGTCTAACTCATCCATTAAACATTACATAAATGGGATTTTTTATTGGTTGTAAATGTCTTGTTATTCAGTTTCATGTCCCAGTGCTTTTGTTTTGTGGGGAAGGCAATCTTCCTTACAGCAATGATTATTTTGTACACTTCTGTCATGCTGTCACTTCTTTTTCCTCTCTAATCTGACCATCTCTACTCTTTCCACACTCTCCTTACATGAAAAGCTCACAACGC
The DNA here is from genome assembly GCF_021018805.1 of Prinia subflava. Lineage (NCBI taxonomy): Eukaryota > Metazoa > Chordata > Aves > Passeriformes > Cisticolidae > Prinia > Prinia subflava. The sequence goes on along the minus strand of NC_086283.1, from coordinate 98,607,399 downwards.
ATTTCCATTCTTCTATTTTTTTCATGCATTTCCCTGGACCCTTAGTATATCTGCAGTATTATTTTCAAGCTGGTTCTCTGGCCTAGAAGGAATAGAGAGGAACATGTCACTGGCTTAGATAATGATATTATATTGTTTTCTATCTTTTTCCTCCTACAATCTATCAGTTTGCCAACACTTTTGCTGCTCTCAGAGCATATGGTTTGGTTAAGATGTCTGTTGTGACACTTTTTTTTGCTGCATGGTTATAATCAATTTAGAGCCAAGCAATATGTCACTCTGATTTTTCCTTCCAACTTGCATTAATTTGCCTTTGTCTGTAAGGAATTTAAGCTACCACCAAGATACCTAGATTTCTTTACTCCAGCAGAAGTTCCTCACAGACTTGTCTCACTTGGACTACCTTATTTATATCCAAGTCGTTTACAAATCTTGTCTCCTTACTGTGTCACTTGTTTTCTAAAATTATTCCCAGTGAGGCTTTTCTTTCCTTGAAAAACAGAATTTTTATCCCTATTTCACAGTTCCTTTGAAAGTGTCTGAATTAGCAGAAGCACCCCACAGAGCGCCACAGACAGAGTAACATAGTGTGACAGCCTTTTTCCTGAAGGAGTACTGTAAGAGAAAGAACAGTCAACACAAATTAAGCAATTCTGATACGTTGACAAACCCTGTCTTGCCCCCTCCCGTGATGTTTTAGACTGTGGTGCTAGTTTTCTCGTGAGGATGAGAAATTCCCTGCTCAGTTCCTCAAAACAGGAGGGACGGTCTTGGTCTCCCAGCAAGAGAAAGACTTTGGGGTCTGTGAACAACCTCACACAGGACTGGTGGGAAGGACGTCATTTTCACAGCTCCAGACTCACAGGATTATTGTGCATGTGGCAGTATTTACCACAAAGGGACTGAGGTTTTACATTGCAAAGAGGAGCTGTGCATGAGCAGAAACTGAGAGACTGATGGCAGAGATGCAGAAACAGGAGACACACGTGGAGATATGCAAGGAGCTGAGTGGTGAGAGAGGAATGGAAGCTTGTGTTTTATGGGTCCAGCTGGGCTTCCTCCCTTCTGACACACACAGATGGAGTTTATGTGAATTTCCCCGATTTTGATTCACCTACATGTGAAGTGATAAAATGCCTTTGTCCCTCCCAGTATAATCAGTCCTTCCTGCAGCTCAGCCACTTGACCTAGAAAGCTGAGGGGAGGCAATCCCAAAGCAAGCTCCATTTTCCAGCACTATCTCACAACCCTGAACTTCTCTCCAGGATTTCTGACTGTTTTCATTCACCTTTGCCTCTGTATTTCAAGAGCTCAGGCATTATTCATAGTGGATATTCCCCAGGCCACATGGCAACAGGGGTATGTGAGGAGCAAGGCTTTGCATGGGTATGGTTAAAAGAAACAGAGACCTGAGCTGTTAATTCCATTTGACAAACAAAATATGCATTGCCATTCAGGTCCACAGGATAATCACTGATTTCAGTGAAGGCTTGGTGAGGATTTTTCAAATTACCTGTCATAAGCCGTTTCTGCCCCTGGAGTAAATTCTAAAAAGATTTTGACTTTGTCAGAGCACAGTTGCTTGTCACTGAACATTATGATAATCTTGCCATTGCAAACATTACTGCTAGAAGTGCAGTTACATCATTCATTCCTTAATTCCTTTAAATCCCTGGTTATCTTCAGTCCCACTCTGAAAACCTTACTTGTATTTCACGTTTCTCCCATTAATGTTTTGACCATTCACTCTGGCATACTCTCTTAGCTTTTTCACCTGGAAAATAGTAGATATTTCCCTGGTATTCCAGTGATTGACTGGAATAAAACAGCACATGTTTTATCAGAGCTAGCATGAGAACAGAACACCGTGATCAGTTGCTTCTGCTCAAACCTCTTTAGCATCTGAGAGTGAAGTATGTCTCTGGGTAATCTGTTTCCCATTGCAGTTTTAAAGGTCTGCAACATTTTTATAGGCACAAAGACTAAAGCGACTCAAGACTAAGCTGTGCTGGCTCACCCTGGGGTAACCCCAATAAATGACAAACAAATCAGCGTTTCACAGTTAAAAAACAACACCGAGTGTTCTACAAAGTCCCCCAGAAGTTTACTGCAGTGATGCTAACAATGCTAGACATTAAGGCAAGGAATTTCCTTTTTGCATTTCAAGAGGAAAAACGCCACAGCTGTTTCTCAGTGGATTCCCAGCCAAGTTGAAAAGGTCACTGACCCAATCATGATGTAACACCAAGTACTGGGAATGGTGACTCCCTCAAACAGCTCTTCTCCAAAGCACTATCTAATAACAATTTTCACCCTGCAAAGAAGGGATTTATCTAATGTGCCTCTTTCCTAAAGCCTTACTTAAAAAGAGTGGCAAGACTCTTTGCTCTTCTGCTGGTTGAACAATCTGCAACAAATATTCTTTAACAACTGGTAGGACTAGGGAAAATCTGTTGCTAAAAGTGACATGCATTACCTTTAAGTATCGTGGAGTGTCAATGTTAGCCTCAACACTCGTTGTGTAATCGGTGGTGGGCCTGTTAGAAACTGCAAGGGTAGTAATTTTATTTTCTCAGCAAAACAACTAAGTGAGAAAATGTGACTCTTTGTTCACACATTGGCTATTTCTGAGTAGATTTTCTGATTTCAGGAGGTATTTTCTTTATGCAGTCTATATTTTGAAGGGTGAAATGTTTGTAACCCTGAGTGGCTTCTGATGCCATGCATAAGATTACCTCTGATCTGATTTTAGCTGTAAGGAGAGATTCAAGCTGCATGGACCACTTGACTCATGCCTTATCCTTGACTGCTGCATCTAACAATTCTTGTTCTGATGCAGTGGTCCTCCATATATTTAGGCTCAGGGATTTTGGGGGTGTGGTGGCAGGTGGGAAAGCCAGTATGTTTTAGAAGTCACTCCAGTGTGCATAGAAGAGGAAGAAAACATCCATTTTCAAAAAAAAGCAGTTGATTCTGGAAACGATAGTGCCCAATTGTCTCCACTGGCAATAGTAAAGGAAAAAAACCCATTGCAATGTCCACATTTGCACATGAACAGGGAGGCAAAATACAAACCAAGATGTATTTGCCATCTTGAGGGACTGTTTCCAAACATTCCCTCTCTGCTGCTAGCTAAACAAACCTTGTGTACATTTGCACTTACTTAAGGTGTGCAGTGAGAAGCTTTTACTTCAAGTACATTTGCCCTCCTTCCTTTTTTAGAAAAGAATTTGAATTAGAAAAGATTTTGAGGAGGAAGTATATGTTGGTAAACAGAGTATCAAAAGCAAAAAGAAGTTATTTTTGTCTCATTACATCTACACTTGCTCTGTGTAAAAAGCATATAACTTGCCCAGAACACAGTTCTATGGGACAGATAGCAATTTTTGTCATCTTTCTCATTTATAAATGATAAAGGACAGAAAGGAGTTTATCTGAAATTTTTTTGCATTACAAACTTGTTTTATTTTCCTTTAAAAGATTTTAGAGGTGGAAATTCAGTACCCTTTACAGACAAGACCGAAAATAAAAAGTCTGGTGAGAGGTTTAAAGGCAAAGATGTCTTTAAGATTTAACGGGCTATGAATTTAAATCTGTTTTCACAGGTCTTGGGAATTCATACCCTATTTACTCTGTCCCCTGCAGTGCGGAGATGCCAAAACAGGTATCTGCAGCCTGTCTGGGAGCCAGCTGTGATAAACTTGTGCTGACACAACAAAGCCACAGCCCTGTGGAGCTTCTCAGAGCTCTCAGAGTGGAGGCAGGGACCTCACGCCTGTGTGCTCCTGCCTGTGCAAACAAAACTCAAATCACTCAAGTGCTTCGGATGTGACATCCTCCGTTTCTGGAAAGCACCACACAATAGAGGCACCCCCTACACGCAGGGATTGCCCAGTAACTCACAAAGTTACTGGGAAGGTATGGTTGTTAATATTTAGGTTAACCACTTGATAACTCAGGTTGAAAGCTACAGAGTAAACGCAATCCGCATGGGAGAAAAAAGATTAAAAAAAGATAAATCCAAAATGAAATACACTTTCATGCCCTTACTAGGTATGCCAGCAAAAAAGAAACAATCCCAGGGGAAAAAAATCAATTTCACGTCATTTAAGTGACTAACTTGTTACTTCATTGGGAAATTGGATTTTTTTTTTCTATTTGCTAGCTGTCCTTCTTTCTCAGGTACTTACCTTTTCTAAAGTTTGCCTTTCCCACAGTTTGTCTATTAACAAACCTTGCTTAGTGACTGATTAGCAGCCACTTCATCGTTATTCATGTTTCTGGATGTAAAGCCAGGAATTTAAAAGGAATTTACATAAATGATCTCCATTACCCTCTTACTCCACTCTAACGACCAGTTAAAGAAGGAAAGACCACTAGCTTGTCTTTTTTTTCATTTTGGTTTGTTTTCATTTTGTTTTTTGTTTTCAAATTTAGACCTCTGCTCTAAAAATGCTGGTGAGTCTTTGTGCAGCAGGCAAAGGATATTGCAGGGCATCCAGGGTCTGCACCTCTGAAATAACCTTGGGAGATACTCAAAGCCAGGGTCAATAGGATTCCCCAAGCTTCCTTGTTTCCTGTTTGGAGCCATCAGATTAGAAATCTTCACACCTCAAGGAAACAGGTCGAAGCTGGGGCAATTGAACCTAGGGAATTCCAAGTTAAGGCTCCTTTTGAAAAGAGATCTTTGTGTGACTTTAAAAATATTTTTTTTGTGGAAAATGTTCTTTTCACAAATACTTTTTAAGTTAACAATGAATATCTTCCCCCATGAATTTCTACAAAATGGAAACTTTACATCAAAAATAGTGAAATGTAGCCAAATCCACTTTGTACAGTATTTACTGTACACAGATTAAAGCCACAGCCAAAAGTTAAGGCAGAGCAATATCCAGTCTTTCTTGCAGATGGTTTTTCTTTGTTTCCAGCATTTTGTATTCTAAAACAACTAGGAAAGAGTATTATAGTTCTGTTCTGGACACAAAATACCTGTGCACTCTGCAGTGTATGGAGTGACAAAAGGCTCCAGATCCAGCCCACCAGGAGAAGGGAACCTAAACTGTAGAGAGGTATGAGGAAGGCTTGAGATATTTTACGCTTTTATTTGCTCATTTGCTTTTCAAGTCTGAATCTTTTCAACAACAAAGAGGGAAACAAATCCCTCTTACGCCCACAGGTCAACTTCTGCTCTGCATGAACCTGCAAGAACCCTTCTCCCCAGCATCTCAGTTTCACCCCACTCCTATGAAGTTACCTGCTGGAAAACCCTGCAGCAGACAGCCCTGCCCGTGGCCCAGTGCAGGTCCAGGAGTCCTTCTGTCCATCTGCAAAGCCAGAAAAGCCCCATCCAGTCCTGCTCTAGGGGCAGTGCAGCTGCACATGCCTGGCATTTGCTTATGTCAAGACTTCTTATCTTATTATACACTGTCTGAATGGCTACTGCTTCTAAAGACCTCTGAAAATGAAATTCTCAGCTCAGATGAATGAACGACTGTACCTGATCGTATGATTGTGCCTTCTAAATTTTTCAGCCTCAGAGTCCCAAAGCAAAGGTTTGAAAATTACATCCTTCATACCTGCAGGCTGAATCCTTCCCTGAGCTGTCCAAGCTTTATGGCCTGCTCCTGAGCAGATAGGAAGCTGTCTGTGGACTGAAACATGGCAGTCATTGAAGGTACACAGCAGCAGCACAGAATAATTTGGCAAAGGAATGTGGAAGAAACACTGCATCCAATTGAAGTGAACATTTACAGGTATTAAGAATGGAATTATCCAGGCTTGAAGCAGACCAGGATGGCATACATATTGCAAACTTGGCATTTCTGAAAATGAAATTGGCAGATGTTTTCTGAACTTCTGTCAAGCATATGTTTTATTAATTAAATCTGTAAGAACTACTCTGCCTTTCTGCCTTAGGGTGTTTTTTGGGTTTTGTGGGTTTTTTCTGGTTGTTTTATTGTTTTTATTGTTTTGGGGTTTTTTTGTTTGTTTTGTTTTGTTTTTTGGTTTGGGTGGGGTTTTTTTTGTTTTTTTAAATAGGTGCAAGAAAAATAAAATGCAACTTTACACAAATATACAGATAAATGCAAATGTATACACACACACATGCATTTATACCTTGATACATTTCTGTTGGGAAGGATGAAGTAGAAAGACCTTGCAAATATGGTGGTTTAGATTCTGGGAGTCTGAGTTCAACAAGCGAGATAGAAATGAAAGCATGCTTTGAGATTTAGGGTGTGGGGTGCAGGGCATCAGCTTGTGAACAACGACCTGCTAAGCTGAAGGCCAGCCCCATTGATTAAACAATATACTTCTGCTAAGCTGAGGGCCAGATCGTTTGAGGGCCAGATCGTTTGATTAAACAATCCCCTTCTGCTTGCCTTGGGTGGTGGGTCATTTCTATTGGCTGTATGTGTTGTCATCTTGTATTAGATTGGTTGGTCCAACTCATACTCTTCAACTTAGAAAGATATTTAATGTACGGTATTCGGGGCTCTCTCTCTCTCGGCTCGGTTCGCTGTTCCTGCTCTCCTGGCCTGCTTTAGCTGTGCCCAGCAGCTGCAAGCAAGGCCTTCACAATAAACCACGTGTTACCCCTGCTCATTGCTTATAGAGATACTTTGTCGCCGATTCTACCATCACGGAAACTCTCCTTCACATTTCCTTCTTTTTATTCAGAACAGATTAATATTCTGAAGTAGATGGAAAGGGGAAAAGTTGCTTTCTGGGACCTCATGATCACCTCTAGCCTCCAGCTGCCAGAGACATCCAAGGAAGACAAAACATGAGATATTCTGGAGGCAGCAATTTGGACTGACAGTGTGATGGACTGGGATATTCTATAGATCTTGCTGTTTTTAACCTCTCAGGGGCAGTAAAATAGCTACAAAGGGGGGCGTGGGGGCATGTTTTAGGGAAGACAGGAGGAGGGATGTAACTAACTCCTTTAAGAAAAGCAGGTGTACAGCCCTGCCAAGAAACAAAACTCGTTTCCCCACTCTGCAGCTGACCTCTGCAAGATCTGCCTGATGAATGGAGGTACAAAACACAGCTCCTGGCTGGGGATTTTGTAATGGGTAGCATACACACACACAGACACACAAAAAACCCCCCACGAGCCCTTCCTCACCATTCAGAATTCTACTACATGTTTATTTAAGTGCTCTAACTGTGAAGGTAGAGTGAAACAGACTTGCTAAGTTGCCAGGGGAAAAACCAAAGAAAACAAAACAAAACAAAAAAACAACCCCACAAAAACCCTGTCCCCAAACCAAACAATCAAATAACACGAGAAGGTTTTTTTATGTTGATTGTTTTATCAACAATAGAAACCACTTAGCAGCAGAGGTAACCTGTTCCCAGCAGATGGGTGTCTCTGCAAGATTGAAGAAATCACAGCAGCAGAAAACTGAAGGCAAATGTATCAGTGCAGGCCTCCCTCCGGGTCTCAGTGACTCAAATAACTACATTAATTGGTCTTCCTCCACTGACATGGGAAATTCAGGTGACTCTCTGATGCCCAGCAGCTCAGCCCCTTCCGCCAGTCATGACAGATCATTCACTTTCTCCTCTGTCGTGCTATGGTGTTAGGGATGAAAGCAAGCTCTGAGGGCAGTAATTCCTTCCACTTGAAAAGAGAATCCTTCAAGCAGCACTAAAAGGGAAAGTCGCCACGGAAGATCCTGTGTCTCTGACCTCGCCTCTCCAATTAAGGTTTCCGGATTTGCAGAGCAAACTAAAACACTCATTTACATTTTTTTTTTCTCAGTGAAGAATGAGGGGTTTTTGAACCAGAACAAATGAAGCCGGAACATTTATCTTTCTCTCAAGTCTTATTTATACAGGTGTCTAGAAGCTGGACAAGATCTTTGGTAAATAAAAATAAGTGAATTAAATAGCGATAACAGTCTTGCTCTTTTAGCTGGGATCATTATTTTGATTGGGTTGAATATGAACATAAGGAAAAAGCAGATATTTTATCTCCAAGCCACTCAAGCTAGCCTGATTATTGATGTAGCTTGACATGAACAAATGCAGTAGGATGTCCAAACCTGGTGTTCCCACTTAAAGCTGATGTTGAAAAATGGGGAACAGTTCAAAAGAGCTACATGACTCAGTGAATGAATGATCCATAAAACATGCCTGGTGGTGGGAAACGTGATACACCTAATCTATCTGCTTTATCTGAAAAAAAAAATCAAAAGGGAAAAGTCTGCTGATAGCAAATGATTCTGTAGGGAAGCAGCAGAAGATGGAGCATGATTTTAGAGTGGGAAATTCATCATTGCTGCAAACAATGAAAAATAAACATTTTTGACAGCAAGGGTGATTAACACTAAAACACCCCTCCCGGGACAGACTCACCTGGTTCAGTGCAGAGCCTGTCAGGCATTTCCATACATGCCATCTCATTTATCTGACTCAGTGCAGGCCAGGATGCTCCCTCAAGTACTGCAGTGCTTTTGCATGACACTGGGTTAAGCCTGGTTTCTTCTCCCTGTCCCGGATGCTGAGCCTGGCTTGTCCTCACCCTCTTTGCTCAAATCTGCTCTGTGCTAGGCAGGCACAGCCTGAAGCCTCCAAACCAAGATGTTCACTCCTTGGAATGGTACCTGTACACAAGCCAGGCTAGGGTTTGTGCTGAAGTAATTTTCAGTTCAGGTTCAGTTTGAAAAACAATGGTTCAAACCAGTACTTGTATCAAGCTCAGTTAAATTATTTCATGAACACAGAGTCTATAACTGACCTTTTCAGTCTTTTCTGGATTTAATTGGGGATTTACCTGGAATTATCTAATCCCTCTTGCAGTGTCTGTATCAGGCGCTGCACAGTCACAGTGAGACACAGACCCTGGGATACACAGTAAAGGCAACTTTCTCCTCTTCCTCCCTCTCCCTCAGACTTGTAAGGCAGGAAAATCGAGTACAACCCCCAGCACCATGTTTTCTAACTCTATTTCTGTTTGGTTACATCATGAGACAGAGAGAACTGCTTGGTTCTACCAAAAAAATTAATGCAAACCCCAGCTGCTTGGTTGATGTAAGCTTTGTATCTAAAACAGGACGAAAAATTGTTTGCAAATCATCAGGAAGCCTAGTTATTTGTGCTAGGCCAAAGCCAGGAGGTAGCCCAGCTGAGGGGACAGTGCCCTTTCCAGCAGAGGTGTGAGGTTCAGATTAACCCCAAACTGGATTCTGTATACATCTCAGACTGCATTGCTAGACTCAAATAATCCATTCACAGGGTTTTTTTCAACAAAACAATTTCAACAATGTCAACAGATTAAGACACTCCTACGTGCTTGAGAGTCAGTGCTGGATTCTAGTTATCCCAAGATCAGATGGGGACCCAGTGGTTGTAAGAAACAGCCTTCTTCCAGGTGTGCAGTTTCCTCAGAATCCAAACTAAAACCAAACTGTTTCAGACACACAACCATTATTAAGGAGACTTTATTCAATTAGGTAAAGGATCATGAACTAAAAAATCATTTAGGTTGGAAGGACCTCTGTAGACTGATTCATCCAACCCTCCTGCTCAAAACTCAGCCACAAGAGGTTACTCATAGCCATGTCCTGTTGGGTTTTGACTGTTTCTGAGGACTGAGACTCCACAGCTCCTCAGGACACCTTGTTACAGCATTTGAACACTCTGACCATTAAAAAAAGCAGAATTCTTTTCTTTCACTGAAATGGAATTTTCTGTATCTCAGTGCCTGTTGGTTTTGCCCTTTCACTGGATTCCACTGAGACAGGTCTGCTTCTGACCAAAATCAGTCAGGAGACTGTCACCAAAAGTGGTTTAGAGCAGAGTTGGAACAGCCACAGCACTGAAGGATCCTGGGCTCAGGAGGCCTGTCTTTGCCCCTGACTGACTTATGCCCACCCACTCCCCCTTCTCTTGCAAAGCACACTGAGACCTGTGGTGGCTGTTATATATTATTGGCAGGCAAAGCCTGTGGGAAGCAGTGATGATTTATATGAAGCCAGCAGATACATCTGAGAAGTAAAAATTCACAGGTGTTGAGTCACCAACCCTCTTAAAGTATTGTTCATTCTCACTGGAACTGGAAATAAACAGAAAACTTTGGCCTTAATAAGTGTTGCAAATGATTTATTCCTACCTCAGGCATTCACTGTAAAAACTCTGCATCTTCTTTTCCAGTATAAATTGAGAAAAACTGTTTAGTGTAAGAAAGCATAAAAGGTATATTCAAAATAAAGTAAAGTAATGGAAAAGTAGTATGTTTGATCAGAGCTGCAAAGACTAATTCTGGTGCTCATGCCCACGGGCAACCTGAATTTCCAGAGCAATGCTTGTGAATGCTGATATATGGCAGTTTCATCTCTGGTGGCTGAGTGAGACTCAGAGTGCTAGGGGAATGGTAGAACTGGTTCACTTGGACTGTTATGAAGTCTAAGATGAAAATAACACAGAACATTAACATAACTTTTTGTCTTATTTGGCATTGACTATAATCCTCTGTTCCAGTTATGTAAAATTGTATCTCAGACATATATGTTATGTTGGCCCAGTCCTATATAGTTCTTGTTCAGGTAAATGATTTTTACTTCAATAGAAATTTATCTTGAAACAGAAAGGCTTTAATTCTGAGTGTATGTAACCTAATGCAAAGTCAACTCACATTTGAGCAGAAGTCAGTTTAAATTTCAGTCATGATATATTCACTGGTGTGATAACAGAATTTCCTGTTGATATCAGGAAAAATCATATTCAGATCTGAAGAGATGGTATTAGGGAGATTTCAAGCTTAAGAAGAAACATACAACTCTGAAAAAAGGTGATTCCAGGATCCTATAATGACTAAGTCTTTTCTTTTCTTTTCTTTTCTTTCTTTCTTTTCTTTTCTTTTCTTTTCTTTTCTTTTCTTTTCTTTTCTTTTCTTTTCTTTTCTTTTCTTTTCTTTT